>NC_038046.1:21799816-22131277 GCF_002211085.1 Panicum hallii | reverse complement strand
CTATGCCACAAAAATAAACAAAAACAGCACTAACAGATTAAGAGTTATTTATAACTGTAGATATACATAAGATCTTGTTCTAAAATTTTGTGAACAGGTTACACTACTCAAGAGCAACACCTCAAAATATTTTCATGATTTTGCATTATCAAGAACTAGCATAAATGAATTATCTTTGAAAACAAGCATAAATCCATAACTTGGTGTATAGCCTACTACTAATCCTAATACTTTTACTATGGATTACATATGCAAAAAGGAAGCTAGGATATAAATTTAAGATACAAACACTATCAGAAGCATCCTTAAATAAAATCTAAACATTTCATCAACATACAACAAAGGTACTCAAATTTCTAAGCAATTGAGCAGTAAAGAACTTGAAACTTTTACATAGAGCTACACATGGGACATACAACCTAAGTTTCAAAATTCAGCTACAGCACAACTATGGATCAAAAGATCAAATTAAAGCACCTATTTCCTATTATTTAACCTAGATCAAAAACCAGACATATTCAGCTTAAAACCCCTATATAAAAGTAGTCTAATTTAACTCAAGGATTCAAAAAAAACTGGTTTGGTATTTTTCTGAATTTTCTACAATTTTCTACATATTTTTGAAGTTCACAACTTTTAATTGGGGGGGGGGCTCTGGAATCTTGCAGCTAAGACCCTACAAGTTTTCAAATCAAAGCAAAGAGGTCCCTGGCTCGTCGGGGAAGAAGGGCAGGGACATCACCACCCAAATTCCGACGAGGGGTGGTGTCGGGGTGGAGAAGAACTGGCCCACGAGCATCAGGAGCTCAAGGCGCGTCCAGGGGTGGGCTTAGAAGGAAGAGGGGGTGACCGGAGGTGGAATGCCCACGACGGCCGAGGCGGGGGTGAGGAGGGTCTCGTTGGCGAGTGGTTTCCTGGCGAGGAAGGTGGCCAAGTTCTGGTCTAGTAGTTGCAGCAGGAGGAGAGAAAGCTACTGGGGTGGTTGGATTGGACGGAGAAGGGGCGGAGGGATGGGTTCGACGGGAACAGAAGCTCACCGGTGTCACACCCGATAATATATGCGCCAGGATCAAGTCACGCATATATACAACAGATTATCAAGATATCACAACACATGTCATGAATAAAAGCGTATAAATTATAAAATGAATATCTTTATTACAACTGAATCAAGAATCAGTTCAAGGAATGCGGAAGCGTAAAATGAATACATGAAGAGTGGGGCGCCACAGGGACGTCGACTGGGAGACAAACGCCTAGAAGTCGTCGAAGCCGCTGACGTAGTCCTCCACGTTGCCAGGCACTGAGCAGCAGTCGAAGATATCCAAAATAGAACAGGAAAGTAGAGAGGCAAGGGTGAGTACAAACTAGTACTCAACAAGTATAACACAAACTATGAGGCTCTAAGGTTAGCTGACTCGACTGCAGTAGCTTTTAGTCTTGACAAATTTTATTAAAACTATTTACTACAGTGGATGAGTTACCATAACCCAAGTTGCATAAGAGATTAATCAGTATTAATTAAGAACTACTGAGAACCATCCAACCAAAACCACCCGGGGAATCTCCCTAATCAAAGGTTGATAACGCCACTAATCAAAAGGAGGATCTGGGCCGCTCATGACTGTGAGCACAGCTGATATATCAGTTTTACACTCTCGAGAGGTTGCACAACTTTACCCACAAGTCGTGAGCTACGCTAGTGGTTCATCACACTTCCTTAGGTGAGATGGCTAGCAAGCACACTACGAGACCGTTACAAAGGACCACGTTGGTAAGGTGTAACCGCTAAGGATTCTGGATCAGCGACGATGGGGCCCACCTCCGGGGGTACAAGACACACAGCACAGACCAAACCGGAGGAGCAGGGACCATTGAAGCTTACCACCCCTCTTGCCCACGCAGGTAAGTTACTCCCGAACCAACACGACCTAATTAGTAAGTCAAGACCGTCCCATTCCAGTCTTGTGGTTGCGCGGTTGTCCCAGGTTGTCGCTCTACGAACCGGCCCTTATGGAGAGTGGCCAACCAAGCACTAAGCACCGTACTGGCCCCCTAAACCAAGTTTCTAACAAAACATCTTTTATCGAGACGTGAGCCGCTCAAGCACACAGCACAGAGGGCCACTCTCAGAATTAAGTTGCATATACCATTAATCAAATTTAATTAAAAAGGACCAAGTGTGTTATAGCGCAGCAACCTAGCACAACTAACCAAAAATGCAACCCCAAAGGATATATAAAGGATATAAAGTGGCTAGGAAAGTCCTTATAGGCATGCAGTATTAAAATGCAGTATGAAATTGTATTTAAAGGTGGTAGGATGTTCATGTTATACTTGCCTTCCTCGAAACTCTCCTGCTACTGCTCAAACTGCTCAGAAGATGGCGGTTCCTGGTACTAGTCCAAAGGCTCCGCGTCTACTCACGATCGCAACGCCAAAACATATCCAGCACATACACATACATGCAAACAAGGACAAATATAAGAAACAGTACAACATTACATAGAAACAGCACCCAAAACTATGCTAGAACTATTCTACGCGCTACAACGATCGCGTGGACATAAAGAACACCTAAAATGGAGCTAAGACGCGAAAACTACACTTGAAACAAGATCCAGGGACCTATTTGTAAGAAAACTGGAGGTTCTAAGGGGTTCTGCGCAAAACTGAGGGACCTATTCGCAAATAAACCCTAGATACCGGGGCTAGCTGGCTAAAAACCCTAGGCTGGACGGCGGGCACTAAATCCCGGAAGCTCAGGGGTTTGAAAGCATAAAACAGGACTTAACCGTAATTACTTTTGAACTAGAGGGTACTGCGGGTTGATTCCTTCAAAAGACAGGGGCTCTTTAGCAAAAGAAGCGGGCTGAAGCGGTATCTTCTGTTCTGGGCCCTTGGATCGTCATCTAACGGCTCGGATTAGATCTGCTACGAGAAGGGGTACACGTGCACGGTGACCGTCAGATCTGGATCCAACGGTTTGGATCTATACTTAGCAGCCTCGAATCTGGACCACTCATCTGGGATTGGACGGATCAGATCTATCCCGTGCCCGAACCGGTATCTTTGGTTTTGATCCGCTAGATCTGGATCTAAGGGTCACGATTCAATGAGGCCTCGATCTAATCGCGAGCGCAGGGTACGGATCGGACGGCTCACGATGTTTGGGCGCGGAGGGGGCGGTGCTGGGTCACCGGAGCTCAGCTCCTGCGGCGGCGCTTCGCCGGAGTTGACCTATCTTGGTGCTCCGGGCTCGGTTTTGGACGGGAGCAAGCCCTAGAGGTAGAACATGACGTGGGAAACTCATCTATGTACTCAAGGGGGCGGATTGGGGCTCGGTTCAGAGCTGCCCACGGCGAGGGCGGTTCGGGTTCACGGCGTTAAGGGGAAAGCGCTCACGCAGAGGGAGATAGGGAGGGAAAAGGGGCACGGCGCGTTCCTTACCACACCAGGATGCGATGATTATGGCTAGCGGTCGGAGATTGGTGGCGCCGGGGTGAAATCGTGGCGGCGCAGGGGCGGCGCTGTCCTCGGGTCGAGCGGCAGCACGGCAGCGCTAGGGCACAGGAGGGAGATGGGGGAGGCAGTGGCGGCTGAGGGGAGCGCAAGAGAGCGGCCGGGCTAAGAAACAGGGTGCGACAGCCTCGGCGTGCGGGTCGTTCGCGCAACGGCCCCCGCATCGCCCGCGAACTCGTGCGGGTCGATCTAATCCAAATGCGGGCGGCTTCTAGAAGGAAGGGGAGGCTCGGGCGCTGGCCAGCGGGCCTTGCGAGCGCGGGGAAGGGAGCCCTGGGCGCGGCAGAGCGGGCCCACAGGCAGTGGCCGAGCGGCCGGCCGGCGGGGAAGAACAGGGGAGGGGGAAAGAAGGGAGGGGAAGAAGCTGACGTGTGGGGCTACCTCGTCAGGGAGAGAAGAGAGGGAGGGAGCGCGCGGGGTGGCCAGCTGAGAGAGGGAGTGGGCCGGGGCGCGGCCCACGCGGGAGGGAGAGAGGAGAGGGGGCCCGAGGGGGAAAAGAAGAGGGGAAGAGAGGTAACTGGGCCGGGCCTATGGTGTTTGGTTTGCTTCCTTCCCTTTTCTCTTTTCTTTTCTATACTCCAACATTCAAACAAAGCCATTTGAAATCATCTAATTTGAATTCCAATCCTATACACTCAACACAAGAAAAATAATGCCCCAGCATGAATGCACAAACATGTTGACCTTATAATAAATTTTATCTTCTTGTGTTATAAAATTACTTTAAAGGCCACAAAATTGGAGAAAAACCCTAAAAATTTTATTTGAGTCAAAATAAATTCATTAAAATTTAAGGAAATTACCTTAGGGTGTTACAAACCTACCCCCCCTTACAGGAATCTCGTCCCGAGATTCGAATAGGCTAGCTAGCAAAGAGATCGGGATATGTCTTCCGTAGCTCATCTTCTCGCTCCCAAGTAGCCTCATCCTCCGTGTGGTGACTCCACTGAACACGGCACATCTTGATCCTCTTGTTTCTGGTAACTCTCTCAGACGTCTCTAGAATCTTCACTGGATGCTCGGTGTAGGTCAGATCCTCCTGTACTTCCAACCCTTCCAATGGTGCTTGTTCTTCTGGCACCCTCAAGCACTTCTTCAGCTGAGACACGTGGAACACATCGTGCACTCCTAAGAGACTGGGAGGTAACTCCAAACGATATGCCACCTCACCTTTCCGTTCCAATACCTTGAACGGACCAATGTATCGAGGAGCTAGCTTTCCCCTTACATTAAACCTGCGGATTCCTCTCATCGGCGAGACCTTCAGATATACATGATCACCCACTGCAATGGTCAGATCTCGACGACGTACATCTGCATAGCTCTTCTGACGAGTCTGGGCGACCCTCAGATTCTCTCGCACCTGCTGCACCAGCTGTTCGGCCTCCTCAACAATATCCGGACCAAACACCTGCTTCTCGCCAATCTGATCCCAATACAACGGAGTCCTACACTTCCGACCATACAGGGCCTCGAAAGGAGATTTCTTCAAACTGGCCTGATAGCTGTTGTTATACGAAAACTCTGCATACGGCAGGCATTTATCCCAGCTGGTACCATACTGAATAGCATAGGCTCGAAGCATATCCTCCAACACTTGGTTGGTTCTTTCCGTTTGCCCATCTGTCTGAGGATGATAAGCGGTACTGAAGTGCAGCTTCGTATCCAACGAATCATGCAACTGCTCCCAGAACCGTGAAGTGAACTGAGATCCTCGGTCAGATATGATCTTCTTAGGAACACCATGCAGACATACAATCCTGGAGATGTACAACTCTGCGAGTCTAGCGCCGGAGTAAGTAGTGTTCACCGGAATGAAGTGAGCAACCTTCGTCAACCGATCCACTACTACCCATATGGAGTTGTACCCTTTCTGAGTACGAGGCAAACCAACAATGAAGTCCATAGTGATTTCCTCCCATTTCCACTCTGGAATCTTCAACGGCTGCAATAGACCTGCAGGTCTCGGATGCTCTGCCTTGACACGCTGACAAGTGTCGCAAATAGCCACGTACTCCGCAACGGAACGCTTCGTTCCATACCACCAGAATCGTTCCTTCAGGTCGTAATACATCTTCGTGCTGCCTGGATGGATAGAATATGCTGTATCGTGAGCCTCACTCAGAATTAACTTCCTGAGGTCATTCACATCCGGCACACATATACGTCCCTTGTACCACAAGGTACCCTGAGCATCCTCTCTGAAATGAGGTGCCTTGCCAATCTTGAGCAATTCACGGATCTCCTGCAGCTTCTTATCTCCTTTCTGATGCTACCTGATCTCTGCCTCTAGAGTGGGTTCTGCCTCAAATGATGTTCCCGAGGTGTGATGCAAGAAACCCAGACTCAACTGCTCAAACTCCTCACATAACTCCTGAGGCATCTGGAAAGCCATGGCCATGTTAACATAGCTCTTCCTGCTCAGAGCATCTGCCACAACATTAGCCTTGCCCGGATGATAGTGAATCTCCAGGTCATAATCCTTGACCAACTCTAGCCATCTTCTCTGCCGCATATTCAGCTCACTCTGAGTGAAAATATACTTGAGGCTCTTGTGATCGGTGTAAATATAACACCTCTGCCCAAACAAGTAATGCCTCCATACCTTCAGAGCATGCACAACTGCGGCTAACTCCAGATCATCAGTGGGATAATTCAGCTCGTGCCGGCGCAACTGCCGCGAAGCATAAGCTATCACTCTACTTTCCTGCATCAGAACGCAATCAAGACCATCCCTCGAAGCATCACAATACACTGTGAACCTCTTGCTCTGGTCTGGCAGAGTAAGGACTGGCGCCGTAGTCAACCTCTGCTTCAGCTCCTCGAAGGCTTTCTGACGCTCATCAGTCCAAGAGAAATCCACACCCTTCTCCAGCAAGGAAGTCAAGGGCTTCGCAATCTTGGAGAAATTCTCAATGAACCTCCGATAATAACCTGCTAAGCCTAGAAAAGAGCGAACTTCCTTCACTGTCTGCGGTACAACCCAGTCAAGCACATCCTTCACCTTTCCGGGGTCCACAGCAATACCTCCCTTGGAGATAACATGACCGAGGAATGGAACCTCGTCAATCCAGAATTCGCACTTGCTGAGCTTGGCATACAGCTTGTGCTCTCTGAGCCTCTGCAACACGAGCCTCAGATGCTTCTCATGCTCGGCTTCTGACTTGGAATATATCAGGATATCATCAATGAATATCACCACAAAGGTGTCCAGATAATCCATGAAAACCTTATTCATCAGATGCATGAAGAAAGCCGGAGCATTGGTCAAGCCAAAGGACATGACCGTATACTCGTATAGCCCATACTTGCAGGTAAATGCCGTCTTCGGGATATCCTCGGAACGAATCTTCAGCTGATGATAACCCGAATGCAGATCAATCTTCGAGAACACACAAGCGCCCTGAAGCTGATCGAAAAGATGCTCAATACGGGGCAATGGATGCTTATTCTTGATGGTGACTGCATTCAGATCCCGATAATCGACGCACATTCTCTTCGCACCATCCTTCTTCTCTACAAGCAATACAGGGAAAGCCCAAGAAGAGAAACTGCGACGGATATAACCCTTGGCTAGCAACTCGTCAATGGTCTTCTTAACTTCGTCATGCTCAACAGGTGCCATACGATAGGGCCGCTTAGCAATAGGAGCTGTGCCAGGCAAGAGATCAATGGAAAACTCAATATCGCGATCAGGCGGCATACCTGGCAAATCATCCGGAAAGACATCCGGGAATTCAGACACCACGCGAATACCATCCGTGGGTCTAGCCTCCATTTGATGAAGAAATCCAGAAGGCTCTGTGGCACCAACAGCAACCTCCTGACCATCCGGTGCTGACAGAAGAACCGTCCTCTGAGCACAATCTATCCGGACTCCCCACTTAGCAAGAGTCTCCATCCCGAGAATCACATCAATGCCCTTGGTGTCTAGCACCATCAGATTTGCACTAAAATCTACCCCCTTATGGTCACACTGACTCTGGGACAGAAGACATGAGACCTCAACTGTCCTCCCGGTGATGATACTAACATGCACCTCTTTAATGTGCTAGTAGGAATGCCATGATGCTCAACAAAAGACTGGGTGATGAAAGAATGCGTAGCACTGGTATCAAAAAGCACTGTAGCAGGGTGGGTGTTGACCATGAACGTACCAATCACCACGTTAGGAGCCTCGGCCGCTGACTCGGCCGTTACGTGGTTCACCTTGCCCTGAGCTGGGGCCTTGGGCGGTGCTGCACGCCCCTGCTGTCCTGCCTGCGCCTTCCGAGGGCAGACGTTGGCGTAGTGCCCCAGCTCGCCGCAGTGGAAGCACACTCGCGGAAGTGCAGCGGCCTGCTGCCCGGTGGAAGGAGTGGGCGCTCCCTGCCTCTGAGCTGGTGGAACCGGAGGCGCTGGAAGCCTCTGACCCTGCCCTGCCTGCTGCGGAGGACGAGGAGGAAACTGCTGCCGCTGCTGGTACTGCTGGGGCGGCCTCTGCTGCTGCTGCTGCGGATGCTGATAGCGGGGGCGAGTGTTGCTGCCCGAAGAGGATGGAGCCATCTTCCTCTTCTTATCCTCAATCTCCCGGCGCTTACGCTCGTTGTTGAGGGCAGCATCAACCAGATGGTTGAAGTTGTCGAAGCGATGGTTCAGCAGCGCATACTGGATGTGATCATCCAGCCCTTCCTTGAAATACTCCTGCTTGTCGCTATCACGGGCGACGTCAACAGGGGCATAGCAGGCCAGCTGAAGGAAACGGTCACGGTACTCCGTCACCGTCATCGATCCCTGAAATGACAACACAGATAACAAGGATAGAAATTGCTCAATGTGTCAGGCTTACGAAAGAGATCAAGGATAGATCGAAGCTCAAAAGAAATCGCAGAGATTTACCTGCTTAAGGGCACGGAACTACTTCTGCTTCATCTTCATAATGCCCTCAGGAATGTGATGGTTCCTGAAGCGCTCACGGAACTGGACCCAGGTGAGAGCATCACGGTCTTGAGCCGGGTAGGACTCCCACCAGTCGAGAGCAGAGCCTCGCAGCTGCCCTGCTGCGTACAGAACCCTCTCCCGGTCGTCGCACTGCGCAACAACCAACTGGCGCTCCACCGAACGAAGCCAGTCGTCTGCCTGGAGTGGGTCCGTGGCATGAGAGAAGGTCGGAGGATGGCCTCTCAGGAAGTCAGCACGCCGATCACGGGGCTGAGGCGGCGGAGGAGGTGGTGGCTGAGCGTGGATATGCTGAAGAGCCTGAACAGTGTTGTTCAGGGTCGCCATCATCTGCATCTGGAGCTGGAAGAACTGCTCCGGGGTCAGTGATGGCGGCATCGGCAATGGCTGACCAGTACTCTGGTTGTTCTGCTCCTGCTGGTCAGAACCAGAACCGGTGCGCCTGGTGTTCACCATCTGATTGCAACAAACAAAAATCCATGAGAACGAGATATTGTGCAGCTGCGGAAATGAACTTCGGAAGGATATGCTAGAGAGAAAGGAATATAGGTTTTACCCCCAACGTTCTAACTTAATTTTATTATTTAGTTCAAGTTGGGTTAGATCGATTTGCATGAACAAGTTTAACTACTAGACTATGCAATCAACCAAAAATCCAAATCAAACATTTGCACAATAACAAACATTCAATATTCACAACTTAGTCGAGTTTATCACACCACTCGACTAACACACTCGTTCTAGCGTATTTTCATCGGGACAATCTAAACTTTTGGCTTATAAGATTAGGTGACTTAGGCCAACGTCTACGGAAAGCTCAAGCTATTTCTCAGAAAAGACAGGAGAGATAGCAGATCAAGGACTTGAGACTCAAGGAAAAGCAGCAAAAATGAATGTTTGGATTTTGCGGAAATGGAGCAAGCGAAAAGAAGTCCTAAACTCGACCATTTCTATCTAGACTTCGTCCTACAGTCAACACGGCTCTGATACCAATCTGTCACACCCGATTTATAAGAACATAAATCGAGCAATAATATATGCGCCAGGATCAAGTCACGCATATATACAACAGATTATCAAGATATCACAACACATGTCACGAATAAAAGCGTATAAATTATAAAATGAATATCTTTATTAAAACTGAATCAAGAATCAGTTCAAGAAATGCGGAAGTGTAAAATGAATACATGAAGAGTGGGGCGCCACAGGGACGTCGACTGGGAGACAAACGCCTAGAAGTCGTCGAAGCCGCTGACGTAGTCCTCCACGTTGCCGGGCACTGAGCAGCAGTCGAAGATATCCAAAATAGAACAGGAAAGTAGAGAGGCAAGGGTGAGTACAAACTAGTACTCAACAAGTATAACACAAACTATGAGGCTCTAAGGTTAGCTGACTCGGCTGCAGTAGCTTTTAGTCTTGACAAATTTTATTAAAACTATTTACTACAGTGGATGAGTTACCATAACCCAAGTTGCATAAGAGATTAATCAGTATTAATTAAGAACTACTGAGAACCATCCAACCAAAACCACCCGGGGAATCTCCCTAATCAAAGGTTGATAACCCCACTAATCAAAAGGAGGATCTGGGCCGCTCATGACTGTGAGCACAGCTGATATATCAGTTTTACACTCTCGAGAGGTTGCACAACTTTACCCACAAGTCGTGAGCTACGCTAGTGGTTCATCACACTTCCTTAGGTGAGATGGCTAGCAAGCACACTACGAGACCGTTACAAAGGACCACGTTGGTAAGGTGTAACCGCTAAGGATTCTGGATCAGCGACGATGGGGCCCACCTCCGGGGGTACAAGACACACAGCACAGACCAAGCCGGAGGAGCAGGGACCATTGAAGCTTACCACCCCTCTTGCCCACGCAGGTAAGTTACTCCCGAACCAACACGACCTAATTAGTAAGTCAAGACCGTCCCATTCCAGTCTTGTGGTTGCGCGGTTGTCCCAGGTTGTCGCTCTATGAACCGGTCCTTATGGAGAGTGGCCAACCAAGCACTAAGCACCGTGCTGGCCCCCTAAACCAAGTTTCTAACAAAACATCTTTTATCGAGACGTGAGCCACTCAAGCACACAGCACAGAGGGCCACTCTCAGAATTAAGTTGCATATACCATTAATCAAATTTAATTAAAAAGGACCAAGTGTGTTATAGCGCAGCAACCTAGCACAACTAACCAAAAATGCAACCCCAAAGGATATATAAAGGATATAAAGTGGCTAGGAAAGTCCTTATAGGCATGCAGTATTAAAATGCAGTACGAAATTGTATTTAAAGGTGGTAGGATGTTCATGTTATACTTGCCTTCCTCGAAACTCTCCTGCTGCTGCTCAAACTGCTCAGAAGATGGCAGTTACTGGTACTGGTCCAAAGGCTCCGCGTCTACTCACGATCGCAACGCCAAAACATATCCAGCACATACACATACATGCAAACAAGGACAAATATAAGAAACAGTACAACTTTACATAGAAACAGCACCCAAAACTATGCTAGAACTATTCTACGCACTACAACGATCGCGTGGACATAAAGAACACCTAAAATGGAGCTAAGACGCGAAAACTACACTTGAAACAAGATCCAGGGACCTATTTGTAAGAAAACTGGAGGTTCTAAGGGGTTCTGCGCAAAACCGAGGGACCTATTCGCAAATAAACCATAGATACCGGGGCTAGCTGGCTAAAAACCCTAGGCTGGACGGCGGGCACTAAATCCCGGAAGCTCAGGGGTCTGAAAGCATAAAACAGGACTTAACCGTAATTACTTTTGAACTAGAGGGTACTACGGGTTGATTCCTTCAAAAGACAGGGGCTCTTTAGCAAAAGAAGCGGGCTGAAGCGGTATCTTCTGTTCTGGGCCCTTGGATCGTCATCTAACGGCTCGGATTAGATCTGCTACGCGAAGGGGTACGCGCGCACGGTGACCGTCAGATCTGGATCCAACGGTTCGGATCTATACTTAGCGGCCTCGAATCTGGACCACTCATCTGGGATTGGACGGATCAGATCTATCCCGTGCCCGAACCGGTATCTTTGGTTTTGATCCGCTAGATCTGGATCTAAGGGTCACGATTCAATGAGGCCTCGATCTAATCGCGAGCGCAGGGTACGGATCGGACGGCTCATGATGTTTGGGTGCGGAGGGGGCGGCGCTGGGTCACCGGAGCTCAGCTCCTGCGGCGGCGCTTCGCCGGAGTTGACCTATCTTGGTGCTCCGGGCTCGGTTTTGGACGGGATCAAGCCCTAGAGGTAGAACATGACGTGGGAAACTCATCTATGTACTCAAGGGGGCAGATTGGGGCTCGGTTCAGAGCTGCCCACGGCGAGGGCGGCTCGGGTTCACGGCGGCAAGGGGAAAGCGCTCACGCAGAGGGAGATAGGGAGGGAAAAGGGGCACGGCGCATTCCTTACCACACCAGGATGCGATGATTACGGCTAGCGGTCGGAGATTGGTGGCGCCAGGGCGAAATCGTGGCGGCGCAGGGGCGGCGCTGTCCTCGGGTCGAGCGGCAGCACGGCAGCGCTAGGGCACAGGGGGGAGCTGCGGGAGACAGTGGCGGCTGAGGGGAGCGCGAGAGAGCGGCCGGGCTAAGAAAAAGGGTGCGACAGCCTCGACGTGCGGGTCATTCGCGCAACGGCCCCCGCATCGCCCGCGAACTCGTGCGGGTCGATCTAATCCAAATGCGGGCGGCTTCTAGAAGGAAGGGGAGGCTCGGGCGCTGGCCAGCGGGCCGAGCGGCCGGCCGGCGGGGAAGAACAGGGGAGGGGGACAGAAGGGAGGGGAAGAAGCTGACGTGTGGGGCTACCTAGTCAGGGAGAGAAGAGAGGGAGGGAGCGCGCGGGGTGGCCAGCTGAGAGAGGGAGTGGGCCGGGGCGCGGCCCACGCGGGAGGGAGAGAGGAGAGGGGGCCCGAGGGGGAAAAGAAGAGGGGAAGAGAGGTAACTGGGCCGGGCCTATGGGGTTTGGTTTGCTTCCTTCCCTTTTCTCTTTTCTTTTCTATACTTCAACATTCAAACAAAGCCATTTGAAATCATCTAATTTGAATTCCAATCCTATACACTCAACACAAGAAAAATAATGCCCCAGCATGAATGCACAAACATGTTGACCTTATAATAAATTTTATCTTCTTGTGTTATAAAATTACTTTAAAGGCCACAAAATTGGAGAAAAACCCTAAAAATTTTATTTGAGTCAAAATAAATTCATTAAAATTTAAGAAAATTACCTTAGGGTGTTACAACCGGCGAGGAGGTAGCGACGGTGAGGTGGTTCCGGTGGGGGTCCGGCCATGAGTTGTGGCCTGTGAGTGTCAGTGGGGTGAGGGGAAGCTCCCCAGGGGGTTGTAGTGGTGCGGGGAGGGCTGACGGCGGCGGTCCACGGTGAACAGGGGGTCGCCAGAGTGGAGGAAGGGGGCGGCAGTGGTGTTCGGGGCTCGGGATGTGCGCGGCATGAGTTGGAGAAGCTTGAGAGCAGGAGAATAGAAGCCCGGCGGGGGTGCTCGGCCCGTGCCACGGTGGCGGCGAGGTGTCAGTCGGCAGGAGCTTGGGCAGAAGGGGGAAATGGTGTGGCAAGCGCGAGGAGGGCCAGAAGAGAGGGGGCTAGGGTGGCGCTCAAGCTGGGGGCGACGCGTGGAGGTGAAGTGCAGCAGGAGGTGGCGAGGGGCGGCCAGAAATGGCGGGCGGCGGTGCTGCAGCAGAGGAGCAGAGCAGGGGGGCGCCAGAGGAAGAAGAAAGGGAAAAGGAAGCCAGGGGTCGATGTGAAATTTCACAAACTTCCAGGGACTCTGATGTAAAGCCAAATTTTCTCACTGCTCTAGAGCTCAAACAAAAATGTGACCAAAACGAAAGTTGTACAACTTTTCAAGCTCTACAACTTTATTTTATAATTCAATTCCAAAAACTTAAAGGGTACAGCTTTATTTTAAAACTTGGAGTTAATTTCAAACTTAATAAAGTTTTGTCCTTATTAAGGTAAATTTTATGTAATTTTGGACCTAATTGCAAGTTTTTATGTAATGTCATGATGACTTACATTCTTACACTTTAACCCCTAGTAACTTTGAAAGTTACTTTTGTAATTCAAATACTTGCATAAAAGGACTCATACTTTTGAATAATTACACATAGGTCCTTATTTTCACACAATTCAACACATACATTTCAAATGAAACTTTTGGGTAAATACATTTTTTTACAGGGGTTAAAGTAATAAAAATGTGTTTGCAAAACAACCCTTCACCTATTTTGAAGTTACCTCCCATCCAAATACATTTTGCAAAAACAACCCTAGTTTTTCCGTAATTATAAAAATACCCCTTTTACTTGCATTTAAGTTTTTTAAAAGCTTCACATAAACACACACAAGCTTTACACTAACAAGCACATACTTCACACTAACAAATAATGTGCCTAGCTTACAAGTTCTTGAACTGTCACACTCACCCCAAGCAAGGCTCCATTCTACGGCATCGTTGCAAGAAACGTGGCTACAACGATTGGTTCGGTAACACTGCCAGTTACCTTTGGGATAAAAGAAAACTACCGTATGGAGTACATCAAGTTCGAGGTGACAAACTTTGAGTCCTTGTACCATGCCATCCTCGGCAGACTTGCTCTGACCAAATTCATGGTCGTACCCCATCGCGTCTACCTACTTCTCAAGATGCCGGGCAAGATAGGGGTCCTCACCTTCCGCGGCAACTTGAAGAAGTCGTACAACTACGGTCAAGAGGCAATCGAGTAAGTCTCGACAACACGCTTGCCAGAATCTTGATCTCAAGTTTTCGCAGCCGCACAGCAGCTCTCCCAGTCGGAGATGGTGATTCTAGCTGTACCTCCACGGAAGAAGCTAGGCCAGTCGACGGTGAATCCCAACACCAGCAACGTCGGCGTGAACACCATCCAATTATAGGAGGGCGACTCATCTAAGACAACACTCATTAGTGTCAAGCTGGATGGCAAATAGGAACTCACGCTCGTCGACTTCCTTAGGGCTAATCGAGTCATATTTGCATGGAAACTCTCAAATATGGCAGGGGTGTCCAAGGAGTTGATCGAGCATTACCTAAAAGTTGATATGAAAGCCACCCCAAGAAGCAATTACTGCGCCGGTTCTCCCCCGACAAGAGCGAGGCCATCGAAAAGGAGTTTGCAAAACTACTCACGGCTTATTTCATTAAATAAGCCTACCACCCAGAGTGATTGCTAACCTTGTACTTGTTTTAAAAAAGAATCTCAACAGACACTACCCGAAAGATCCTTTCATGCTCCCACCATTGACCAAGTTATCGACTCCAGGGCTGGCTACATCCTGCTTTCTTTCCTTGACTGCTACTCGGGCTACCATCAGATTGCCCTCAAGGAAGAAGACCAGATCAAGATAGCATTCATCACCCCATTTGGAGCATATGCCTAGAAGACTATGTCCTTCGGGCTGAAGAACGCAAGGGCCACATACCAGCGAGCCATCCAGCTTTGCCTCGCTGATCAGCTACATCACAATGTTGAAGCTTACGTGGTGACATGTTCGTCAAGACCAGAAATCACGAAGAGTCATCTCTGACTTCAAGGAAACCTTTAACAGCTTGTGCAAGTTCCAATGGAAGCTCAACCCATCCAAGTGCATCTTCAGTGTACGGCAAGGGAAATTACTCGATTTCATCATCAATCATCGAGGAATCAAAGCCAACCTGGAGAAGATTACCGCCATCACAGACATGGGAGCTCCACAGACAATCAAGGTTGTCCATAAGCTCATAGGTGCATGGTCGCCCTTAACAGATTCATCTCACGACTTGGGGAAAGAGGATTACCTTTCTTCAAGCTTCTCAAGCAACAAGACAAGTTCCAGTGGACAGAGGCGGCAGCGCAGGCGCTAGAAGATCTCAAGCATCATCTTCAGTTGCCCCCCATCCTCACAGCTCCATTGCCAGGTGAGAATCTACTACTGTACATTGTCGCGACTACTCACGTGATCAGCACTGCTATCATGGTGGAGCGCTAGGAGGAAGGCCATGCCTTTGGTGTGCAGCGGCCAGTGTATTTCGTCAGCGAGTTCTTTTCTGAATCCAAGGTTCATTACCCGTCAATTCAGAAAATTCTCTATGCTATACTTATCACTTCGAGGAAGCTTCGCCACTACTTCAACAAATACAAGATCTCAGTTGTCACTGATTTCCCATTGGCGGATATACTGCACAATCGGGACGCCACTAGATGCATCTCCAAGTGGGCAATGGAACTGGGGGCTCTTAGCATTGCCTTCAAGCCTCGCACCACCATCAAGTCACAAGCACTTGTCGATTTCATGGCAGAGTGACGAGAAAATCATGTTGCAGCTCCAGCCAACAAGCCAGAGCATTAGGTTATATACTTTGACGGTTCTCTCAAGCTCAGAGGCGGTGGCGCAGGAATTCTCTTCATCTCACCTAAGGGTGGACAGCTTAATGATGTGTTCCATATACTATCTGAGGTCTCCAACAACGAAGCCGAGTACGAGGCATTACTGCATGAGCTATGCCTGGCTGTCTCCCTTGGCATTAAGCGATTACTTGTCTACAACGACTCCTTGCTGGTGGTTGAACAAGTCAACAAGGAGCGGGAGATCAACAAGGACACCATGGACATGTATGTCATGGAAATATGCAAGCTAGAGAACAAGTTCTTGGGACTCGAGATCCATCTTGTGGTTCGGGACAGCAACGTGGGGCAGGTGTGCTCTCGTAGCTGGGCTCCGATCGAGCAAACGTCCCACCAGGAGTATTGTTCATGAGTTACATCACCCGTTCGCCAAGGCGCCAGATCAAAGAACCATCGATCTGGGCCCTTTTGAGCCCAATCAAGAGGTCATGATGATCGAGGTTGACTGGCGGGTACTGTTCATTGACTTCATCAATGATCAGAAGCTACCCTCTAGCGTTGACCAAAAAGCGCTGAAGCTGCATGCATCATTAGGCGAAGCAAGGGTTATGTTCTGGTTGGAGACAAGTTGTACAAGCGTGGTTCTTCAACAGGCATCCTTATGAGGTGCGTTCCAGTCGAGGAAGGCAAAGAAATACTGCAAGAAATTCATGAAGGAGTCTATGGCAATCATGCAGCATCAAGGACGCTAGTCAGGAAAGTATTTAGGTCTGGGTATTGCTGGCAAACAGCTTTGGCTGACGCTAAAGATCTTGTTCGTCGGTGTAACAATTGCCAGTTCTTCGGCAGGTAGGCTCATGTCACGGCGCATAACTTCATCACCATACCACCATCCTGGCCTTTTGCTTGCTGGGGCCTGGACATGATTTTCCCTTTGACTAGGTTTTACCCATGTGTTGGTGGCCATCGACAAGTTCACAAAGTGGATCGAGTACAAGCCAATTACAAAGATCTCCATGGATTGAGTAGTCAGCTTCATCTGCAACATCTTGCATTGCTTTGGCTTCCCCAACACTATCATCACAGATCTAGGATCTAATTTCCACTCACACGAGTTCTAGGAATTCTGCAAGAATAGCGCTATTGAGGTAAAGTACATGTCGGTTGCTTACCCGCGGGCCAATGGTCAGGTTGAGCGTGCCAATAGCTTAATCCTTGATGGGCTGAAGAAAAGACTCTATGACAAGAACAACAAAAAAGGGGGCAAGTGGATTCATGAGCTCTCTTCGGTTGTCTAGGGGCTTCGCACTCAACCAAGCAAAGCCACAGGTCAATCGCTGTTTTTTCTCATCTATGGGTCAGAAGCTATCCTCCCTACGGACATCATGCAGAAGTCTCCAAGACTGGAGATGTATGAAGAAGGCGAAGATGATCAAGCAAGATAGCTGGAGCTTGATTCGGTAGAAGAAGTCAGATGAAACGCTCTGTTACAGTCAGCTCGCTACCTACAAGGCATCCGACGCTACCATGACCACAATGTACACGGGAGGTCATTCAGCGTTAGTGATTTGGTCCTCTATCACATCCAAGACGAGATAGGGCTTCACAAGCTCAACTTACGATGGGAAGGACCCTTCATCGTCCCCGAAGTTACAAGACCAGGGTCGTAACGATTACAATACCCTGATGGCCAGGAGGTCCCAAAATCCTGGAATATCGAGCTCCTACGGTGTTTTTACCCTTAAATAACTTGTACACAAAGTTTTCAGTTGCAATGCAGCATGTTTACCAATAAAGAATTGGTTTGATCTTCAAATGACTACTTTTTGTTTCTAAACTAGACTACATAACTTAGGGGTTTCGGCCACGAGTACTGTCAGACCCGGGACTACGGGACTGTGTACATAACGTAGTTCATACAGGATTAAGGGATATGACTTGTCCTATACCTTATCTGTGTTATACTCTACTCGTATGCGAGGTAGGACTAGTCGGTACAGAAGGAAACTACTCGAGTTGTACTCGAGTATGACTCCTTGGCTAGTATTGGACTAGGATTCATCTAAACCTGTCCTCCCAGATATATAATGGCAGGCAGCGACCCTCTCAAAACATAACATCAACATCCAAGTCAATACAAACCACCATACAGGACGTAGGGTATTACGCACATCGCGGCCCGAACCTGTCTAAACCTTATGTTCCTTGTACCTTCGAGTTCCTGATCTCGACGTCTCCCAACCTAAACTTACCACCTTGGGTATACCCCTCGATGGGCAGCCGGTAAAATACCGACAGCTGGCGCACTAGGTAGGGGGCTACTCCTTATGGAGTGACCTATGGCCTTCTGCTTAGGAAACTTCATACTTGGGGGCTTCGACTACATGCGCACTCCGTTTGCGCACTACCCGACGACCCCGAGGGACCAATGGCAAAGCTTCGGTCAACTCCACGGATGGTCCAGGGGAGTTGTTCCTTTTCACCTTCCCTTCAGTTTCCCTTTCCGCTAGGGGGCTCTCGCTCTCGGTTTTGTCGCTTGGCTGAGCTTCAGATGCTTGAGCCCTTTTTGCTTCTGCCGCGGCACTGGGAAGAAGGTGGTCTGGTCGGGGGATGTCGGGTTGTAGTGGTTAGCTCCAGTACAATTCTGTGTGTCCCTGCAGAGGATTTTCAGTCAGCGGTTGCAGCGCAACAGAGTTTATTCCGAAACTAGTCGAACACTTACCAGCTTTGGAGAATTTCATGCAGAAAACAACTCCGGGACGTAGGAAACTGTGTTCACATCCAGCAGCACTCGCTTGACCCGGATGAGTGCAGCCTCGTCAGTCAGCTCCTCTGTGCACATTCGAGATGGATCTTCAGCGCCCATGTACTCGAAGCCTAGCGTATGGCGCTGTTGGATTGGTTGGATCCGGCATTTGAAGAAGGACAACATGATGGACGCGCTAGTCACTCCCATTTCCTTATGGGCTGCTATGGTGTCCAGCAACTTGTCGACTTGATCCATGTCCCCCCTGGAGAGTTTAGTATTCCACTCTGGCCTTACAACAGGTGATTTATTTGACCTTTCAGGGAGTTGGGGGGTATGGTTTCCGATGTAGAACCAATGATTTTTCCACCCAGGAATGTTGGAGGGGAATTTGTAGGAAAGGTAACTATCGCCGGCTTGTTGTCTAAGCTGGATGCCGGTGCCCCCTACAACGGATGGATTTTTGGAGGTTGGCTGCGGCTTTACTTGGAAAAGAAAGCGGAAAAGATCCCAGTGGGGTTCAATTTCAAGAAAAGCTTCGCAAAAGTGAATGAAGATAGCAATGTGGCAAATCGAATTCGGGTTGAGGTGATGGAGCTCAAGCCATTAGAAGTAAAGAAGGCCCCGGAAGAAAGAGCAAGAGGGGAGGGCCAAACCCCGTTCAGCAAAATGGTAAAATGAGACGATTTCGTGCACATTTTCCATAGGAAGAGGTTCGCGAAAAGAGGGGCGCCAGTTGACAAGACTTTTCTCCTGAAGCAAACCCTCGGAAACAAGATTCATGAGTTTGTTGTTGGAGCACTTACTGTATGTCCACTCTCCAGATGGCGGTTGCGACTCCTTCCCCTTCCCATCCTTCTCGTGGGATCTCTTGGGCGCCATTTCCAGATCTGTTTGCCACGAGTTGCTCGGGGGCTGCGGAGATAGGGGTGGAGAGATTTGGCTAGTTTGGGAGTTCTCCAAGGGGGTGAAGTTGGAGCGCGGATTTGATTGGGGATTCGGAAATTTCTTGGTGGATTGAAGATTGGAAGCATGGATTTTACCTAGCGTTACCACGGGGTTAAATAACCAGCGGCCGGTTACAGGTTTACTGTTTCAAAGTTGAAGATTCGTCTCAGGGGATATTCCAAAGATGAGGGGTCGTTTGGTGGATTTTTTAGATACAATATTCGATTAATCATTTTTTTAGGGTTAATTGTCCCGAAAAAAGGGGTTTTTTGAATTCCAAATCTAACTTTCATCATCTGCACCATCACACCAATTATTTATCACGGGAACATTTTTTCACTGCATGCCACGACCTTTGGATCCTTATTTCCAAACCTGAGAGATTTGGATTCAAGGCTCGGGGGCTGCGGGATACGTGGCATCGATTACTTATTTTTCGAATTTATTTGAAAAGTAAGTAAGGAAGATTCAAGACTAATGTGACCCTCAGCTTGATTCTCTGATTCAACCTAAGGCTCGGGGGCTACTCCATATGGAGTGCGATTTTTCAATCGCACACCATACCAAAGAAGTTATTCGGGGCATGAGCACCTCATAGCTTCAACGCAACCAAGAAAGTACACGAAGAAGAACTTCAAGACGAAGCTTCAAAAAAAGCCGAAGACTACTTCGAAAGTACTCAAAGAGCCTGCAGTACTCAGCTATGAAGAGCTCGGGGGCTTGTTAGACCTAGGACTATGGGACTGTGTACATAACATAGTTCATACAGGATTAGGGGATAGGACTTGTCCTATACCTTATCTATGTTGTACTCTTCTCGTATGCGAAGTAGGACTAGTCGGTACAGAAGAAAACTACTCGAGCTGTACTCGAGTACGATTCCTTGGCTAGTATTGGAATAGAATTCATGTAACCCTATCCTCCCGGATATATAAGGATGGGCAGGGACCCTCTCAAAACATAACATGAACATCCAAGGCAATACAAACCACCATACAGGACGTAGGGTATTACGCACATCGCGGCCCGAACCTGTCTAAACCTTGTGTTCTTTGTACCTTCAAGTTCCTGATCTCGGTGTCTCCCAACCTAAACTTACCACCTTGGGTATACCCCTCAGTGGGCAGCCGGTAAAATACCGACAAGTACTAAACAAAGCGTTAACTACGCCAAGTCACCAGAAGTACTCGGGTCTGTCGCCGTGAGTCCTTTCTGAATGACTTCTTTTACACTTGCCCTACGGGCCAAAATGCAAAGACTACTTGCAACCGACTCCGACTACTTCAAGTACTAGCCTAATGGTTCGTAGGAACCAACGGCATGAGCCACTGCGAGAAAGTTGAAGAGGCTCCCATGCCTACAAAAGCAATCCAGCGTATTGCACGGTGCGGGCTAATCCTGATTCGCTTATTCTCCCTGTATGGGACTTTATGCTGGACTCCAAGTCATCGACTACCTCCAGAAGCGTGGCCTTCTGAGTAGTTCTGCATTGGGCATCCCACATTATTTATCTAAGTCCTATGATTTTTGGTATTAGTCTACAAGTAATTACACCGAACACATCAACAGGAAACAACAAATAAAACATATATACATGTAGAGTTGAATCAATCTCTGAGCCACCAGTTTTACTTCTTCGATATACCCTGAGAACTTCTCCTCAGAGTAATCAGCAGACATATCATCAACTAGTGGGTTCAGATTGGCCTTGAGCTAGTAGGACTATACGAGCCCAAGGATGTGCACTATATAAGTTTTGGTGGTCTCCGAGATGTATCCAGAAATCTTTTGTGGGGCATCACGGTGTCGCTCCAGCAGTGTCCTCTCATTGATTACCCCATCTTCTGGAGGATCCACCATGTCTACAACTACTTGCGCCGCACCCTTGAGCTCTTCAAGTTCCTTACCTTTCAACTCCTTCTCAGTGGCCATGTCCTTGATCTGAGTCATACACTCTACAAGTTGCTCATGTGCATCTTGGAGCGCTTTAATAAACTTCTCTGCATCATCTTTATATCTTATTATATTATTGAGTTCTGTGGGCAATCGACAATAGAAAGAACTCACACAAGTTCAGATACAAACAACTGGATAAAACAATGCAAGGCAAAAGCAATCAACAGATTGTTACCTTGGTGAGTTTTGGCCACACCTCCTGGGTACGCTCCTATTTCAAAGTATTGAGTTCATACTGAAGCTCAACATTTTTCATGATTTCCTCTCCAATTCGGCGGTCTTTCTCCTGCAATTGGTGAGCTCCATCTTCCACTTCCCTAAGCTTATCTGACTTGATCCTAAATTGATTGGCTAAGTCTGGAACTCCATCAAGGTCTCTGATGATAGCATTGGATCATCAATGAGTTCAGTCGGGATGGGATGTTGCCACTTGGGAGGTGTTACCAGAATACCACCTGAAGAAGGACCCACAGCGCTTTGATCTTCAGCGGCAGACTACTGCTACGGGTTATCTGAACCAGTGCGACTCGTAATCAGACATACGACGGTATCTATGGATGGAGGTGTTTCAATGTGCTCACCTGCAGGCATGATAGAAGGATGAGTCCCAATCTTTCGAGAGGTACGGTAAACTTGATTGGTGGAGAATTCGACGTTGATGAACAAAAACTCCGAACGAATAGAACCTCGCAATCACTACACTAATGCTCCGTTGGTTATCACCTGTGTCACACAAATGACCTCACCATGAAGGCTTATCCCTGCAAGCGCAATCAAGAACACAAGCAAGAACAGGAGATGCAATCAAACAAACTTGATTACGAGATGGGGTCTCACAAACCGATGCACGGCGACACTGTTTGATGATAGATTGAATCTAAGCAAAACCCAAAACCCAATATGGCGATGGCTACTGAATAAAAAGGAGTTAGGGGCGTGCAAGTTCCCTGGACGCAACTCTAATGGGTTCCAACACGGTACACGGGCCAACGGCCCAACAGACTGTGATATAGCACCCTGGTAGATTATGGATGCCCACTTGTGTCGACGATTCCTGTCGACTCAGAAGGAATTTTGAGGTGGTACTGGTTCCATTAGAAGCTCTATGAAATTCTGGTTCCAACTATATATAGAATGTCCAAATCCGACTCCGTATGTGGCCAGGACATCAATTTTGGTGAAGTCAGGTTCTGAAATCCGAGGTGGAGTCAAAGTCGAGTTGGACATGGACTCCTCCTTGGTGTGGACGTCCTAGCTCCTCCTCCTTTACTCCTTGGCCTTCTCTAAGTCCTTGCTGGTTCTCTCCATTTTCCCTAATCAAGAAAACATTCATGGAACCAGGCCTAACTTCTGAAAAACAATTGACAAGGTTAAAGCGTACCTGGAGATCAACCTGTCGCGCACTTGCTCTAGTGATCGGTCCTTGTATTGTATGCATTGGAGAGATGTCATCATCAAGGCATCTCTGGGTTTACGTCGCTGACCACAGGCTCTTCCTCGATGCCTGGCTGGTCTCCCGCTCCGATCGTGTCGAATTCAGCATCGGCAGACGTCGGGTTCTCGGGTGCCATGGTCACCGACACCGTGTCAGTTGCGGCAGCATCTAACATTTTCTCTAGCTCGGGGGCTAGAGTTCCCGTGGCATCGCCAGGTTGCTCCAGGCCTAGAGTTGAGGATTGCCTACACACAAAGAACAACTATGAGAGTTTTCACCTACAACAATGAACTACCATACACAAGGAAAAAGTAATTGGATACACACAGAGTGGATCTCTTCACTGATAATACTTTTGTTCTAAGTACCCTAAGTGCTGGAGCTGCACCTAGGGTACTCGCCAACACCGTTGTGCAGTCGAAGGTGGTGTCTGCCCCGGTGGGACAATCACAATGGTCACCATTGAACTTAAGCCAGCCGCGGGCGATGATTGCCCCAGCGCAGCCCCAACGGAACCTGACGACAGGTCCACTGTGATGGAGGGCACGCTCTGCTCCCTCATCGTATCATCCCCGGCAGCATCCTTGACCTTTTGCTTCGAGTGCTTGGGATTTGAGGAGCTACCAGAGCAGAGTCAGGAAAAAGGGAGATGTCAACAACACTCAACAACTGCAAATTGAGCAAGAGTACTCGCAAGTTTAGGAAAAGCTCTTACCTAGGTGTTTCTTCATCATTACCACCCGGCGAAGCGCTTGCCCTGCGCTTCCGGGTAGTAACCCGCGGCTTCTTTGGGTGACTCAGCAAAAGATCACCACCAGGAAAGCTTGCACCTTCCTAGGAGGTCTTCATGGATTTGCCCTTGATCACCTTAGCCAGGGTGCGGTCATCATCAGTTTCATCACCCTCCTCTTCCTCGCTTGATGCTGCGATGGCAAGAGGATGGGTGGAAGGCATCAAGTGGCTTGGGCGATCGATGTCCGGCATTGGAGGCATGCTTATATACACATTTACATCATCCTCTAACAGGTTTAAGTTATTGTCAGTACACGTCAACATCAGGGACTGAGAAGTACTTGACAGAAAGACACGACTACTTACCCTTACCTATTTGGGAGGATTTTTGACAGTGAACAACTTGGACGGCATATAAGGCACCGTCTCGGCATCAAGGAGTGCCCGGCTGACCTACCTCATGGCTTCAGCTTGATGAATTTTCTCTACAGAGAATGGAGACGGATCTTTGAGGCCCATGTAATCGAAACCAAAGCGAGTGCGCTGTTGCAGCGGTTGAATTCATCTGCCTATCCAAGAACACACCACCGAAGCTCCAATGACTCCCTCATCCCTGAGGACCATGATCTTTGTAAGCAGCTCATTGACATGGCTCAACTCGGGGGCTCTCTTTGTCCACCCACCAATTATCTTTGGGACTCCAGTGGTCCTCTCTAGGAGTGAAGGCGCGTGGTTCCCAATGTAGAACCAATGTTCTTTCCAGCCAGACAGGCTTGACGGAAACTTGTAAGGGATGTACTTTTTTCCATCCCCAACCTCAGTTGGAGACCAGCTCCTCCAACTACTTCTATCTGTTAGCACTGGGTTGAGCTCTCAGATGGAAAAGATGACAAAACAAGTCGAAATGGGGTTCTATCCCTAAGAAGGCTTCATAGAAATGTACAAAGATGGCTATGTTGAGGATTGAATTGGGATTCAAGTGGTGAAGCTGGATGCCATAGTGAAAAAGGAGACTGTGGAAGAAATCAGAAGTAGGCAATGCTAACCTGCGCTCAACAAAGTGCTGGAATAGCACTATCTCATCAGCCTCTTCGTATGGTCTCTTATCCCTAGTGGTGGCGCACCACTGGATGATCTCTTGGGACTGAGTCAATCCCTCGACAACAAGTGCTTTTAGAACAGCTCAAGAGCACTTACTTGTTCTCCATCCATCCCTAGCGGTGGTAGCGGGCTTGGATTCCTTCCCTTTCCCCTTGGAGGCGCATTTCTTGCCTACCATTCTTGATCACAAGATTTTTCACTCGCATACGCTCGGGGGCTGAGGACGGAGGCGGCAGAGATGCGCTCGGGGGGAGCAGGGGCTCTCAACAACTACTTTTCATACAGGGAAGGAGCTGGGAATAACCTAGAACTAATTCTAGGAGCGGCGGCGGCTGCTGGACACAGGAAGACAAAAGGCCAAGGCAGTAAGAATGCAAGCGAAGGGGTGAGTAAACCCTAAGTTACCGCATGGTTACATAACCAGCGGTTGCCCTGCAATTACTGTGTGGAATGCGAAGGGGTTTTTTCACTTGGGATAAGATTTATTTTGAGCGGTAATTTTAGGTTAATTTGGGAAAGTTATTTGCTTAACCATTTTTTTAGGGAGGTTATGCCAAAAAGGGGTTTTCGAATTTCTGAACTAATTTACTCATTTTAACCATCAAATTAAATTCTTATTTTTTCCACAATCTATGCCAGACTATTTGGATCCTTTTTTCCAAACTTTGGGATTTGGATTTAAGGCTCGGGGCTGCGGGACACGTGTCATCGATGGCTTATTTTTTGAACTTTTTGGAAGATAAGTAAAGAAGATTCGAGACTAATTTGACCCTCAACTTGATTCTTCGATTCAACCTAAAGCTCAGAGGCTACTCCATATAGAGTACGAGTTTAATCGCATCCCATATAAAAAAAGACTTGTAAACTATTTAGGGCTTGAGCACCTCATAGCCTTGATGCAGACAAGGAAGCACTTGGAAGACACCTTCAAGATGAAGTTCAGAAGAACTCGAAGACGCCTTCAGAAGTACTCGGAAGCCTGCGTACACGACTACGAAGAGCTCGGGGGCTTGTCAGACCCGGGGCCATGGGACTGCACACATGACGTGCATATTCTAGGATAAGGGATGGGACATGGCCCACATCCTAGACCAATTGTAACTACTCATACAAGAGTAGGACTAGTCGGAACAAAAGGAAACTATCGGAATAGTACTCCAGTAGGACTCCTAAGCTAGTATCGGGCTAGGACTTCCATGTAACCTTGTCCCACTAGACTTTATAAGTGCAGACATGGACCCCCTCCAAACATGACACATCTAAGACAATACAAACCACCACACAGGACCTAGGGTATTACGCATACTACGGCCCAAACCTATCTAAAGTTTCATGTTTCTTGCATCTTCGAGTTCCTAATCTGGGCGACACTCCACCTACAATCTATCACCTCGGGGGTATCCCTCGGTGGTCTTGGAGGTTAAATACCGATAGTCACACTTACATGGAGGGCCCACTTGGTAGACCAAACCAACATTCAAAGGCGGCAAACACATGAAGTCAGGAAGAGGACCCACCTATCGGCCAGTCAACCAAAGGCGGTAACCAGTGGGGCGAGCAGGGGGTTGTCCGACCCTGGCCTGCATCCTGTCCAGGTGCAGCTCTGTCGGGTCTTGTCACCGCTGGTCGCATTTGGTGGAACCCTTGCCGACGTTAGGATTCTCGGCGCCCGTCCTTGCTTGCCTCAGAGCTTGTGCGTCGCCCGCCATATGGCCTCACCTCAGCTGGCCCCCACCCTTCTTGGCTTGTCCAGCACTATCTCATCGAGCTCACTATTGCTGGCGAGGACGGGGGCAGTTGAGGGTCTTAACACTGGTCCACCGGTCGTGGCTTGCTCTTTGCCTTCGAGGTGCGCCCTACACGGCCACAACTATAATAGCGGCCCTAGGTTCTTGTTTTCTCATCAAGCTTGGCGAACTTAGCCTTTGATGTCTAATGGTAGGTTCAGTCTGGCTTGCTCAGGCTGGGTCTTGGTCCCTTTTCGGTTGCTGCTAGAGGATTGGCTGCGAGCGGTGGAGCATCAGGAAGGAGAACTCGTGCCTCCAGACCCTCGATGAAGCCGTCATGAGGCGGTTACCCTGGGTCTGGCGCCGGCATCCTTTGAGGGCGGGATTAGATCCACTCATCTTTGTTAAATCATTCGGTATGTGGTGATGCCCCGTGACCTTCCTGTTGGGAGGCACTAGTGGGTTTCACCGCGCTTGCCTGGATTTCGTGGAGGGGCACTGGATTTGCTCGGTGTCGCATGGACTCATTCATCAGATGCAGCAGTCATGGTTCGTGGCTCCAAATCTCTCTTTCCCATCCTCCTTGTTTCCGTTGTCTGGGCAACCCTGCTGATAGAGGATGGACTGCGATGTAGTCATCCGCCACGGCTTGCACCCGTGCAGAAGCAGACCCGCGACAACTTTCAGCACTATCCTTATCGGTAGCGCTGGCATTTTTTGTTCTTGTACACGGCCTGCAGCTGGTTATCATGTATCCAAACATCCTCTGTAATTGAATAAATGATTTGCCTCGTCGTGTTATTTTGCTTCACGCGTGATTTTTTTGTTGTTTTCGCTAGGGGTAGGGCCTGTCATCGGGCCTCCGCCCGTGTTCCTCCGCAGGTGAGCCGTGCACCATTTGCTGCATTCGCCAAACGGTGTGCTCATAGAGCATCGTCGAGTAGACCGACCGGAACCCGATCGCCTCCCTTTCCCGGGAGTTCCGCTATGCCTCGCTGGGAGATGTTCCATAAATCTCGACCACCACTCTTCTAGTTCCCAACCCCCTTCGCAGGGGGCTAAGGGTCTCGTCGGGGTCACCTAGAGTGGGAGCATAGTCTGAACTCGATCGCGAGCAGGCATGGTCGGGCGGCTTCGCGCAGGCCCGCTTCGCGGCCGCTGGGGTCTCTGCCATCCTGCCTCTAGCTCATTGTTCATTTGCGTGTCGAGGCAGCCTCATGCCTGTTGCGGATGGGCTTGCTTAAGAACCCCACACTCCATGGCCTGATTGCGCCATCGGCCTTGGGCCGGCTGGCGTGCTCCCTGGGGCACCTATGAGTGTTGATTAGTCGCGAAAGACGAAGCGCCTGGGCAGCGTGCGCCCTTCGGTCGTCATGCGCATTAACTGCGCCCACTGCGCATGCGTCCGGTGTCCTCCTCTCCCACTTACTAGGCAGTCCCTGCTCAATCGCGCCCACTCGGCTTCCGCGGGGGATGGGTATAAATGTCTTACCGCGAGTCCGGCCGTCGCTCTCCTTTCATAGCCTCTTGCCATTCAAACGAGCACAAGAGAGAAAGGGCAGCAAAGTGAAGGTGAGTGAGTAGCTTACTCCGAGTTCGCCATTGCAGCCTTCATCATCGTTCGCCACCCGCCTCCACTCTGGCTGATATGTCGTACTGGAAGAGCTCCATCATGTCGGGGGAGAAGATCCGGATCCTTGAGGAGAGGGATTTCCTTCCCCACGACACCGACTCGTGCCCCACGGAAGGGGTGCAATTTTTGTAGCCTCTTCCTTCCAAGGTGGTCGTGCTGGTGGAATTCTTCCACTATGGCTTCGGCATGCTGGCGCACGGCTTCCTCTGCTTGATCGTCCATGAGCTCGGCATCGGGCTCCATCATCTTCACCCGAATGGGCTACTCCAGCTCGCTGGGTTCATCTCCCTGTGCGAGGGGTTCCTTGGCGTCGCTCCAAGCCTCTCCCACTTCTGCCGGCTATTCGTGGCTGAGGACTGGAGAATGAACCCTGGCAATGCGATGCTCGCACATGTCAGGTGGGTGACGATGGCGGTCCGCCCGGATCTGGCCCAGGACTACCCTCGCTTCCAACTGGCGGGGCTAGTCCTAGGCTAGGAGAGGGAGTGGTTCTACGTTCACAATGACATCGATAGGCCCGTGCCAGAGTTCGCCATGCTGCCTCCAGCGAACCTGCCTGTTCCTCCATTGGTGTGTCCGGTGGAGGACCTCCCCTGGGTCGATGAGCCCATCGTGGTTATCCGTGATCGGGTCCTGGCCGGCCTTACCAGCATGGGTCTGGTGCGCGCGTTTGTCCGGCACCGGGTGCAGCCTCTCAAACATTACAAGCACATGCTCTGCAAGCTCCCTTCAGGGGAGGGCTCGCTGGAGGAGGAGGAGCAGGTCCTCGAGGGCCCGTCGTGGATCGGCGTCTGCAGGCGATTTTTGGTGAGGAGGACGATCCGAGCGCTGCGGGGGAACAGGCGCCATTTTGCCTTGAGAAGCCTCCTGGTCAGGTATGCTCTCGCTCAGTGTCTCCCTTTCCATGCGCAGTTGCTTTCGTGCCTTCCCCCGCATTCGCTCCATTTCCTCGGTCTTGCGATTTTCAGGGGTCTTCTCGCTCCGACGCCGCTGTGGTCGTTCCGGGGGTCCGGCCGGTCGTTTCCTTTCTGACGAGCGAGACAAGCATGATGCTCCCCGTCCGGGCGCCAGACCAGCCCTCAAGTGCCCGTGGTCGGATTCCGGTGCAGGCTCGGCCTGAGCTCTGCCGGCAGAACACGACTCCGGCACAAGCTCGCCTCCCCCGCCGCCGCCTCCACAGGGCGGCGTAGAAGGCGGGGTTGAGGAGTTGCCGCCAACCCCCACCGGCTCGCCTCCCCCTGGTGCGGAGGTGTGGAGGCCCTCGGCCGTCTCGGAGGTGGCCGCCGTGTGCGCTCGTGTCAAGACAAATCATTTGTTCAATTACAGAGGACGTTCGGATACATGAGAACTGGGTGCTTCCGGTGCTTCCCGATACGGCCAAGCCCTCCGCAGTTCATGACTTCATCGATTCAATTCTTGGAAGCAGCGCTGGTCATCTAGACTTACTAGATCCGCGCTTCCTGAGTCAGCCACATCCCACATCATCAGATGGTGTTGGACTTCGGGGCTAATTACTGCTCAACTATTCACGCGTACGCTGCTAGAGCACAGGGGTGGGCCCACCTGGTATTCAAGGGTATTCATTGGGTACCTATTATTTTTTAAAAAAATCAAGTATATATAATCATATACATGTATTTGCATTAAAAAAATGAGAAAATGATATATATCTCAGGCTGTTCACATCCAGCCAACCTCCCTTCTCGAACTGGGCCGAATAACCCAAAAAATCAGCCCACTAGCCGGCCTATTCCCTGCGTCCAGCCCACCGCCCTTCTCTGTCTCTCTCCCTAGCTCGACTCAACCCTACCCGAGTACCCGAGGCCGGCCAGCCGGCAGCGGCGGCGGACGGCTGCGGGCACCGAGCAGGCAGGCGGCGGCGGCCTTGCACCCAGCGGGGCGGCCTGTGGTGGCGGCACGGCGCAGCCTTGCGCGGGGAGGGGCCTATGGCGGGTGGCTGCGCGACTGCCGGCCTGCACCGCTGCGGGCACCTTAGCAGGGAGCAGGTAGCTCGCGCGTGGGCCGTTCAATTGCTCAATGTTCAATTGCTCGTAGCTTCTACTTCAATCTTCAATCAAGAACTCAAAATTGGACAATTGCTAAGGTAAATTTTTCAAATTCCCAATCCCATATTCCTATTTCTGCATATTAGTAATTTTATCTTCAGTGAATTTGTGTCAGTGAGCAGTCAACTTGAAAGAATTTTTTTATGTGTGTAATTAAGGCTGTCAAAAAAACTTTTTGGCACCCTGTACAATCTTGAATACCAAACTCAAAATCCTAGGCCCGCCCCTGCTGGAGCATGCCTGCGTGTCTCTGCGTATGAAATACCACAAATTGCTGCTCGAACTCCAAGTTACCAGCAAGAATCAAGCTAGAACTATTTGGATTTCGCGAGGATGCTCAGCAACCCACCGACGACTACTTTGACTACTCGTCTCGGCTAGAAAATTAGGTGGAAGCGGGCCTCACACGGTCAACAACTAGTCGGAATCGACTCCGGCTATAGCCGGGCTTCGTCAACTACCTAGCTTCATCGACGACCGCCACGGCTTCATCGACAATCGTTCACGAATCAAGCTAAATGACTTATACCTTCCCCAACTTATTCTCCGCAAGATTGCCTACTTATCTGTGTATGTCTCTCAACGGGCATTGAAACCCTCCAGAACTGTACTTCGCCACATACCTTTTGCACAACGCGCATTCTCATTATCGCAATACCGGCTACTTATTTCTGCACGTTGTCTTCTCTTAACGGTAACTGATCTACTCAGGTAGCAAATACCTTAATCCATGAAACCTCAAACCTTCAGTCATGACCTAAGCGACTCATGCATGTTATGAGCGAAGGTTAGCACAGGACCAGGTGATTAAATATAAAGGGTGGACTACTCGAAAGATTTAAATGGCCTAAACAAGAGATCGACAAATAAACTTTATTTTTACACCTAATTAATAAAATTCGGTATCTTCATATTATGCTACACTATATATGCATTATCTTTTTTCAGATCAAGCTTTAGCAACAACTCCAGTTCGCTCAGCACATCTCCGCTAGCTCCCAGGCTTGGGGGCTGGGAGCCAATAACTACATGACATGACTACTACGACTCACCTGGCTCAAAAGCTTAAGGGCTGGGTGCCACAAAACTATCTGGAAGACTCGTAAAAGAACCCGATTTAAGAGACTTTTAAGGATTTATCTTGGAAAGATAACTGTTTAACCATTATTTTATGGATTTTATCCTGAAACAAGGGGTTTTTAAAATTTTTAACCCAAAGATCTTATGTAGCCATTAAATCAGGGATAAGATTTGTTTTGAACGGTAATTTAGGATATTTTGGGAAAGTTATTTGATTAACCAGGGATATTATCCCGAAAATAGGGGGTTTTCGAATTTTAAACTAATTTTCCTATCTTAACCATCAGTTCAATTTCACAAGATATTCTACAATGCATGCCACGTTCTTTTGGATCCTTTTTCCAAACTCTAGGATTTGGATTCAAGGCTTGGGGGCTGCAGGGCACGTGTCATATTTTTAAATGGAAGATAAGGGAAGAGGAATGAAGATTAATTTGACCCTCAGCCTGATTCATGATTCAACGTATGGAGTGCAATTTTTCATCGTACCCCCTACAAAAAGACTATTTATGAAGACTTAAAAACTACTCGGGGCATGAGCACCTCATAGCCTCGAGGTAGCCAAGGAAGTACACAGAAGACATCCTGAAGATGGAGGTTCAGAAGATCTCGAGGTTGACTTAGGGACTCATTTGTAAACCTGGATCTAGAACTTTGAAAACCAATTTATTAACTTTGAAGATGCAAAACAACTCACAGAAAAATCCTAAAAATACAAGCTAAGATGTTCTGGACTCCTTAAGTTAAGATAAACAACTTTGTAAAAGGACCTTGGAACTGTTTCCATATAATTTTAACTGTAGATTTAAATCAAGTTTAAATAACTTTTAATTGTTCCAAGAGTTCTAAGAAAGAACTACTCATGAATTTTGGATGATAGCTTCTGTGCTAAGAAAAAAGTCTTCCATAAAATTTTCATGCTCTAAATCCAAGCCCAGCTAGTTGTTTCGAGTACTTTTGTGATACGCTAGATCCTTTTAAACTAAAATGTTAGCCTCTATTTCTTGCATAAGAAAAATCTGCAACATTTACAGTAGACTACTTGTGCGAGTAAGTCTGTTCAGTAAAATGTTGAGCACCAATTCTTGTATGAGTTGTTCTGTTCAAATAGATCTTAATCCTAGCAGTAGTCGTTTAATACATCTTTCAGGAATAACCTGCTGAATGAAAAGGGCTAAAAATTTTACAATGAGTCTGTACTTAAGTAAAAAGCTCTGCATAAAAAAAATCACAAACTACCTCTACGAGTAGTTTTGCATAAAAATCTCAACCCAGAAACTACCTCTACGCGTAGTTTTGCACGAGTTCTGCATAAAAATCTCAACCTAGAAACTGCCTCTACGAGTAGTTTTGTTTAACCCATGCTTCCTATGAGAAATGACCGTTTACAACATGCAAAACCACTCGGTCACTTAATGAAGTCAATTAATCCAGATAAGTACTCGATAAATAACTACCTAAGGAAAAGAAAATAAAGTGCTAGACTACTTAACTTAAGTTTTGACTACTTTCTAGTGAAATAATTATATCTTATATCAGTAAAACCACTCATACATGTGCATGCATATAGATTCAACTACTCCCGCGGATGGAACATACGACCTGGTGCCCAAGTCCGAGAGTGAGCAGCGCGAAGCTCAGGTTAATCTAACAGAAGTCGCTAAAGACCCAAACCAATATTCGGAGGAACCCCCGACTAGTTTTGCTCAAGAAGGCAAGCCCCGGTGCATGATCCTAGTGTTTTAATTTATACAACTATGGTTCCTTTTTACCTGTGCATTTAAGTTCATAAGAGTTGATTGGAACCCTAGTTGCATGATCCTAGGCACCTATGTATTGAATACTACAACTAGAAGTTCGGTAGATGCTATGCTAATAGGTATGGTAAAAGTCGAGTAGTTTCCTGCTACTCGTGAGAACTTTAGGAGTTGAATGATTTACCGCATACTGCAACTATAAGGTCGACGGACGGGGCTGTTCATGGTTGAAGCCCCGTCAGAGTAGAGAAAAATGCTAAGGCCGCGGTGTGTGGTAGCGGTGGTTAAGCGTTTGAACGTACTAACCACATGTCAAAAATATGGTACTTGATAAGCTAAGTACTCGATCGGCCCGGCAAGCGTTTGAACGTATTAACCACATATCAAAAATATGGTACTCGACAAGCTAAGTACTCGGTCGGCCCAGCAAGTGGACTTTACTTTCACCCTACTTGAATGAAGTTTAGATGGGTATACACATGCGGGTGCAGAGCGTGGCTCTGTAGTCGCGGAGGGTGATCCTACTCCACAACCCGGAAAGAAAGGGGAAAAGTTGCTTGGGGTGACCCTTCGGTACTCCAAGCGTGTCTGTTAGATTTGCCTTGCAAGGTTAAGAAATTCGATTCGAATCGTCCGTTTCTCGCGGTAATTGAGACTACTTAATACCCTTGCCACATAGAGTAATAAGAGAAACTATGGCTATAATGAAACCTTCCGATGCTTAAATATTTTCCACCATGTTTGCTTAGAGATAGATGCTCACTTAGACTGGTTAAATGAACTATAATATTGAAAGCTAAAACATGAAATTAAGGACTTACTCTTTATTGCTTTTCAGAAAAAAGAAACCCTAGAACCTTAGAGCTATGCATACTTAGTAGTCGGTATTTACATACCACTAGTCGGGTAAGCCTTGCTGAGTAATAGTATGCTCAGTCTTGCTTGTGGCAATGTTTTCAGGTGTGCCTTTTGAAGATGTGATAGCTGGTTTGGCTTGGACGAGTACTTTGCCGACTAGTTGGACCGTGGAGTGGGATCCATCCCTGGCCAACAATGACTCTGCCGAGTGATGTCACGTATGGGCTTCATCGTGGTATCCAAATCGACGATAGTTAATCGTGTTTTCTTTCCGCTGCTACTTAAAAGTTTCTATGTTTGAACTTAAAAGTACTCATTTGATGAACTCGACTTGTAATAATTGATGTCCGACTTGTGAGACAAAGTTGTGGAATGTTGTAATCTCTGGACTTGCCTTCGTGCGAGTTATGTGTACGCTTTGTTTCGATCGAAATATTAAGTGGTCGCATCGGGATTTACCCGACAGACTGTCGGAGGGATTACTCCGTTTGAAGTGCATGGTAGCCGGTTCATCTTTATGGATGATGGTTAGTGCACTTGAGCCGGGTAAATTCGGGTGGTTCTGCCACACTTATATACGTGTTGGGCTGAACTATATTGCGTGCGAGAAGGGTTGCCTTGCCCCCCGGGGTCGGCGTCCACAGGGGTGAGGTCGCCTATCCTACCCGTGTCCTGTCCGAGGCCCGCACCTGAATGTGCTCCGCCGCTTCCTGAAGCCAAGTCTCGTCTGCCCGGTCCACGACACCACCTGAAACATCCTCAATCCTATTCGCCATCCCTATGGCAGGGGATGGCGCCATCATCCTTGTAGCACACCTCTTCAGATGCGCCGGGGGCGGGCCTCTCATCTGGTCGGCAGATCCAGCCTCCCTTGCACCGGTCAGTAGGTCGGGCGCCTATGCTTTCGTTGCTGTCGGGTCTGCTGGTTGTTGTTGCCGGTGTTGTTGCTGCGGATGGGTACACGATTGGCTCCTGATAGATCTGGTCTTGGTCCATTCACCGAGTTGGAGAAGGCTGATGCTGCCGGCTTGTTGTTGGCATATGGACAGTTGGCAATGAAGTGCCCTGTCTCACGGCAGTTGAAGCATGCTCTGGCATTGTTGCTGGCAGTAACTTGGCTTGCATTGCTCTGTGGGGCCTTCATGGTGTTCTGGCTCTTGAACTGTCTAAACTGGGTGTTGGGGGTCTGAGAGCCAGTAGCTTGTGACTGGGTCCTATACTGCATAGGGGCTTGGGACCTAGGCACTAGAGGGCCGAAGTGCCTCGGCTTTTGGAAACGGTCCTGCTGGCGATCCTTGGTTTCCAGGAACTTACGCTTATTGTCTCTCTTTTCCTCTGCCATGGCACTCTCGATGATGATAGCCATGTTCATCAGTGTGTTGAAGTCTGGGTAGATGCATGGGGAAAGCAGCTTCTTAAGTTCTGCATTCAAACCCTTTCTGAACATGTCCTGCTTCTTTTCATCCTTGTCTACTTCCTCCGGGTGCATAGCGAGCTAGTTCTATGAACTGATATGTGTACTCCTCAACGGACTTGTTGCCTTGTTGCAGCTCACGGAACTCATCTGCCTTGTGCTTCATGGTGGCTGCTGGGATGTGATAGCGACGGAACTCATCCATAAATTCCTTCCAAGTGATAGTAGAGGCATCCTGAGCAGCTGCACAGTAGTTCTCCCACCAAACCAAAGCAGTTCCAGTGAGCTGGTGAGCAGCCAAACGGACCTTGTCACGGTCTCCATGCTCAAATGGTTCGAGTTTTCTCTTGATAACACGCAGCCAGTCATCTGCATCCAAGGGGTTGTGGGATCCTGCAAAGGTGGGTGGCTTGGTCCTCAGAAAAGCTGTCAGTTTGTCATTTGTACTCTGCTCACGGGGCCTTGGGTTGGTGATGACATTGGTCAAAGCTTCCAGTAGCAGGTTCTGGTTGTTCAACACTTGTACCAGGTCAATGGCCGGTGGGGGTGGGGCCTGACGTGCTCCTACTTGGCTTTCTCCTCCCTGCTTGCTTACTTCCTGATCTTCCTGATCTTCATGGCCGGGGGCTTGTCCTTGCACACCCTGCTGCCTCTCCGCACTTGGAGTGGTATGTGCCTGACTTTGGAAGGTCCTGGTGTTACACCTGGGGGCCATATGTGGATTGGGTAAAACTTTTATGACACTTAGATTTGGAATTAAGTGATGTTTAAGTTATTTATTTTCGTATTTTCGAAAAGGCAGAATCCACCTCCTGCCGACAAGCACACAGACTAACAAGCATCAAGCACAAACAATTTTATTTATTAAGCTGGGGGTACAACACTTGTGAGGGTACAGCCAAAACATGCACTACACGGTCGGGTACAAAGGGCACAACAGATGGGAGGGGCACACTCTAAACTTGGGGCCGGGACGGCTTCATTCTTGGGGACATCTCTGAGGCATGCTACTCGCGGGGCGAGCTATCTTCCGAGGCGGAGTGCACTTCCAGTGGAATGAGTAGCCCTTCCTCGTCGTCCTCGAGGATCCCATTTTCTTGGAGCTGTTCGACAGCTCCTTCTTCTGCGGCTGCAGCTGACCTTTCGGCACCTTCGGGTGGAGCTTGCTGGGTCCCAAAAAGTCCTCCCCATCCTATGATGGGTGTTCCAATTAGGACTTGGGTCTCCCCGATTGCCGGGATGGGCGTTCCACTACTGGTCCATTCCTGCATGCGCCGATCCTGGATCTGCCTGAGGTTCTCATGAGCGACGACTTCGCTACTTATAGCGGCTGCAGTCCTTGCTTCGGCTTGAGCCACCCGGATTTGGTGCATCCTCACTGCAAGCTCGGCTTGCTCGGCCCAGTGGGTTTGCTCCCTTAGGAATCGGGCTTGCTCATCGAAGAGCTTGTCCAAGAAGATGAGGTAGGCGACCACATGGTACAAGAGGTCTTCTTGATGGCGGCGCCATTCCAAGTTCCTCATGCGAGCCTGCCAGACTTGCGTCCTGATGACCGGGGGGGAAAGCCTCATCGGTGTGGGAATAAGGTGTTCCTCGAAGATCCGGCACAGGTAGCGGAGAGCCTTTCTGATGGCCAAGGGATAGGCATCCCGATGTTGAAATCATGTGGCAGTCACTCGCCACGGCACGATGTCGGGGTTGCGGGTGCTTCTGGCGATGGAAAGAACCACCCTACAGCGAAGAGTGCCGAGTGTCAGACCCGGGGCCACGGGACTGTATACATAACGTAGTTTAAACATGTTTAAGAGATTAAGTCCGTCTTATCTCTTATGCATCTCATTTATCTCTTATTTATCCCATTTAAATAGGAGATCAAGCTAACTGATACAGAAGGAATCTACTCGAGATATGTTCTGGTACGATTCCTTGGCTAGTGTTGGTTAGGATTTTTGTAACCCTGACCTCCCGGAAATATAAGGGGGGACAGGGACCCTCTCAAAACAAGATCATCAGATCATTCTACACCCAACGCAATACAAACCACCATACAGGACGTAGGGCATTACGCACCTCGCGACCCGAACCTATTTAAGTTTTGTGTTCCTTGCACCTTCGAGTTCCTGATCTCGGTGTCTCCTCACCTAAAACTTACCACCTTGGGCATATCCCTCGGTGGGCAGCCGGTAAAACACCGACACCGAGGTGTTCGTACTCTCTGTTGTAGTACCTTGGGCGCTCAGTAACACCGAGGCGCTCCAGGGAGTTGATCAAAAGGTGGGGGAAACCATTCTCTTCTTGGCAAACGGCCTGGGTCCAACCATTCTCAGCCATCTAAAAACAAAGATAGAGTGAACAAGCCTTGCACACATGGTAGGGTACAAGAAGGATAGACGGTCTTTATTTTTCAACAGGGTTGGGTACATCTCCCAAGGATACATTATTACTAGGATGATAGCTCTAGCTTAGGTACTCTACCCTTCCCAAGGGGATTCTTCCTCGATCTGGTTAGGGCGCTTCTTTGGTGGAAGACATTGCTCCAATACCTCATCTTCGGTCTGAGTGTCCTTATCCCAATGGGTTTCTTCGGGTTCTCCTTCCAGTAATCCAGCTTCTCTTCTGCATGCCACGATACATTCCCTCTCTCGAGCGTTGCTTCGCCATATGTCTTGGTGAGAGGCTAGGGAACTCTCATCTTGTGCCTCAGCTTCTATTGTTCTCCTCCATTGTATTTCCAACTCTTGTTCTGCCTTTTCTGCCCTGCGGATTTAGTGCTTCAGTTGTTTTGCCTGTTCGCGGTAAAGTCGCTCTAGGCCGGTTGAAAGCATCTAGGCCCCTAATTCAAGTTTTGGTAATTAATGACAACGGTTTGTGGATTAACAATTCCTTTTGAGAAAATGAGTATAGGTTGATCCACGGATGAATGAGTGTTATTTATGAACGTGTGGATTTTTGGAGACGATGAGCAAAGCTTGGGCTCAAGGCGAAGGTAAAAAATAGGGTCTTTTGAATTTTACCGGTCACAAGGTGTTTAGTGGATGAAAAGTGACCGGATTTGTTGGATAGATAGCCGTACTATCAAGAGGGGTCATGTACTCGTGCTTGACAGGTCTCTAGTGCCATTTTGCTCAAAATGTCTAGGTGCATGCATGAGGGCTAACTACGCTTTGTCGGGTTTTGAAAAAGAACAAGTTTGAGAGTGACTGCTCAAGCGCGGACGGTCCGCTCCATGAGCGCGGACGGTCCGCTACCGTTACAGAAGGTTCAGTGGGAATCTCATGTGGCTGGCGGACGGTCCGGCCCACTTGGGCGGACGGTCCGCCACTCTAACTCTCTTCGTTCCAGAAAGGGTGTTCTCTGGTCAGGCTTGTGGTCTGGTCTGCGGACGGTCCGCCGCTGGGGTGCGGACGGTCCGCAGGCCTTTTGATAAATTGAACCAGAAACATTGTTGTCTCTGCTTGTTCTTCTAGGATGAACTGCAGACGGTCCGCTCTTGGGGAGTGGACGGTCCGCTGGCTAATTTCAGTGTTGTTCCAGAGACTGTTTCGTCTTTGGAGTTGTGGAACTTTTTACTGCGGACGGTCCGCCGATTGTGCGCGGACGGTCCGCCAGGGCTGTAACGGCTAGTTCTAACACGCATTTAATGCACTCTGTCTCTCTGGCTTATAACGGCGGACGGTCCGGTTTTTGAAATTGGACGGTCCGCGATCTCGCAGAAAAGACTATAACAGCTAGTTTTTGATGGGATGTCCATATATACCCAATGCCCGGCCATTGGGTCTCCCTCTTGGCCATTTGGACTGCATTCTTGACCCTCTAGAGCTAAGACATCCCTCTCTCACACACACTTGCTAAGGATTTGCATTTTTTAGAGTGAGAGTGCTTCCTAGTGCATTGCATCAAGAGTTTGAGCTTTGTGGCACTAGTGAATCTTCAAGCAAGGATCATTGGCTTGTTACTCTTGGGAGTTGCCGCTCCCTAGACGGCTTGGAGAAGGTGATTTCGTGGAGCTTCTTGAAGGAGATTGTTGAGAAGCCCCGATTTCGGTTGTGAGAGGTTTTGTGCTCACCTTGCCGGAGTGGTGAAGAGTAACTCTAGTGAAATCGAGGTGTGGAGCGGTTCCTTGGTTCAAGCTGGCTCAAGATCAAGAGGTTCTTGATAGAGGAGCGGTTGATTCTTGGAATCTACCTCAACGTGGATTAGGGGTGACCGGCAAGTCATCGACACCACGGGATAAATTTGTGTGTCAAGCTTGGCTATCTCTCTTGCTCACTTTAATTGTTGTTTTATTTTGAGCAATTTACTTTACTAGAGCTTCAATTGTATCTTGTCACACTAGGTTGCAAACCCCTCTAGAGATAGTAGTAGCTTGACATAGGGCTTTCTTTTGTTACTAATAAAATTTCTCTAGTGTTGTTGGTTTTAGTTTTAAACCGCCTATTCACCCCCCTCTAGTCGGTGTTATTGATCCTACAAGTGGTATCAGAGCTAAGTACTCCATTAATTGCGGATTTAACCATCTTGGAGTAGAACAATGACTAGTGATAATGGAATTCATGTTGGGAAGCCACCGTTCTTTGATGGGAACAATTATGATTATTGGAAGACTAGGATGTCGGCTCATATCAAAGCCATGAGTAGAAAGCTATGGAGAGTAGTAAATGATGGATATGTCATTTTGGACTCAAAGAATTTGACACCCCTAGAAGAGGAAAATGAGATACTAAATGATCAAGGGGTCAATGTGCTTTTTAGTGCCCTTGGTGTGACTGAATTTAATAGAGTCAAGAGTCTCACAAATGCACATGACATATGGGAAAAGCTCATGGAAATTCATGAGGGCACATCAAGTGTGAAGGAGGCCAAGTTATATTTGCTTTAGGGCAATTTTAGTGAATTTACCATGAAGAAGGATGAGAGTATAGCCGAGATGTTCAACCGGCTAAATGACATTGTGAATGACCTCAAGGGACTTGGATTTAAGGTACCGGATGCGAATTTCAACCACAAGTTTCTTAGATGTCTTCCAGAAAGATATGACACAATTGTGACCTTGCTTGTAAGGTCAAATGTGAAGATCGCAACTCCCATACAAATATTGGGAGAAGTTCTCACCCATGACATGTTCAAGAAATCTCAAGATGAAGCTCATGGGGGAGAAATTGATATGAAAAAGAAAAGTGTGGCATTCAAAGCTCATAATAGCAAAAATAAAGAAGAAAGTGGGTGCCAAGAAGAAGAATCGGATGAAGAGATGGCTCTCTTTGTCAAGAGATTCAATAGAATGATGAACAAGAAGAACTTTGGCAAGAAAGGTCAATCATCAAGAAAAAATCCTTTTGTGGACAAGACTTGCTTCCAATATGGTGAAATGGGTCATATTAGTGTCAATTGTCCAAACAAGAAGGATGACAAGAACAAGAAGGACAAGAAAAATGATGAAAAGAAGAAGAAGAAGTTCATCAAGAAGAAGAAGAATGGTCAAGCTTATTTTGTTGAATGGGATTCCGATGCAAGCTCCGATGATGATGATGATGATGATGATGACAAGCCATCCAATGGAGTTGCCGGGATCAACATCAAGGAGGCTCCATCACTCTTCTCCACACCACATTGTCTTATGGCAAAGGGTGGTGCAAAGGTACAACAAGATGATGAACTTGATGAACTTTCATATGATGATCTTGTTGAAATGCTCAATGATGCCGATGAATTCATGACTAAAGAAAAGGCCAAGTTAAAGGACTTGAAGTTGAAGTTTTCTTCTCTTCAAGATTCCTATAAGGAGCTAAAGATTTCTCATGAGAATCTCAAAGAAACTCATGAGAAGCTTGAGGAAGCTCACAATACCTTACTTAATCATGAAAGAAAAGCAACATTGAGCGTTGGTGTTAGTTGTGATTTAATTGACGATAAACCTTGTGGCTCTAGCTCTACTAGTTCTTTTTGCACCACAATTGACAACTCATCTTGCAATGAATCTCTTATTATGGAAAATGATTTGTTAAAGAAAGAAGTTACTTGCTTGACTAATGATTTGAGAAAGTGCTATGATAGTAGAGCCATGTTTAATCATTGTTGGGCTAGCCAAAAATTCAGTTTGAACAAGCAAGGCTTTGGATACATTCCTAAGAAAGGGAAGAAGGCTTTTGTGCAAACCAAAACTACTTTTATGAAGAGTAGTGGTAAGTCATATTGTGAAAAATGCAAGAAGGTTGGTCATGTTGAGAAGAATTGCACCAATATGAAAGTCATATCCTTTGATTCAAGTTACATTCTTATGAGAAATTCAAATGGCAATGTTAGTGCAAAACTTGTTGGAATACCTATAGATGGTGCTAAAAAGAATGCCATTTTGGTGCCAAAAGTCTTGGTCGCTAACGTTCAAGGACCCAAGAAAGTTTAGGTACCTAAAAGAGTTATCTCTTTGTTGTAGGTGAACTACAAGTCCGGAGGAAGACATTGGGTGCTTGATAGTGGATGCACTCAACACATGACCGGAGATCCAATGATGTTTTCCTCTCTAGATGAGAATGTGGATGGCTATAGTGATATCATCTTTGGTGACAATAGCCGAGGCAAAGTCAAAAGAGTTGGTACAATTTCAATCTCAAGTGATCATTCTCTTTCAAAAGTATTGTTGGTTGATTCTCTAAAGTTTAATCTCTTGGCGGTCACTCAACTTTGTAATTTTGGATATAAGTGTAGTTTCACTAAAGATGATGTTGTAGTGACTAGCTTGGATGGAAAAAATCACATCTTTACGGGATTTAGATATGAGGATGTATATCTTGTGGATTTTGCTACTAAAGAGACAAACTTGTCTACATGTTTGTTCACTCAATCATCTTTGGGTTGGTTATGGCATAGAAGACTTGGTCATGTTGGCATGAAACAACTCAACCGTCTCATAAAGCATGATTTAGTAGTTGGCTTGAAGAATGTGAAGTTTGAGAAAGATAAGTTATGTAGCGCATGTCAAGCCGGAAAGCAAGTTGCAAATGCTCATCCCACTAAGAGTGTCAGGTCAACCGAGAGACCATTGGAATTATTGCATATTGATTTATTTGGTCCTACAACATATAGAAGTTTTGGTGGAAATTGCTATTGTCTTGTGGTAGTGGATGATTACTCAAGGTATACTTGGATTTTCTTTCTTCATGACAAAGCCGATACTTATGACATATTCAAGAAATTCTTGACAAGGGCCGAAAATGAGTTTGAACTCAAGGTGAAGAAAGTGAGGAGTGACAACGGAAGTGAATTTAAAAACACAAGAGTTGAAAAATGGTGTGATGAGAAAGGAATCAAGTATGAATTTTCAACCAAGTACACTCCGGAACAAAATGGTCTTGTTGAGCGGAAAAATAGAACCTTGATTGATATGGCAACATCAATGCTCTCCGAGTACAACGTTTCCGATAGCTCTTGGGCCGAAGCAATCAACACGGCTTGCCATGCGTCTAATAGATTGTATTGCCATAGATTTCATAACAAGACCCCATATGAGTTGCTCATTGGAAGGAAACCAAATATATCATATTTTAGAGTGTTTGGTTGCAAATGCTATATTCTCAAGAAGGGAACTCGGTTATCAAAGTTTCAAAGCAAATGTGATGAGGGTTTTCTTCTCGGGTATTCATCTTGTAGCAAGACTTATCGGGTCTACAACAAAACACATGGCCTTGTTGAAGAAGCATATGATGTTGAATTTGATGAAACAAATGGGTCTCATAATGAACAAGAAAATCTTGATGATGTGAGAAGTGATGGTTTAAGAAATGCAATGAAAAATATGTCAATTGGTGATGTTAGACCAAGAGAAGAAGATGAAGGTGATGATGGTCATTCTATCTCTATTAGAGTTAATCCTTCAACCTCTATCTCAAATGATCAAGCACAAAAAATTGTACAAGATTCTAGTAATGATGATTCTCAAGTACAAGATCGAGTTGGTTCATCAAGTGCACCTTCTCCATCAACTCAAGAACCCATTGTTCCTCAAAGAACTCATCATATTCTTGCAAAGGATCACCCCGTGGATCAAATTATGGGTGATATTAGTAAGGGTGTCCAAAATCGATCTCGCATTGCTTCATTTTGTGAACATTATTCTTTTATATCTTTTCTTGAATCTAACCGTGTAGATGATGCATTGAGAGATCCGGATTGGGTGAATGCTATGCATGAAGAATTAAATAATTTCACCCGGAATCAAGTTTGGGATCTAGTTGAGAGGCCTAGAAATTCTAATGTCATTGGCACTAAATGGGTTTTTAGAAACAAGCAAAATGAAGATGGATTGGTTGTGAGAAACAAGGCAAGATTGGTGGCTCAAGGCTTCACTCAAGTCGAAGGTTTGGATTTCGGTGAAACTTTTACCCCCGTTGCTAGACTAGAAGCTATTAGAATCTTAGTAGCTTATGCTTGCTCTCACAACATAAAACTTTTTAAAATGGATGTAAAAAGTGCTTTCTTGAATGGCAAGATTAGTGAACTTGTTTTTGTTGAGCAACCTCCCGGTTTTGAAGATCCCAAGAAGCCAAATCATGTATACAAGCTCTCTAAAGCTCTTTATGGTTTGAAGCAAGCTCCACGAGCTTGGTATGAAAGATTGAGGGACTTTCTTATTTTCAAAGGATTCAAAATTGGTAAGATTGACACTACCTTGTTCATTAAAACAATTGGTAAGGATTTGTTTGTTTGTCAAATTTATGTTGATGATATTATCTTTGGTTCAACTAACTCAAGTTTTTGTGAGGAATTTGGTGAGATGATGTCTAGGAAATTTGAGATGTCCATGATCGGTGAATTGAGTTTCTTTCTTGGACTTCAAATCAAGCAACTCAAGGAAGGCACCTTTGTGTGTCAATCAAAATATGTGAAGGATATCTTGAAAAAAATTGGTATGGAAGATGCAAAACCAATCAAGACTCCTATGGCCACCAATGGGCATCTCGACCTAGATGAGGGAGGTAATCCGGTTGATCAAAAGCTTTACCGTTCTATGATTGGTAGTTTGCTTTATTTGACCGCATCTAGGTCCGATATCATGTTTAGTGTTTGCATGTGTGCACGATTTCAAGCAGCACCTAGAGAGTGTCATTTGACCGCCGTCAAAAGGATTTTGAGATATTTGAAATATACTCCTAATATTGGTTTATGGTATCCCAAGGGTGCTCACTTTGATTTGGTTGGATTCTCAGATTCAGACTATGCGGGGTGCAAGGTTGATAGGAAGAGCACTTCTGGTGGTTGTCAATTTCTTGGTAGGTCTCTTGTTTCTTGGTCTTCAAAAAAACAAAATTCCGTGGCTCTTTCAACCGCCGAAGCGGAATATATTTCGGCCGGAAGTTGTTGTACACAATTGTTATGGATGAAGCAAACTCTTCTTGACTATGGTGTGAAATTTGATGAAATTCTCTTGTTGTGTGATAATGAAAGTGCCGTGAAGATTGCTACTAATCAGGTTCAACATTCAAGAACCAAGCATATTGATATCCGCCATCATTTTCTTAGAGATCATGTGAACAAGTGTGATATCAAGATTGATGGTATTGGCACGGATGATCAATTAGCCGATATATTTACTAAGCCCTTGGATGAATCTCGGTTTTGCAAGTTGAGAAATGAGTTAAACATCATTGACTTCTCAAATGTGGCTTGAAAACTACCACATGTGGCATATGGTTCTTCCATGTTTTCTTTGTTTCATTTTTCTGAATTTTTGAGGGATTTTTGAGCCGTTTATGAGTTTTCATTATTTCACTCGATTTATTTTTGAATTCTTGTTATAACTTGCTCATATGAGATTTTGGAAGGTTTTCATGCAAGATTTGAGATTTTTAGATTTTTATATGAGCGATGATCCCATATTGAAGTTGGAATTGTGAAAGTTGGCAAAATTCTGAACAGAATGAAATTTGGTACAGCGGACGGTCCGCGGGTAAGAGGCGGACGGTCCGCAGTTCATGAGAATTGTTCATCAGAGGCACTGCAAAGTTATTTTGGGCCGCAGAGTTGAGAAGCGGACGGTCCGCGGGTAAGAGGCGGACGGTCCGCATGTCACGAGAACTGTTCACCAGAGGCACTGCAAAGTTATTTTGGGCCGCAGAGTTGCGAAGCAGACGGTCCGCGGGTAAGAGGCGGACGGTCCGCCGTTCATTAGGATTGATCACCAGAGGCTCTGCAGAATTGATCTCAGCAGTGAAATTACAAAACGGACGGTCTGCCGGGATGTCGCGGACGGTCCGCCACTGGATAGAAAGATGGGGCCGACGAGACTTGGCTTATATTTGGCTGTCACTTTCTCTCCTCCCACCAAACCGAGCACTTCTCTCCAAAAGCACCCTCTCCTTCTCTCTCAAGCACGTGGGGAAGACTTCAAGGTCAAGGCTTTTTGGCGTGATTCGCGGACAGTCCGAGCACATCCCCGGACTCTTATCAAGATTCTTCATCATGTCCTCTCGGTATTTCGATGAATCCTTAACTCTTGTTCTTGGATTTCTTCATTGGAAAGAGTTAGGGTTAGTTGCTCTGATCTACTTTTGGGCCATGGATTCTTGTAAATACTTGGGGCATCTTGTTCCTAGTGATGAGGAGATGGTGTAGTTAAAATTTAGTTGGTGGATTTGAATCAAAACTCAAATTGTGGATGGATCAAATTTTGGGGCGACTGCTGTGTTCCTGCGCTGAACACATGAGTCGCGGACGGTCCGCTAGTGTCAAGCGGACGGTCCGCGAGTGTCAAATTTTTTCAGCAAGATTCTGAATTGACTTATATGATTATGGATTGGATCTCTTACTTTTGTAATTATTCTTATGGTCAATTCTTGATCTCAGGCCACCCCGGAAAATTCTCAAAGCATTCACATCAAAAATCAAGAAAGCTGGGACATCAAAGAGGCAAAGAGATGGTGATAATTCCGATGACTCAGACTATGATCCTAATCCTAGTGAGATGGCTGCAGCATCCTCAGTGGGTGGTGTTGGTGATGAATCTTCAGAGGAAGAATTTTGATCAATTTACTTTACTAGAGCTTGAATTGTATCTTGTCACCCTAGGTTGCAAACCTCTCTAGAGATAGTAGTAGCTTGACATAGGGCTTTCTTTTGTTACTAATTAAATTTCTCTAGTGTTGTTGGTTTTAGTTTTAAACCGCCTATTCACCCCCCTCTAGTCGGTGTTCTTGATCCTACATCGGTGAGGTAAATGGACAGGTGGGAAACTGTATCTTCTAGTTCTTCTTCCCTTCCCAATCTTCTCATCCGGGCAATCCATGAGCATCCTCTTCCTCCAGCAAGTGGGAAAAATCCCATAGGAGTTCGCTGGAGATGATGCTTATAGACCACGCGTAGGTGTCGCAGGGCTTTTCGGACAGCCTTTCGGTAGGTGTCTGGGAACCCAAAGCCAGTGGTGGAGATGAACCAGGGGTCCATGTCGGGGTAGAGTGTGCTTTTTCCCACGAAGATCATCAGGTCACACCGAAGGGTGCCTCTGAAGTTGTACTCCCGGTAGGTGTACTCCGGTGGGTCCACAACTCCGACGCGTTCTAGGCTGAGTAGCAATAACTTCGGAAAGCTAGGCTCTGCGGGGCAGATTCCGTCACTCTATCCATTGTCAGCCATCTGGAACCAGACAAGGGCCAAAGGTAAGTGCCGTGTGGAAAGGTGAGCTAAGTGGGGAAAGATCTAGTGGGAAACGGCTTAGAAAATGTTCCCGGTCCTAAGGGTCGCGTCCTACGGCCAACTTACGGCTCTGATACCACCTGAAGCATCCCCTCATCAAAGGTGACTAAATGTGATACAAATATCAGTCCCAGGAGGCTGATAACACATTTATTGCATCAGATGGTTTATTACCGTACAAACCGTCGAGGTAGCGGGCACTGAAGCGCCACTATCAAGAGGGATAACATAAGGACTATAAGCCAAACTAAAGTGCCAATGAAATTTAAGATAACATCAGAGTCTTGCGCCATGGTAAGTTTCCTGTGGAGACCCTGAACCACAGGCAAGGTTGGGTGCAGGACGGCGACCTACTAGACGTCTTCAGGAACGAAGTTCGGATCCTCCTCTGTAAAAACTAGGCAAGAGTGAGTACATACATACTCAACAAGTCCAACCACACCCACGGAGGGGAATAATAAAGATCATGCATAGGATATATCAAGGATAAGGCTAGGGTTCATTTGTGATAAAGCGAGATTTTACACATGCAAGGGTTCATTTAATAAAAGAGTTCTCTCAAAATATTTCTGTAGTGATCGAATAATAAGTGGGTTTGATCCTACACAAAGGATCCAAGTTTTAATGCTACCAGACTCCACATCCACAGTAGCTCACGGCACAACACCGGACACTATCAAAACAACTCATGCCATAAAACCAAGCATCCGAAAATGTCTATTGAAGTGACCATGCCGTAACTCGTCCAATACCGTGGACACGGCTATTCGAATAGATTTTACACTCTGCAGAGGTTGTACACTTTACCCACAAGTAGGGTACCGCACTACGAACACCTTAGTGTCGCTGCGGATCCTAACAAAGCCATTACCCACCTTAGCTGAATCTAACTAGCCAACACAGAAGCAACCATGGGGTTAATGACCTATCAACAAAGTCATAACCGGGACATAACTCACACAGATCATATTCCTTCTCCATGATCTTCCATTGCTCACCAGCTCTCCTTTTGGTTAGCAGAACAACTAGTGGGGTTTATGCTAAGCTGTTGCCCACACAATGGTCGAGTGGTTGTATGATAAGTGGGTCAGGCAAGATGACACCTCAGTTCATCCTTACATTGACAAGACGGACATCTCCCAACCATGCTCAACCACAAAGGTACAAGCTCACCAGTGGCATTTCATAGTGGAAACACCGTCCATCTCGTCAAGTTATATCTTTCTTTTATTTTCCCAAAATCCCGTTTTATCTTTTAAAACACTCACACCTTTATTTTCGATAAAGCGCGTTGTGGTCATGGTTAAAATAAAATAAAGAGAAAAAAAGGTTCTAAGCATCTCTAGCTGTAGTTAACGTCCAACAGAGCAAATCCTATATAGACATTAACCTAGGTTATCATGGAATAGTCATATCAATCAAGGGGTGGCTATCCAACCATGTCTTGCAATAAAACAATGTATTTTATAAAACAAGCCAATAGGTTGTGTTTATAAAACTGGGATAAATATGCATCAAAGGATGGGATTGGACTTGCCGTCCGCAAAGCCTTCCGGAAGCTCCTCCTTGAGGTACGGGTCTTCGGGATCCGGCTCGTGGTCCTGCTCCTCCTCGGTCACACCGTCGGCTACGACACACAAACAATCACACAATAAAAACAAAGTTCGCCGACGAGCTAAAAAAAAGAGAGAGAAATAGAGAGCTTCGATAAAAGAATAGAGAAGACTATTATATTTGTCGGATGTGGATCTTGAGACTTGGAGAAAATATTTGATGCGTGGTGGAGTTTGGAATCGATTCGGAACAAGATGTCGCATGAACTAATGAGTTAAAGGTCATTTAGGGAGTAGTTTAAAAGGATGAGGACCTATTTGTAATGAAATAAAGAGATAGAAAGAGCTCTGGTTAAATATTTGGGAGAGGGAGGTGGAGGGTTGCGGACTGCATAAGGAGGAAAAGTGGAGGGGGTTATGCACAAGTCTGCCTTTCTTCTTCCTCGAGGTAGAATAGGAGGGGGAGGGGAACGATAGAATTGGGGGGGGGGGGGCAGGCCATGGGCGTCGGTCCCCTGGTGCATGGCAACGCCCGGGGAGGAGGGGAAAACAGAGAGGAGGCTGAGGGGGTCTGATTCCGGCCATCACCTCGTGCGGAGACGGTCTACGGAGGGCTATCCAACGGGATGGGTGGCGGCTGGCAATGGTGAGCGGCGGTGGCGAGCTGCAACGTGAGGTAGAGGAGGGGAGGTGCTGGGGCGGGGTGGGCGTAGTGAGGGGCAGCTTGGGGTCTGATTTACAGGCCGAGAGGAAGAGGGGAGATGGCCGGCATGGGAGGGTCACGGGCAGTACAGGAACCTCACCATTAATGGCGGCCGGGATGCTCGGGGACAAGGCGCAAGCTGCGAGGGCAAGGGGACGGGACGGAGACGGGCCGGCACAGCAGCAGGCCGCACGCCGGCTTGGCGTGCATGGGCAGCAAGCACGCAGCGGCACAGCGAGTAGCAGCGGCCGCGACGGCCGTGGCGTGATGCGAGCATGCGTGCACAACCAGCAACGGGGGCAATGGCGGGTCGTGCGCTGGCCCACGCGTGCGCGCAAGGAGCGGGCTACAGCTCGAGCAGGCAGCAGGCAGCATAGGGGAGAAAAAGAAAGAGGAAGCCAGCAACAGGCTACAGCTCGAGCAGGCAGCACCGACGATCGCGGCCGGGCAGGCGCACGCGGCCGACCGCGACACGATGGTGATGCAACGGGACGGCGGGGCTAGTGGAAAAGGAAAAGGGACGGGCGGCTCCGCGGAAAAAGAGGAAGAGACTGCGCGATGTCAGAACGGCGGAAAATCGGGAGGTGGGCTTCGGGAGCTCAAGCGGCGGAAAGGTTTAAAAGATTTTTAAGCGAGTGATTGTTAGTGCAATTTAAATAAGATAAAAACGCAGGCGTTACACTTAGGCCTCTTAAGACGTGCTTCGGGGTACCCGTGGTATTTAACCCCGTCATATATGTTAAATTTCCTAAAGTTTGAGGGTACACGGGTATGCCCGCGGGCATAGGGTATCCGCGGATAGCGGGTACGATATGATTTTCTACCCATGGCAGGTAGCAGGCGCGGATGCAGGTATGAATTTTTACTCGCGGATTCGAGTATACAAAGTTTATATCCGCGCGGATTTTATCTGTTGCCATCTTTAATGTATCCATTTTCTCTGAGATTTTTTCTATTTTTGGGTAACTTGGAAAAAATCATTTCTTGCCATGTAGGTTCTCTCCAATGGTCAATAAGAAAACTCTAGCTTTCACTGCTGCTGCCGTTACCATCAAAGAAATAGATCCTTATTACAAATAATTATCTCGCACGGTAGAAGAAACTCTATCGTCTTTTACAGGATAAATAAAAAAAACTGTTACAAAAAGCCATCCAGTATGAGCATTTTTATAGTTAAACAATGCACACCGGTTTAGAGCATGTTAGATAAATAGGTATTTTCCGATACATTTTAATTCCAAAATTATACGTACAATTTATTAATAATTTCATGACTATGATGAGTGAAACAAGATATGTGCACTTGTTTAAATTTAACATAAATTTAATCAAATAAAGGAGTATCAGACTATACCCTGAGATGAGTCTAGTGCTGGAGGCACCGAATGCACCGATATCGACTGGAGCAGATATGCTCGACTGGCCTGCTTGAAGTAGTCGAACGAACTCGATGCAGTGCAGGTTTCGAGTTGTTTGAAGTAGTGGATCGAAGAGCCGAGTGGTCGTAGAGTTGAGGAAGTAGTCACACAGTTGTTGAAGTAGTCGTACAAGTTGTTTGAAGTAGTTGATCGAAGAGTTGTTGAAGTAGTCGTACGAGTTGTTTGAAGTAGTCGATCGTACTTTAGAAAGTAGTCTATCGTACTACAGAAAGTAGTCGATCGAGGCACCGAGTGATTGCGTTGTTGAAAAAGTAGTCGTACGAGTTGTTGAAGTACGGGCGGCGAAGTCGGCGGACAGAGTCGGTGCGCAGGGACTAATGGTGATGGTATGCCGGTGAAGACGTCACGATTCTGGGCGAGCAGTCACGTGAAGACGTCCCCAAAAATCTAATTGCCCCGCTATCCCGTGCAGGACCTTCAGCGGGCAATTGTTCCGGAGGCACCTGCTTTCGCCGGAGATGTGCGCACAGCACCGTCGATGGGAATGCAGGAAAGCAGCAGAGGGAGGAAGAGAGTTGTGTTCCTGTGCTTGAAAGGGAAGAAGACACCGGGTGATATACATGAGAGTCTAGGGACGAGAGGATGCACTTGGACATCATCAATGCCATCAAACACAGTGATAGCGATTAACTCGCGCAGAATCAATCACAATAATAAATGTTGTGAATGAATCGCGGTCATAATGTCCATTGCTTGGTTCAAAACATCCGCCCCACACTATAGCACTTCACGGTTGAAATCATCTTCCTCTTTCGTTATGAAATTAACAATAACTCCCTAGCATTTAATGGTGAGCTTTTAATTCTTTAATTGCAAATATTAGGCCAAAGGATCACATGTTCCAAGAGAGCATGCGTGGCAAATTCAACGATGACAAAGTATCTAAAGTAGCATAGCAATCTGGCTACCGATCGTCATCTCTGATCGAGATATCTGCAGTTCATAGCGATTAATAGAACTTTCCCTTTTGGAAACAGTGGTGTCGATATCCACCAATTGCATATTGGCACGCCTTTCTTGCCCAACCATTATATATCGTGCAGGTAGTAGTACTAGCCATGGTTTCGTGAGTACGACGGCCAAATTGAAACGTACGGATGATAGTATAATGGTTATTCATGCATTTTATTTACATGGAAAAAACCTATCGAAACCTGCAGATACGCGACCTGCATCGGCCGGGCTGATCGAAGACCGCTGATACATGTCCTTCTTATTCTATCTCCAAATGTCAACGCACCTTTAAGTAACCATCGTACTACGTCTTAGCAGCATTATTGAAAATTTGAAATAATAACCCATAGAGAACGAGGGTGGCACAACCACAAAGACTACCACCTCATCTAATTAACTAGCTTCTAGAAGCTAAGGTCAATGCTGCCTGGGGGCACACATCGATCCGGACGATACGGGCCTGCCGTTACAAAAACGAAATGCGTCAGTCTGTAGCCTGGGTTTCCTGTCATCGTTTTGTTTTCTTTTTTGAAAAATTAACTCGCGGATCGATCGATCGGACGCCCAAGAACAGTGCTGAAAATCTGCTGGGAGCACCATCCATGTTTGTCAGACGACAGAGCTGCCAACATATTTACTACTACACTAGCACGGTGAGTTTTAGAGAAAGTCCGATTTACACCCGTGAACTATCACAAAAGTCTGATTTTCAACTTTCAACTACAAAACCGGATAACATAGATCATCCAACTGTCGAAACCGGGCAAATTTGGCCAAATGGGTGATTTTGAAGGTGGTTTTCTATTTTATGAAAATTAAAATATTTAAATTTAAACTAAAAAATTTATAAGTAATTTATTTTAAATCAAAAATATAAAATAGGTATTAAAAGTTTTCTAAGAATGTAACATATCTATTGGCACTATCCTTGTCAGTTATTCAGATTCAATTTTTTCGTGTTCATAGTATTTGGTTGCTTGTAATTATACCTATTATTTTTTAATAACTAAAATTTAATTCGAGCAATAATAAATATGTTACATTTTTAGAAAAATTTTGGTACTATTTTCATATTTTTCTGATTTAAAATGAATTAGTTTTAATTTCTAGGTCTAATTAGAATTCCGATCACTGATTGATGGACCAAGAAATCATGATTTACTTTAAATATAAGTAGAAATAGAGATAGAGATAGAGATAGAGAAAGATAAAGATATATGGGATAACAAACAAAGTAACAAACCGACAGGCCGCATCTCGTCGATCGTCATGCCCACGCTGGCAGCGGATGATAGACTCTTCTGACTTGGAGCCCAAGCACGCACAAGTCGTGACTCGATCGTGAGGCCCCTTTTATATGCCATGCGCACCCGGCGTCAAGCGTACCGCCGCCCCGGCCGCGCGCGCGCCCTAGATGGGAGCTCGTCAAGCAGCAGCCTCCATCAGCAAGCAAATAACATAGCCCCCACTAACAAGTCGCGAATCAAGACTGCATGCATCGCTCATCTCTCTCGCCTCTCGGGATCCAAGAAACTTAGTTAATTCTCATCGATCAGCTCGTTCCTTCGTCGTTGACCACCACCATGGTAGGGAGGAGGGGGGAGGGGGCTGAAGATCGTAGCAGCCGGGTGGGGAACGACGACGCCGCCGGTGGCGATGGAGGAGGAGGAATAGGGGCGGGAGCTGGCCCTACGAAGCCGCCGGTGGCGGCGGCGCCCGTGACGGCGGGGCGCGTGCCGCTGCACCGGCTCTTCGCGTTCGCGGACCGGACGGACGCCCTGCTCATGGCCGTGGGCGCCCTCGCCGCGGTGGCCAACGGGATGGCGCAGCCGCTCATGACCTTCATCTTCGGCGACGTCATCGACGCCTTCGGCTCCGCCGAGTCCTCCAACCACGTGCTCCACAGGGTCGTCAAGGTGCCACAGATCGAGTCCTCCAAACCTTCATATTGCTTCATTTAGTTTTCCTTTCTTTCCTTTATTTACCTCTATTATATCTATAAGAAAAGGTCAGCTTCTTTTAGAGTTGTGTAAAACAGCGATTCATTTAGCTTCAAATTAGTCAGGTACACATGGCAATACATACGTTGATTGAAAGAACTATTCTTGTCTTTTTAGGGGGGGGGGGAACTATTCTTGTTTTTCACTCCCTCTATTTTTAGATATATAATGTCTAGAATACATAAACTTTTAGTTTATTTTTGAATTAATTATTTATCTTAAAATATTTATATATTTAAAAACATGGGGTACAAAATAAAGCTATCGTTGCCATAACCCGCGGGCCGCCGCAAACCAGCCCACGAATATATTCCAGCTCTTCAATCGACCTGCTCCTCCATCCATCCTCAGTTCCTCACTTCAGCACCAGTGGGCCATCGCCAGTAGAAAAATTGCATGAATCATGATGCAAGCAAGCTGCCTTTTGTTTTAGCATAGGCTGACACAGCTCGGATTTGTTTACTGTGTGCCTTCAAACTAAATCATGAGCGGCAAGTAAAGCTATGGGTTAGTTTGACTCGTTCGTTTGTGGTGTTTGGCGCATATAAGTATATTATAACTTTAAAGAGAGAATAATCCAGAATGGGAGGGGCAGCTGGACTGTTACATCACCACTCGCATCTTTGCATACTCTTTCCGTTTTAAATATATGAAATGAACTAATTAGTTAATCCGTTTTAAATAAATATAGTATATTAGATGTGAAGAAAGTCAAAATAGGAGTTGAAATTAAGACGCTCCTTATTGGACCTAAATACCGCACATGAATTTTAGATAAACCGCAATAGTTCATGCGCATCAATATGTCATGCTTATTTAGTTATTTATGGAACTATTTTATAACAAGAATATGAATATCATATAGTTTTAGATTATTTTAGTGGTTGTTTACTTATAATATAAATTAAAAAGCTCAAAATACCAATTGTAAGAGCGGTCTTGATGGGGGTGTTATGAGAGTTTCGTGCTATTAAATTCAATAAAACATTAGCACTTTCGCTAACTTGGCAAGTTATTATGAGGAGAGAGAATGGAAGAGTTCCATCCTCATGAAATCTAGTGGGCTTGGTTACCAAATCCCATGAAATATAATGAAACATGCACTAAGGATGTTATCATTTCATGAAAAGATACATACATTTGATTACAACATGTAATGATTAAATGCTGCAACATGTCTACGAAACAGTGTCATAAAATGGTGCACCGAGAAAGACCAGTTTTATTTCATAGCAAAGCTGACGTGACAGTTTTGGTAACAGAGCAATAGAACTGGGTACTGAGACTGGCCTAATAGAATTCATTTGGCCCACTTCTTCTGTAACCACCTCGCGCTTTATTTAGTATAACCCAAAAACTACATGGAGAGGCCTCTCAATTTTAGGGTAAATTGAGAGGGCTCTTGTTACTTCTAGGAGCATACATGAGGAAACAACTCCACTATAAGAAGAAAGTAACAAAGGGGAGGAAAAAAAGAGTTCCGGCGATGGCGGCGCTCCGACAAGTTAGGGTTCGGGCTTCGGGTTATCTATATGCTTCCTGGGTCTAAGAGAGCTCTGGGAGGTGGGAGGTAGGCGGCGAGGTGAGGCGGTGACAACGCCGCCAGTGGAGGCTGCGGAAGACAACCAATGGGCGGTGTCGGGACGGAAGCATACGCCGAAGACGAAGAAGATGACGATGATGATGGTAGCAGCGTGGTTTCTCTAGATCTAGACGGAGGGGATAGGGAGGGAAGGGGAGGGGAGGGGTGGGATGGGGTGGGGTGGGTGGAGAGCGGTCCTCGCGCGGTGTTCGAGGTGGCACTCCGATGCCGCACAAGGCAGGCGATGGGTCAGAGGTGGGGTTAGGAGCGAGCAGTGGCCGGATGGCTTGGAGGAGGGGGTGGGGAGTGGAGGGAAGGGAAGGGAAGGGAAGGGGTGGAAGGAGGGCTGTCCTCACCGACATTGACACTAGCGAGGCGGATGGTGGGGTGTGCGGACAGAGGCAGCGTAGAGCATATACACAGTAAAGATAGGAGTATAATGGATAATTTTTTTATTATGAATAGGAATAGGAGATTCCCTCTGCCTAGATATATCCGTAGGAGATAGTGCCTCCCAGGACAAGAGTTCTTCCAAAATATATCCCGTAATGTAGCCTCCTGGCAGAAGAGTAGGCCCATAGGGTATTTTGGCCCGACCAAATGCTCAAGACTACTTCTCTGTCCTCTGTTTTGCTCTGCTTCCTGAGGAACATGGCTTTGCCCTTGCCGCCAGCTCGTCGCCGCCGCGAAGGCGATGAGGAGTCTGCGAATATGCAGCGGCAGCCTCCTTGTGCGGCAGGATGATTTGATCCGTCGATTGCTGCAATATGGTAATACCCAAATCAACATCCACAATCAGATCTCCTAGGAAGTCTGTTCGTCTTTTTGTTTGTCAAATTTGCAATCTTCCGCGATAATGATTTCTTTTAGAAAATAAGTTCGACTTGCACATGTAGATAGGACTTTTTCGCGCGTTTGACATGAAATAATTTCGTAGTATGTTAGGGCCTGGGCATTTAGACTGTAGAAACGTTGTTCTGTTGAGCAATCATGGATTTAAGTATGCTTTGATAGGAATTTTCACCCCTACAGACTACAATGCCACAATCAGAATAATCCTGTAGAAATATTTTTAGTATTTTCTTGGCGGCAACTAAGATGTGTTTGCTTTTTTTTACTCTATTCAAATTCCTGTTCTATTCTTTCTCTTTGATATATGTTCCGTTTCTTATTTCCAGGTGATCATGAACTTTGTCTACCTTGCCATCGGATCAGGGCTTGCTTCAACACTTCGTAAGTGGAATTCCTATTCAAAATTAATATATCATATCCATTTGTGGACACAAATTTTATTTACTGCTAACTAATAGAAAAGGAGTACTTCTACATTATACCCAAGTACTGTTATTTAGAATTTCTTTTTAAGGAATGTTATTACTAGAAAGAAACCTACTTCCATTTAATAATTTAGTATTTGTACTAGAGGTATCTTGTTGGACAATAACTGGAGAAAGGCAGGCAGCACGAATCAGAGCCTTGTACCTCGAGGCAATTCTGAGACAGGATATCACATTTTTTGACATGGAGATGAGCACTGGGCAAGTCATTGAGAGGATGGCGGGAGACACATTCCTCATTCAAGATGCCATTGGAGAAAAGGTACGCTGTTTTGAGATGATAAGAAGTGAAAGGCTAACAGAAAGACCATTACTAAGCTGTTAGATAACATGGCTATCTACGATCATTATACTAGAGCTTGTGGAAAAGCCTATATCTTTAAGTCCATTGTTTGATGGTATAGATCTCTATGAATAATGTAGCAAAGCTTTTGTATTTTTTTCACATAAAAGCTGATTATACAACGATTCTACATACACTTGTGCACCTACCTTTCACCAGTACAAAAACTGAAAACTTCTTCCTAGAAATGATCAACTAGTAAGAAATAGGAACATATTGTTCTTATTTTGTATTTAGAAAGAAAGTTTACTTTATTTTTTGTGCATGGCGTGCAGGGTTTGGGTTAACTACTCAAGTTATTTTTCAGATAACAATATGAATTTGTTACAAAAAATAAAATGAGTTTTGATTCAACTCTTCTCTAAAAAGCAGTGTACCTAATAGTTATGCATGGATACACAAAAAAGTTGACAAGCTGCACATGCCTCCAAATTGAGAAATACTGACTTCATACTAATCATTATTTAATAGTAAAAATTCACTTTATTGTGATACTTTCAAAAAGTAATTAGATAGAGTTGCCAAAGCCAAAGCGGAGACTGGTTTTAGACAGACAATATTGATGGCATGAACTTGCTATGCAACGTTTCGAGGTGTTGTATTTAGTATTCGTACAGAAAAATAAATATGTACTTGTTTTGTGTGTGAGCATCTGATAAAATATAGGCAGTGCTTCATTGTTAATTCTTTGTAGTGTTTCGGCACATGCTCTATTTAGGTTGGAAAGTCCATACAACTCCTTTCTACTTTTATTGGTGGCTTCATTATTGCATTCGTGAGAGGATGGCTCTTAGCCCTTGTTATGCTCTCAAGCATTCCTCCGATCGCAATTGCTGGTGCGATTGTATCAAAGCTTATGACAAGACTCTCCACCCGCATGCAAGCAAAATACGGTGATGCTGGCAATGTTGTTGAACAAACACTTGGAGCCATTCGAACGGTTAGTGCTACTAGGCACATGTTTATGGTTAGTCATCCTTGGGTCTGTCGCTACTAAAGTCCTGATGTTCTTTCTACCTGGTTTATCTTCTTATGCTTTGAAGGTTGTTTCATTCAATGGTGAGAAGCAGGCTATAACAACGTATAACAAGTTCATAAGAAAAGCATATGAATCTGCTCTACAAGAAGGTGCTGTAAATGGACTTGGATTGGGTTCTGTAATGGCAATCTTATTTTGCAGTTATGGTTTGGCAGTTTGGTACGGATCTAGATTGATAGTTGAGCGAGGATACAATGGTGGCATGATTATTTCTGTCATAATGGCTGTCATGATCGGTGCAATGTAAGTTTCAAAAGTTAATTATGATCCACTGAAAAATCCTTTTTCTGAAAAACTCACTGAAGAATTCATAAATGAGCAATGACGATGATGATAAATGAGCCATGTTTCTGCGTGGATGTGCCTAACACCTTCAATGTGTTAAAACGCAAAGTATAGTGTTTGCACTTCAGAGGACAACATTATAACTTCTAATATCAAAAAGACTTCCCAGCAGATTTAGAATAAGTTCTTTTCATCTCTGTTCTTTGGACCATGGGCTTTCTAATTTCAGTTTCATACTTCTCTTCTGCAGGTCCTTAGGTCAGGCAACCCCATCAGTGACCGCTTTTGCAGAAGGTCAAGGGGCAGCATATAGAATGTTCAAGATAATTGAACGGAAACCAGATATCGATATATATGATACCACAGGTATTATATTGGATGACATAAAGGGTGATGTTGAACTGAAGGATGTGTACTTCAGCTATCCTACAAGATCTGAACATTTAGTATTTGATGGATTCTCATTGCGCATACCAAGTGGTACAACTATGGCCCTAGTTGGAGAGAGCGGCAGTGGGAAGTCAACAGTGATCAGTTTGGTGGAGAGGTTCTATGATCCACAGGCTGGAGAAGTTTTGATTGATGGTGTTGACATCAGAAGAATGAAGCTTGGATGGATAAGAGGAAAAATTAGTCTTGTCAGCCAAGAACCAGTGTTGTTCTCAACTACAATCAGGGAAAACATTGCTTATGGGATGGAAAATCTAACACTTGATGAGATCAAGAGAGCAATCGAGCTTGCAAACGCTGCTAAATTCATTGATAAGCTGCCAAATGTACACATAAAAACTAACGCAGCCCTATTTAACTTACTTGCTAACTTTCTTCCATACAATGATTAAGCAGTAATTTTGTGAAACATTACAGGGTCTTGACACAATGGTTGGGGAACGTGGAACTCAACTGTCTGGAGGGCAGAAACAAAGAATAGCAATTGCTAGAGCAATTGTAAAGAACCCTAGGATCTTACTACTTGATGAAGCAACCAGCGCACTGGATTTGGAATCTGAGAGGGTAGTTCAAGAAGCATTGAATAGGATAATGTTAGAAAGGACTACAATTATCGTTGCTCATCGCCTAAGCACAGTGAAGAATGCTGATGTGATATCCGTCCTACAACATGGGAAGATGGTGGAACAAGGTATACCATGTGAAAGTGGGAGACTAAATAAAAGCCTAGAAATGGATATATTTTCCTATAACCTCTAGAAGATTTATCATTCATATGTTGTCCCCATGTGCTGTGCTGTAAGATTTTAGGTCCCATGGTACCATATTTATGCCACATAAAACTATAAATATACACAAGTCACGTCATATTTTTGCAGCCTACTATTGTCAGCACAGTTCATCTAGATAAATTGAAGTTTCCTATAAGGTACCAAATGGAATATGTTCTGAGAACTAATGGACAAATACCTGACATTCTTTTTTGCTCAGCATATCTGCAAGCTAAGGTATATAACATGTTGCTTGTGTGAATTCTGAACAGGTTCACATGTAGAACTGATGAAGGTACCTGAAGGTGCTTACTCTCAGCTGGTACATCTGCAAGACACTCGGCAAGCGGAAGAATCTTCTAATGTCGACCCTGATATGATAGTAACAAATGGTTTTGGCTCAAGATCTATTAGTAACAAACCAAGAAGCCAAAGTATCTCCAGGAGATCAACTAGTAAAGGCTCTTCCTCTTTTGGGCATAGTGGTAGGCACTCTTTCCCTGCTCCACTTGGCCTACCTGATCCAATGGAATTCACTGAAGCTCCTGATATAGAGGAGACTAGAGACAAAATGGCCAGTACTCCAAAGAAAGCTCCAATTGGTAGACTCTTCTATCTGAACAAACCAGAAGCTTTTGTGCTTGCACTTGGTTCCATAACTGCTGCGATGCATGGAGTCATTTTTCCAATATATGGAACATTGATTTCAACGGCGATAAAAGTGTTTTATGAGCCACCAGCAGAACTACGGAAGGATTCCAGGTTCTGGGCAAGCATGTTTGTTGTGCTAGGTGCTTGTGCCTTTATTCTGATTCCAATAGAATACTTCCTGTTTGGATTAGCTGGTGGGAAGCTTGTGGAACGCGTACGGTCACTGACATTTCAGAGTGTGATGCGTCAAGAGATCAACTGGTTTGATAAACCTGAACACTCGAGGTATGTGTTCAATCTTTCAAAACAAAATGCTTTCCTGTTATTCTAAGAAACATTCATCCAGTTTGTCTTTTTCAAAATTTTCCAAGTATGAAATCATAGTTGTTTCTCTAACTAGAACTTTGACATATATCCTTAATCCTGCAAATGCATAAATCTTATAACCCATCTTCCTATTTTAAAATTCTTAACACTACAAAATTCATAAATTGTGATGACCTGACAGTAAACGGTAATATTATTGTCTTACCACTATTGTGGTGCCAAATATTCTTGTACGTGCTTTTGGCGAACAGATTGTATGCTAGTTAGCACTAATACCCATCAACTTTACTCATACCGCAAGTTTCATTTTTGCTTCAGTGGATCGATTGGTGCAAGACTATCCACTGATGCTCTGAATGTTAAGCGACTTGTTGGGGACAATTTAGCACTGAATGTCCAGACTCTTTCAACTGTCATATCAGGCTTCACAATAGCAATGGTGGCAAACTGGAAGTTGGCACTGATTATCACTGTGGTGGTTCCTTTAGTTGGTTTCCAAGGCTATGCTCAAGTGAAGTTCCTGAAAGGTCTCAATAAAAATGCAAAGGTACATACAATGCATTAATCATAAGTGTTGTTCCTACAAGCATTTATGCTATGGCAAATATTTTATGTCTAATTCTTGGTGGGATGCAGTTGAAGTATGAAGAAGCAAGTCAAGTAGCAACTGATGCAGTCGGTGGCATCAGAACTGTGGCGGCATTTTCTGCCGAGAAGAAGGTGATGGAGACCTATGAGAAGAAATGTGAATCTCCAATAAAGCAAGGAATAAGGGAAGGTGTCGTTGGTGGCTTGGGGTTTGGGTTCTCATTCCTTGCCTTCTACTTTACATATGCTCTCTGCTTCTATGTTGGTGCCAAGTTTGTTCAGCAAGGAACAGCCACATTTCCTGAAGTGTTTAGGGTGAGATCAAACTTTTATCTATTCTGCATAGGATTTGTCGTTTCACATGTTGTGGTTAACTGATCAAGTAGCTTTCAGGTCTTTTTCGTATTAGTTTTAGCAACAAGTGGAATCTCACGAACAAGTGCAGTTGGTGCAGACAGCACCAAGGCTAATGATGCGGCTGCATCTGTCTTCGAAATTCTTGATCGTAAATCCAAGATCAATTACGGCAGCGAGGAAGGTGTGATCATCACAAGTGTGAGGGGTGACATTGATTTCCAGAATGTGTGCTTCAAGTATCCCTCACGACCAAATGTTCATATTTTCAAGGATCTATCATTGAGCATTCCGTCTGGAAAGGTCAAATTCGATCAGAAAAAAGCAGTAATTTACACATTTGTTGCTGAACTAAATTTTAGTAACGTTATCCTTGCAGACTGTTGCACTAGTTGGGGAGAGTGGGAGTGGGAAGTCCACAGTGATCGCACTGCTAGAAAGGTTTTATGACACGGACTCCGGTAAGATCCTCTTTGACGATGTGGAACTTCAAGCCCTAAAAGTAAGCTGGCTTAGGCAGCAAGTCGGGCTAGTTGCCCAAGAGCCAGTGCTGTTCAATGACACCATCCGCGCCAACATAGCTTATGGGAAGCAAGGGGAAGCATCTGAAGAAGAGGTTGTTGCTGCTGCTGAAGCAGCCAATGCACATCAGTTCATCTCCGCCTTGCCTGACGGGTACAACACCATTGTCGGGGAAAGAGGGATCCAATTGTCAGGCGGGCAGAAGCAGCGTGTTGCCATTGCGAGGGCTGTCATAAAGGACCCCAAGGTGCTGCTGCTGGATGAGGCAACAAGCGCGCTAGACGCGGAGTCAGAGCGAGTGGTGCAGGAGGCTCTGGACCAGGTGATGGTCGGTAGAACGACCGTGGTGGTGGCACATCGTTTATCAACGATCAGAGGTGCAGACATCATAGCTGTACTGAAGAACGGGGCTGTAGCCGAGAAAGGCAGGCACGAAGAGTTGATGCGGATAAAGGGTGGAACCTACGCTTCGCTTGTTCAGCTAAGCTCTAGTTCTGCATGACCTGATGAAAGCTTGGGCATTATTCAAAACTTAGATCATCGTGCTCACATGGATTGGATAGGGATAATATGTAAAAAGGTTGGTACTCAAGGTTCTACTTGAAGTAATTCTTATTCTGTTGAGAAGCGACGGGCCTCAGCATGTACCACTCGTTTCTGTGAGCAATGTATGTGAATTGACTAGTTAGGAAAAGTTTGGATAGGGATAAATATTTTGTAAGTGTCCAAAAGCAAAAGCACCTTAGCATGTTCAGCCTTCAAGTAGAGCGGCCAGCCACCATGTCGAAACCTTTCGACCCAATGGACAAATAACAGCTCCCCATTAAGCCAACGACCATATCAAACGCTATGCAAGGCCTCCAAAGGGATGTCATTGAGAAGGACATGACATTGAAGGCGTTGCAATGGTCAGTCCATGAATATGACACAGTCACTAAGAGAATCTTACAAGATTAAAGGTGTGCCTTGACAACACCTTCATAAAGGAGTGCAATGCACAAGCCGTCTCCATGTCCGAACCGGCCGGTGAGGCCTATGCCACACCTGTCCACAGCCTGTCACCATTGCGCTCAAGCATATTATTTCTTACCACTAGTGTTGCCTTAATCTTCGCCATTGTTGTAGCCTCGTGCTAGCACCAAGCACGCTACCTTGCATCCCTAAATCTACCATGACTGTAGTCTTAGACATACTCCTTCCCTTCCATAAAATAAGTCATTCTATGATTTAAATTTTTTTCCAACAAACAAATCATTTTACCCTATTTGCTAGGTGCATGCAACAATCAAAATCAATTAGTATCAAATATGGCTAATAAATAGGAGCAATATGGCTAATAAATAGGAGCAATAAGGCCATTTTATCTCCATATAAGTTAGTCATAAACTTTCTAAAATAATTTATTTTTTAGGATAGAGGGATACAACACACCACTGCTACATGCATACTTTCCTGCCACACCTTGACCCTAGCTCTCCTACCCATTGTGCCATCGTGGCCATAGATCGCCACCACAAAGCCTGCGATGGCTTTGATATCAAACCATCGACCTCTATTATTAGGGGCATCTGCCCTACATAATCTGGATAATTTTGCTAATTCCGCCACAGAGGTGTCAAATCTAGCCACACCATCATCCCTATCATAGATAGATACAATGGGGGATTCACAATTTTTTTAGAGCTTGGACAAATATAGTAACCGATAATAAATTCGCGCAAATGCAGCAGCCACTGATATCAGAAAAGTTGATGGTACAAACCAAATTTGGTTGTATCTGATCAGTACTTCCCAAGCCCATCTCCATTTGATTTTATTTATAATTTCGTATCTTCCATGATCACCATGCCGATTCGCTATGTCAACTAAGAAAGACCACACTTCTTCAATGCTTCTTGATGAGACTTTGCGCTGTTGTGTGCCAACATGAGGCCAATGCGCAGCTACTATTGGACCGTGCTCGGCTCACGGAGTCATTGTATTTTCTTTTGCCAGGTTGAACAGGACATCCAGGTGCACTTCCGTCGGGAGCGTAAGCAGCGGCCAGGGCCCTAGGCCCAGCACATCTCTGGATAGATATCACTAGTCGACGTGAATGTGAGGAGGGAGGAGGGAGGAGACTACCACCGTTGGGAGCGGTGGTTGTATTTGTTATCATATTTTTTCTATTTACGATATATATGTAAATTATTTTGTATAATTGATATTGTTATATTATATTAATACGTTCTCAATTTTTTCTCAATTTTAACTTATAGATCATTTTAACTTTTCTATATTATGGCAACTAGAGTGAGATCTCTCAATTTACCTTAAATTGAGATCTTATGGTTCATCATATTTCTGTTCCCGCGTCGAGCCATCAATAGAATGTCTCATCTCATTCTACATTGAGTTAGCCTCCTCCTCTTCTTTCCCTGCACTTGTTGGTTCCCCACTGATTGCCGCCGCCATCCACCTGGCTCACTTACCAGCAGCCACCGGCACCTCCCGGCGTTGTCGCTGCTCACCCCACCACCTTTTTGTCGCCGCCTAATGCCACTGCGCGGCCGCCTCGCCGCACCACCCATAAACCTCAACCCTGACCCTTGATCGCGCCCTACACGGACCACTTGGTGAGATCCCATGCCCCAACGCCAGCCAAACCGCATGCTCCCACCACTGCAGCCTATGGCACATCATCGTCTTGCCATCTCGCTCGTCATCCACCACCGAGCCAGCCCGCTTCCAACTTATATAGTCAGAGAGAGAAGCTCACATCAAACCAAAATACCTCAGCTCTAAAGTTCTGAGATTGGAGAAGACAACGAGTTCAACGGAAGAGAAAAATAATATATAAGAAGATTCGCCATCTCAATCGTACGTCGGCTCCATATCCTACAGTGGATCGGGGATTCTCAGCTTAAGATAAAAAGGAGAAGTCTCTTATTTTAATTTTTCTTTTTGTAGATACATAATTTTTATTATATATTTAGGTATAGAGTATATTTAGATGTACGGTAAAAATTATATATTTATAAACTAAAATATCTATATTTTGATTTAGTATGGAGTTTGGAACGGAAGGAGATGTACATGGCGATCAAACCGGACTACCGGAGTCGAGTGTGAATTGGAGTCGGGAGTGTCGGAGCTCCCCCTTGCTCATAAAACCGATGCCCTCCGATCGCATCAGCCTAGTAGAGAGATACACGGACACAGCTGCGTAGTCACTGACCGTCCGGGCTCGCTACGCCGTGGCCATCCCGTGCGTCACACAACACGCACGCACGCCATCCCTCGCGAAGCTTCCTCTTCCTCCTCCGGCCGCCACCGACCCGAACCCACCCCGCCGCGGCGCCTCCCTTACCACCATATATTCCTCCCAACCTCTCGCCGTCGAGGATCGGTGAGAGGAGAGGAGCCGAGGAGAAATCGAAACGCGTTTCGGATCGGATCGGAAGGGGAGGGAGAGAGGATTTCAGGATGGATTTCGAGCTGCGGCAGGCGCGGGAGAAGCTGGAGCGCGAGCAGCGGGAGCGGATGCAGCGCGCCAAGGCCAAGGCCGAGCGCGAGCGCCGGGCCAAGGCCGAGGCCGCGCGCCGCCAGGAGGCGCTCGAGGCGTCCCACCGCGAGCGACGCCTCGACGCCGCGCGCGTCCAGGAAGAGGTAACCCTCACCACCACGCCCTAGTTTCGTAGGCGCTGATAACTGCCATGCCTGTGTGAGAAATATTATGTTGCAAGCGCCGAACCCTTAACCCTTGATTCGGTTTGCGTGCTTTAATTTCTCGCTCCTGTTTTATCGGCAAACTGTTTGATAGGTTGCTTCCTAATTCGATCGACAAAATCCTCCCAATTTAAAAAGGAACAGAAACATTTTGATCCAAAAACCTGATTGGGGGCTCAGGGTGAAGTGCCCTTTATTGGCTTAATTTTTGTTTCTATTCACTTAATGGGAATAGCGCAAACCCTTATACTAATGTCTTGTTAGGATTCCCTTTTACTGATTGTTGCAATTAACCTACTTTCATTGTCCATTTTCACTACTTGCAGCAGATAATAAGTTCCTGAATACTGAATATGTTTGTACTGCTCATCTCTAGTGGCTCTAGCCTCTGTCTTCTCTTTTGTTACTGGGTGCTGATTAAATTGTCTTTGTGCTCCTGATAGGCTGACCAGAAAATGGAAGAGGTAATGCAGCTGGGGAAGGGGGTTTCATTCTCGCACATGTTTGAGGCACTTCGATATGATGGCCCTGGGGATAAGATCAAGCTACCACCATCTTCGTTTAAGGAATTATCAGATGAGGGAGCCCTGGATAAAGGTCCCATGTACTTCAGGTTGTCCAAGGTTAGGGACACAGTCCCGGGTGCCACTATGGAACAAGACACCGAGGAGGCAACCTGTTCCGGTGTTCTTGAATTCACTGCCAGGGAAGGCTCTGCTGAACTCCCACTGCATGTTTGGAACAACCTGTTCCGGAGTGACACCCCAGACATCCCTCTGATTGAAGTCAAGTATGTCAGTTTGCCCAAAGGAACATATGCGAAGTTGAAGCCAGAAGGAGCTGGGTTTTCAGATCTCCCTAACCATAGAGCAGTCCTTGAAACGGCACTCCGCAATCACGCAACACTATCTGAAAACGATATTGTTGTGGTGAACTATGGGCTACTGCAGTACAAGTTAAAGGTTCTTGAACTGAAGCCCGCGTCAAGTGTATCTGTCCTAGAGACAGATGTTGAAGTTGACATAGAGGGATCAGATTCAGTTTTGGACAACGAAGAGAACCAACATGTGCTTGCGCCGCTTGCAATTGGAAAGGTTGAATCCAGTGTTGTGGAAGAAGGAAAGTTCAGGTATTACAAATTTTCAGTTGAAGAAAGTGTGGGTGAGAAAGTAGCTTCTGGGCGTGTTAATATTGAGGTTAAGATAGACACGGATGCAAGCGGTGGCGACACTGATATCTACATTTCAAGGCATCCTTTAGTATTCCCGACTCAGCATCGACATGAGTGGTCTTCTCATGAAATGGGATCAAAAGTTCTTATACTCAAACCACGGGATTCCAATTTGGTCAGTGGTGTTTACAGTATTGGAGTTTATGGTTTCAAAGGGACTTCTAAGTACCAGCTCTCTGTAGCTATTAAGGATGTTAATGGCCAAAGGATTGGTGAACATGCTAGTGCTTCAGGAAGTGTCGATGCTGATTCAGTACTGTGTAGTAACTGTAAGCGCCATATAGCCAGCCGATCTGCTCATCTTCACGAGGCATACTGCATGAGACACAATGTTGCCTGCCCGCATGATGGCTGCGGAGTTGTTCTTCGGAAAGAAGAAGCAGCAGATCATGTGCACTGCAACAAGTGCGGGCGAGCTTTCCAACAGAGGGAAATGGAGAAACATATGAAAGTCTTCCATGAGCCACTGCAGTGTCCCTGTGGGGTGGTTCTGGAAAAGGAAGATATGGTATGTCCTGCCTTCTCTCTTCATTATACTAGCTGCACACTGGTAACTTACTTTCTGAAGCATAATTTTCTTACGAAATTGACTTCATTTTTGTTAATTTTCAGGTCCAACACCAATCCTCAACCTGCCCTTTGCGCTTGATTGTGTGCCGGTTCTGCGGTGACACGGTCCATGCTGGTGGAGAACCAGTTGATGCTCGTGACCGACTCCGAAACATGTGTGAGCATGAGAGTATCTGTGGATCCAGGACGGCACCATGTGACTCTTGTGGGCGGTCAGTCATGCTGAAGGAGATGGACATTCACCTCATCGCCGTTCATCAGAAGAGCTGATCACCCAGTGGCCCAGGGGTGACCTGAGCTGAGACTGTTGCTTACTCAAAGCTACGAAGTTATTGAATTTCAGCACTGCTGGATCGAACAAGGCCCCATGGAACTGCAAATATGTGATGTGTTATGGTTTGTTATTTGTGGTGTTCCCATGAAGGAAACACACTGGCGTTGGTGTTGTGTCTGTATCTTGTTCCTGTGTACATTATTTACAAATCTTCTTTGACATGTTAGTATTATTTATTTGTTAAAACGAAATATATTCCCTCTGATAGACCGCGTAATATGCGTCCCCTGTCATTTTAGATTGTACGGGTACTCCATGTATCAACTGTTCACTCGGTTCAGATTCAGTAGGACTCTGGGCTTGCACTTCTTTTTAATACGGAGCATGTACTGTTAGTAGCAGGCGTGCGCTTGTTGGTCATCTGTCCAGCCGCCAGCGAGTTGTTCCTTCAGTTCAGCCAGCGCTCGTTTCTGATCGCCACCTGCGTATCCCGCTACTAGTCTTCTAATCCTTTTCAGAGGCTCTGAAACCACTACTGGGCAGTGGGCAAGCAAAGATGAAGGCGCTTCGCTGCTGAAGCAGAGACACAGTAACAACCCATCGTTAGACGCCGCATACTCCACCGATTGAATCCACCAATCATTCGTCTCCATTTCTTCCAAAGTGCCATCAGGATTCAGGAGAGGGTGTGGGCGGCGTGCTAGGCAAACAAGAAAGGACCAATGTTGCGAACACATATATGCTATTTATCGGGGAGCCAGGAATGCGAACAAATTTTGGCCAAACATGGTCAAACGCACAGAAAACTACATGAAAAATAATAAAGACAATAAAATGTAAATGAACTCAAACCGATTGGCTCCTGGGAACGAGCCTAGCTCCAATAAACATTAAATTAAACCCTCTCATTTTAATCCCATAACGAAACTAATACAACAACAACAACAATAACAACTTAGCCTTTTGTCCCAAGCAAGTTGGGGTAGGCTAGAGATGAAACCCACAGAAAACAAGAATAAGAAACACAAAAGGTGCACAAGCCAAAGGAAGACTTAGGGGTTAAACAAAAAGTAACAAAGGTCACGGTTCAGGTACATTAATTGCTAATCTCCAAGCGCTCCTATCCATAGCTAATTCCTTAGCGATATTCCACTCCTTAAGGTCTCTCTTAACCGTCTCGTCCCAAGTTAGTCTAGGTCTACCTCTACCTCTCTTTACATTATCGCCCCGCTTTAAAACTCCACTATGCGCCGGGAGGCCTCCGTTGTACATATCCAAACCATCTCAACCGATGTTGAATCAACTTCTCATCGATAGGTGCCACCCCGACCCTATCTCGAATCTCTTCGTTCCGGATTCTGTCCCTTCTTGTATGCCCGCAGAACCAACGCAGCATACGCATCTCTGCTACACTCAGTTGCTGAACATGTCGCCTTTTTGTAGGCCAACATTCAGCACCGTATAGCATCGCTGGGCGAATCGCCGTCCTATAGAACTTATCTTTTAGCCTCTGTGGCACCTTCTTGTCACAGAGGACGCCCGAAGCCTGCCGCCACTTCAACCACCCGGCTGAAATTCTATGTCTAACATCTTCATCAATGTCTCCATCTTTCTGAAGCATTGATCCTAGATACCGGAAAGTATCCTTCTTAGCCACCACTTGACCTTCGAGGCTAACGTCCCCATCCTCATGCCTAGTCGGGCTAAAGTCGCACATCATATACTCGGTCTTGGTCCTACTCAGTCTGAACCCCCTCGACTCTAACGTGTGTCTCCACAGCTCTAACTTCATATTAACCCCTACCCTACTCTCATCAACTAGCACCATATCATCAGCAAAGAGCATACACCAAGGGATATCACCCTGTATGTCCCTTGTGACCTCATCCATCACCAAAGCAAATAGATAAGGGCTCAATGCTGACCCCTGATGTAGTCCAATTTTAATTGGAAAGTCACTGGTATCGCCATCACATGTTCGAACACAAGTCATCGCATCCTTGTACATATCCTTGATGAGGGTAATATACTTAGTTGGAACTTTGTGTTTTTCCAAGGCCCACCACATGACGTCTCTCGGTACTTTATCATACGCCTTCTCTAGGTCAATAAAGACCATGTGTAAGTCCTTCTTCTCCTCTCTATATCTCTCCATCAACTGTCGTACTAAGAAAATCGCCTCCATGGTCGACCTCCCAGGCATGAACCCAAACTGGTTTTGGGTCACCCTTGTCAATCCTCTTAGGCGATGCTCGATAACCCTCTCCCAAAGTTTCATCGTATGGCTCATCAGCTTAATCCCCCGGTAGTTAGTACAACTTTGAACATCTCCCTTATTCTTGAAGATCGGTACTAATATACTTCTCCTCCATTCCTCCGGCATCTCGTTTGACTGGAAAATTAGGTTAAAAAGCTTAGTTAACCATACTACCGCCCTCTCGCCCAGGCATCTCCACACCTCAATGGGGATGCCATCGGGACCCATCGCTTTACCTCCCTTCATCCTCTTCAAAGCCTCCCCGATCTCTGCCTCCTGAATCCTCCTCACAAAGCGTCTGTTGGTATCATCAAATAACGAAACTAATAACAGCAGCAAAATATAGTGCAAGAACACAGGCACGCAGAAATATCCATGGAGCAAATTGAAATGAACAAGAACAAAATATGGTGCGAAAGGACAGCAACATCCATGGAGCAAACTAAACTGAACCGTCCTCAGAAACAATAGAGTATCCGAATTTCAGTTGCATCCTATATCCCAGCAACAACTTCACGAGTGAAGAATTCACGGGAATAGGTAGAACACACCAGGCAAAAGAACCATACATGCAAAAATATATATTGGCCATTACTCCTTATTTGTATAAACTAGAGGTACTCAAAAGCATTATTGTGCCCTTCACTTAATATACAATGGAAAACTGCAGAACTTTCTACAGCCGCTGATCATTTACAATTTCAGGCAGAGAAGGTGAATCCGAGCCATTGTATTTACTAGGGACAGGGGTGTTCCTCCTGGATTGCCGCTTGGTTGCCACCAGGACTTGCTCTGCCTCTGGTTCATCGGCAATTGAGAACTTCTCATCGTCGTCATCACCTTTAAAAACTGGGTGGATGTAGGCATTCATCAGATATCCTTTGAGATCAAATCCTGGCTCTCTTGCACGTTCTAGGGTATCCTTCTTCATTGCCTCCTGGAGAAGGAAATGGAAATGTATTACTACTTCTAGTTATGTTCCATAGTGTGACTGTTGTAAACATGTTGAATTTATGCCATTTTTAATCTAATCGTATTTAGGTCATATGTTTATTATAGATATATACAGGTTGCGTAAACAGTTGGTCTAATGGAATCCATTTAAAGTATTTAATATAACAATAGTCAATTCTTACAACAAGCCTTAAGCCTTCAAAAACACTAATGATAGTTCAGAAACAATTTAATGTGACAACAAATGTACTACAAAACATATAAGCATGAGTTGAATCCTAGCTCTCCAAACAAAAACATCTCCTAACAATTAGATGGTCCTGGAACCATGTTTTCCCAGTCAAGAGTAAACTTCATATCACTTATTACAAGCTTCTAGTGCAAATCAAACAGTAAACTTCGAATGGCATTAGCTATAAACCTTTACTCCCTCCATTCCAAATGTAGGTCATTTTAGGATTCTATCCAGTCAAACTTTATTAACTTGGCACATCAATGAACAGTTGGTAATGTTACTAGATTCATCATGTTAAGTACTTTCATAATATATAATCTTCACTATTTAAATCGGTATACTTTTATAAAAATTGCAAAAGTGACACATCAGAGACCATGTCAGTGTCCTAAACGACCTACACACTTGGGATCAGAGGGAGTAATTGACACCTTCATTTGTCAATCTATCTTGCCAAACTAACAATCCGAATCTAAATGGAAAAAATCTGAGCACACAAGTCAATGAGTTTTTAAGCAACATTATTCATGTTTCTTTGAAGACCCATTCTAATATTATTCATATATTAACTCCAAAATTTGGAAAAGAAACTTTACCTGTAACGGGCATTTCACAAAAGTAGGTTCATAGCGATTCTTGCAATACTTGTGGAAATAAAAGGTTACAACCGGAAGAACAAGGAGCACCGGAGTTGACTGGCCAGCACCTTTTGTGCTAAGCAATCCAAGGAGGAGGAGCTGTGATATGATCAATGCTGTGATTATACGTCCATGAACACTTGGCCAAAATGCTGCTGCACTCTCATATTCTTGATTGTACACATTTATTATCTGAAACAGTGTAAACGTGTGCATAAGGATAGTTACAGACCACGGTCAGAACATGTGATAAACTAGTAACTCAATCCATAAAAATTACATGCAACACTCCAATTAGATGAACAAGAACATATCTAAATAATGCTCTTGCTAATATAGCACAGCCCCATGAGACACAAGATGACCAGATACAATGGTTAAAAAAATTACGTTAAAATACCAAGCATCTAAGATATGCTTGCTTACCTGGTGGCGGTATACAATGTATGCAAACCCGAAGAATATCAATATGAAAGGGAGCAAAAATGGTGTCACCGCAGCATAGACAAGACCAAGTAAGAAATAGAGCTGAATTTGAGGTTCATTTGAGTCAAAACCAATACTTCCAGGATCCATTGCCTCTTCTCTGTCTTTCTCAGTCTTTACCAAGAAAAAGTTTTTCAAGTGGAAGATTACCAGTGGCTTCAATCTTAATATTTCACCAGCTACCCCAGCCCAACCATCGACCATTACATATGTTATAAAAAAGGTTGCCTTCATTGGAATTGCTTCACCAACTGTCCTTGGTATTCTGCAAAAGACGCAAATTAGATACTAGGAATAAAAACATACACAGTTTAAAAGGAGAAATGATGAAATGAAAGGGGTTCAAATATAACCTTTTAATAGCAAGATCTTCAAACTATTACCAGATAATAAAGAAGGAAAATACGGAAAATACACTGAAAAATAGCATGCAAATAAAATAATTTCATAACAGAGTAAACAGGAGTATTATTACGCCTTATTTAGAAAGTAAATAAATGAATTGTTTAAGGGATATTCTCCATCCAAATTAAGTCCTTACCATGAGCATTTAAAGTATATCATGGCAAATACAATAAACACTAGATTCCGAAGAACGGTGCAACATTTATAGTACAGGTCATTGCAATTCTTAAGTACAATCATTTCATCAAGCCAAGCTCCCTCCTTTTCTTTTTTGTAGAGCACACACAACCCAATATTTGACCAACATTTAGTCTAAGGATTTGTAGATTATACCATACAAATTTGGTATTATTGGATTCAATTTGAACATAGTTTCATATGATGTCATATTTCATGGATATAAACAATAATGTATAACATATTAATGGTCAAAATGTGGAGTTGGAGACAACACCGGGTCAAACCACGCCTTACAAAAAGAAAAGGAAGGAGTACGTTATTACATCTCTAATGTTTCAGTACATACAAGACCGACAATGATCAATGGTGCAGCACAAAGGATAGACAAATATGAGAAGGACATACTCATTTGCGGATTGATGAAGATAGCTTTTTAGCTGCTCTAAAGCAGATCCTGCAATAATGCTTGCCAGAAACACATTGAAGAAGATGAAGATATAATATTTGGATGCAGATCTTCTCTCCAATGAAGATATTGATGTCAATCCTTCAACCTTAGACATGAACATTAATATGCTTGGGAGCAGTATAAGGAAGATCTTCAGAGCAATTCCAGGAAGGAAACCCTGGATGAATGATTTAATAGTAGGTCTGATAAAAAAAAGTTGAAGTAAAAGGTGTCATAGATCAGGAACATGCCCACAGAACAATGCACAAGAAATAAATGGATGGGTATGCAAATTTGGTACTGAAATTTAACTATGCCAGTAACTTGTTTTGTTCCAGTAAAATCAGTTAGATGACAGAATGTATGCAGCAGCACTGCAGCAGTGACCTAAATGGCACACATAAATTAGTCTGGGCTGTCATGTCATTTTTTGTTTCACCTGACTAATGGTTGGAGCAAAGTGGAATAAATAGGGAAGTTCAAAAACTATCAATCTTTAAACTGAATGTTTAACACTTAGGTGGGATACACAAATTAGGAATAGTAAAAGTACGCATGCAAAAACATAGAATGGAAGACTAGTACAAACACATTGCAATGGGAATTCAAGTATGCTGCACACAAATATAAAACATCACAACAAAGCGCCACCAGAACTGTACACCTCAGCATAGCTACAGCAGCAAATCTATGCCTCTAAGTATCCCATGATTTCTGTGCTAAACAGGTATTTTCATTTGGCAATAGAAATTAGAGGTTTAATCGGATCAGTCTGTCTTTTTACCCCGCATACAGTTTCCCAAATGCTTTTGATAATTATAAAAAAACTCTATACAGTGTGTACTTCAAAATGTAGATTAACATTGGACATTGATAGAATTTGTTACATCATTTTTGCAATATATCTTATTCTCAAACACCAGTGCAGTCATATATGTTCTCATCCATACCAGAGTTATGATCAATTTCACTGGTCCGATTCGTCATCGTAGTGCTGCTTTTTCCTTTTTAACAAAAGGTCACACTTTTTTAGATGGTGAACATAGAGATATGAGCCTACGACATATTCATATACGTCCAACAGAAGGCAAGTTTAAAACTAACAGCATACTACTAAGTAGAACTGAAAATAAAAACATTTCTGGAGAAGGAATGGCATGTAAACATAGACGTACATTTCAATCAGAGGCTTCAGAAATGGAACTGCCTTCTCAATCCCTTCAAGATTTGCAAGAGACTGAACAAATGCTATTGGGATCACATAAAAGAAGTTCAGGAAGAAGAATGCCACTGCCACTATCAACCTTCGAACTGTAAGGGAGACAAATGGAATAGACAAATTATCCCAGTACACATCTCGAGGTTCTGGAGCCCATTCAGTCAACCAAACAGTTGGATTACTGGTTTGTTGTGTCTGAGCACAAACTGCTGCACCCCAACGTGATCGGAAGGAAACAAATGCTGCTGGGACAACTGATTTGGGATCCTTTACAATCTTTTCACGCTCTTCTGCTTCCTAAATATCATTTACATGAGGTGGTAAATCTTACAGTTTGTGATAGGTACCCTTTGTTTAAAGAGATATGGAATTGTAACATTGTGGAAGACAAATATATTACTGACAGTCCTATCAAAATTTCATTTTCTATTGCATGCAAAATACCTATGTGAGAAAGACCACTTCAGTGCATATTTAGTATCATTACATACCCAAGACTACACTTAAGAAAACGATACACACAGACACAGCCAACTAGACCTTTCTTAATGTGTGTATGTTTGAAAATTAGGAAGAAGTCCATTTTGACCCACTAACTATTGCCGGAGTAATTTCATTTTCTATTGCATGCAAAATACCTATGTGAGCAAGACCACTTCAGTGCATATTTAGTATCATTACATACCCAAGACTACACTTAAGAAAATGATACACACAGACACAGCCAACTAGACCTTTCTTAATGTGTGTATGTTTGAAAATTAGGAAGAAGTCCATTTTGACCCACTAACTATTGCCGGAGTCAGATTTTGACCCTAGAACTCCAAAACCCAATTTCTTTGGCACCATGACTAGTCGAAACTATTTGTTTATCACCCTTCGTAGATTTCTAAGGTGGCTTTGCCCAGTTTTGTGCCATGTCATCTATCACCACCACATCAACATCATTTCATCCTTTTCTTCCACCCTATCTCTCCCGTGTTTGAGAGATGTTGCTCTCATTACTTGAAGGGCTAGAGCACTACCCAGCTGCACCTCGCTTATGATGTGTGCCCTCACGCACACCACCTTGCTCCTCCACCATGCAACAGCTTGCACCTGACTGACATCCGACGTCAGGTCTGCCCAAGCTGAGTTGCCGGTGGGCTTTCTAGGAGCATGCAGAAGCTCGTGTGCTGTGTCTGTGCAAGTCCAGGCAGTGCATCAAGCACAGTAGCAGGCAGCAGCAGGAGGCCTCTGGCAGAAGAGTGGTAGTTGGGAGCGGTCAACAGGAAGAAGTGAGACCTGGGTCTTTTTTTATTGAAGCTCAACAGGACAAAGTGAGACGGGGTGTTTTTCTTATTGAAGCTCAATGGGAAGAAGTGAGACCTGGGTGTTTTTTTATTGAAAAAGGTGGCATTTTGGTCAACCATGTCGATACCATGCAAGATGACGTGGCTCAAAACCAGGCAAAACCACCTATGAAACCAGCTAAGGGTGCAAAGCAAACTGTTTTGACAGTGCCAAAGATAGTTGAAGGACCGAAATCAAACTTCAATGATAGTTGTATGGTCAAAAATGAACTTCTTCCATAGTATGTATTTGATACACACCATCAATACATTCTATTAAAAAATTTGGTTACTGTGATTCTATCAAACCAAATGGTTTACATCTATATTTTCAATGACACAATTATAACTCAAGATGAATATTAATTCATTAAATGATGAGCACTCAGCAGATGGTGTGACTCACTTCATTTTCTATCCTCTCAATTTCTGATTTGTAGTATTCAATAGCATCCACCTTGGCACCAAAACAACCAAGAAAACCAGTCTGTAGCAGAAGAATTAGAATGAAATAATAAAAAAGGTTACTATTCTGATTGGAAGATAACAAAACTATACACTACGGTTTTGTGGAATAACCTTAGTAGTAGGCCTCTTAGATGCATTTCTTTCAAACTTCAGCTGATAGTAGTCAAGCCAATTCTGCATCTTCTTCTTCTCTTTAACCAATTTTGCAAGCTTATTTGCATTGTAAACAACCTGCAAAAGTGCATCAGTGAATTTATCATAGCAGCCTTGTTATGTTTTACAGCATAATAAGAAATAAATCAAAATACCAGATAAGCTGTACTTTATGAGGAATTGAATAAAATTCTATCTGAACTGGAACCAAAGTGAAGATAACATGGGTCCACATAAATATATGAAACATGCATTTTTGTACAATCATGGAATCACCAAACCATACTAATCAGGAAGATGGTATGCCGGAGAACCAACATAGATAAATTGGAGGAACAAAATAAGGATCCTAACATGGATATTCATGACATATGTAATTATTACCTGGTGCGTCAGATAGTGATCAGGATGATTCACAAGAAAGAAATGTTCAACAAGCTCACCAATTGATTCATCTGGATCAGGCGGTATATTACGCACAAGGACCTAAAACAAACACTTACATTGGTTAATTACATTCAACAGGTAACTATCAAAACAACAAAATCCACTTGATTTTTTTTTAAAAAAGGAGGAAACAAGTTCTCATTTCAAAATCTACATGAAATGAAGTAAAGGAATGAATATCAAGTTTAACTCAGTTAAGCATCTGGCTAGCATTAGGTGCTCGATGCATAGTTTAATCAATTGGTACAAATATTGTCTGCACTTCATCCTAGTATTGTGTGGTCATGTGGGAAAAATGATAAAATATATTTTTCCCTCTGCTAACCTGCTCTCAACTGATACACAACCCATCACTACTGTAATACAAACAGTATGTTGTATATCTATCTTGCCCATATACTAACTTATAATTTCCCCCCACTTTCTCTGCAGTTGATAAATACCTCACCAATATTAAATGGAACAAAGTACTGAAGCACACAATTCTTTTAACGATCATACTGATTGGTGTAAAAGACTCAAGCACACCATGAACTGGATTTCATCTATTCAATTGAATTAAATAGAAAGGACCTCAACAGGTTCACAGAGTCATACCGTGAACTGGTCTGGTCTGCGTTTCTCTGATGCAAGAAAACGCAGTCTCATTTGTGCAACGATTTCATACTCATGTAACAGTACATAGCAGGTCCAAAATGTGAAAACATAAGCCATAGTCAAATGGGCTATAAACCTTCACAAAGAGAAATAAGTTAGGACTCCTGAGCAGTCATTCTAAACTAAAATACAATCTATAATTTGAATAACAGGGTGTACCATGTACTGTAAACTTTGAAAGTAATTTTAGCATCTGAACCCATTTCCCTAAATCTAATGCTAGAACTTGAATTATTTTACGTGCAAATTTATCTTATTTATTCCATATTATGAATTTTAGATCCTAAGTTTCCTCACTTGCAATCTACCAGATCTTCCTCTCCCAAATCAGTTTCTGTCAGAGGCTGGGTAGTAGTTCATGTTGCACAGTTCCATCCATATATCTTGATGACTTCAGTTTCACAACATCCCTGACTCTAGTGGAAAAAGATACCAGGCAGTGGTCATCACTCTTTCACATGTAGCACCTTCTACCTCAGGCAACCCCGTAGGCTATGTTGAAAAACTCTGGTTGTTTTAATTATCAAATCATGCATATGGCATGCATAAATAACTAGCCCTGGTAGCCAACACTTCCCCAAAGAATCGTGGTTTTATAACATAAGCATTATATAGAGACGTAAATACATTTTAAAACAAAGAAGAAATCACCAAGTGCTAACCTTTTTGATCCAACAGGTATATTTGATATCGAAAGTTTATCAATGTTGCTGTGCTGTACCTTCGAGAATTCCAGAGAATCATTGGTCCAATTAACAGGTACAAGAACACTGAATGCTAGAATTGAGATTGGAGCAAATATTTTAAGCCTGCAACGCTTGAAACAAAGTAAATAAGTAAAGCTAAGGAAAAATGGAGGTAGGCATCAGTCAGTGAACAATAGAAATATAAAGCAAGTGGGAACTGCAAATGTTTTGATTCAGTGAAACATATTGAAGTGAATGAATTCCCTTTTATTTTATCAAGAAATCCTGGAGGCTAGATGCCCAGATATAGAGTAGCCGACATAACCAGACAGAGCAAAGACCTATAGCTGAACTAGCCAACTTAGCTAGCAACAAAGTTGGTAGCACCAGTTTGCCTAGCTCATCAAATGCGTTTTGATATTGCAGAGTAATAAAATAATTGCTGACACTATGATGTCAATTGCCCATTTGTAAACCCTTCTATCCCAGGTGCAATTGGAGAGATAGATACTGATATGACGAACAAAAGCAATTAAACATGACCAAAGAATATGGAATACAAATCACATACCCAACTAAGTAAATCCGCAGATAGACAGCTGAATCAAGCCCTGCATGGCTAATCAACTCATCCTCAGGCATTTTGAGAGCAGCGGGCATCCAACTTAAGAACTTCAAGTACGACCGCATGTCCAAATTGACAAATTTCCGAACAAATGTACCCCCATGACTTGGGCTCTCTCTTGCACCTTTGAGGTACCATTTTGGGAAGTAAACCCTATCATTGATTGGCTGCAGTCGTAGGAAAGCAAATGCTAGCAGGAATGCTATGGCCCCCAATACATTGATAACCGCAGAGAGGCCTATATCTTTAATAGTAGCCATAGTTGTCCTTTAAATAGCTTGGGAGAATTCCTATAGAATTTATCTGCAAGATGTAAGGAAGAACACAATTATTTACCACTAGACAATATGATGTCACGAGAACACACTTCTAAACAAGACCAAATAGAGTACATGACCTACTAAAGGACAAACACTTCACATGGCGTGAGTTAGTGTAAATTGCAAAAAGAAACACAAAATCACTCTGAAACACACAAAACAATACAAATCTAGTTTGTAGTTAGGCATTTGAGATTGGAGAACCATTTGTAAGTTCCTACGAGTTGAATGGAACTGTTCATAAGTGATTTTGAACTCTTTGAGTGCCAAGAATGTTGGCATAAATCACAAACAAAAAGGTATATATCCATTTACAATACTATGCAACTAATCAGCAGTGTGTATGTAAATTAGTCATTCCTAGATATATGACATATTGCGCCAATTTTGATTCATCAGCACAGAAACGAGTCAACAAAAACGGTGAACAAAAGTAAAAGATAGGTATAGCCAACCCATGAAACATTGATTCATGGTTGAACAACTGTGAAACAGAATTCTAAGTTTCACACGATAAACCATGTTTTAACTCTAGGATACAGATGGCGCTTCTATCTGACATACAAAAAAAAACTATTTTGTGCCAAAGAGCTAAAGGATTGAAGCCAAGATTGTGATCCGTAGCTAGTGTAATCCAACCCAGACTCCTGTTCCTTTCCTATAGGCTATGAGATATTCAATGGATAAGTAACATACTTCATGCTGTGAAGTGTCAGCATCAAACCCAAAAGATACTAGCTGAGCAGCGACCGCACTAGATCACAACATATAGTGGGAAGAAGAATCAAATATTTATATTCTCCATACCAGATGAAATTGGTCGATTGTAAGCAGGCATCCAGGCTCAAAAATTGCAAACTAAATTCATACTGCCATCAGTTGGATTATAGTAGACTGCTAATTGGATTATTTGCCAACGTATTCTAACGCAACAATAATAGTATTAATAAACCTCCCGGGTTTCAAGTGCGGAATTTAAGGCGTGAGCCAGTGACAGCTCAAAAGCTCATAAAACTTTGCATAAATTCGTTCCGCCCGGAAACGTCCGTGTGAAGCGTTAAGCCATCCTGGAAATGTTGAAGCGGCGCCACCGCCAAGAAAGGTTATACCCGACAAATCTTTAAAGTGGCATTAGGCAGGCCAAGTTGTGGACTTTAATTAAGTTGTCAGTTGAAGGGGAAAAGGCGCAAGGAAAATAAAATTGCGATGGAAGCCAAATTCATTTGTCCTCCTACTTTTCTCAAAAATAGACACGTACTATGTACTGGAGTAGTTTTCTCAAAAATTGACACATGGACGCAGTTTTTTAAAAAAAAAAGGTGCGATTTTCCTCTAAAAGTAGTAGTGCATGGTACACAGAACTATATGCAGTAGCAAATTCTCCAGTGGACAACTGGAGCGGAACAAAATTCGGCGTGTTGCGAAATTGCGACAGTGCCTACGAAGAGACGAAACAGCGGGCCCGAACGTTGCGACTTGATGCAATTTCCCCATCAATCTTTTGGTGGAACAAAGGCCCTTTGTGTGGCTCCTTCCTCCATTCTAACCGCCGGCAACTCGAGCGCGATTGGACTGGAGGCAGATTTTCGTCCCCCAAACGGCAGCGAGAAGAGACGAGGAGAAATCGGTCCAAAATGTTGGGAACAGACAAGACAAGGTAGCAGCGAAGCAGGAATAGAGGAAACGGAGCGTCGTGCGAGCCAGATCTGGCCCCCGACCCGAAGCAGCAGAGCGAGAGATAGCGGAGCAGGCCACGAGACAAGAGGGGGGGAGGGAGGAGCAACAAGCAGCAGACGACCAGACGGCACATACCTCGGCCACGAACAAGAGAAGAGTCCCGGAGAAGAGGAGAGGAGAGAAGAGAAGCAGGAGGAAGAACCGAAGAAGCACCGACTCGCCCTCCTTGGGCCTTAACCGCCGGCGCGGCGGTCTGTCATCTTCCCCGAATGCAGGCGGCTCCCTCAGTCCCTCCCCTGTCTTCCTGCTCCCCGGTCTCGGCGCTCGCTCGCACTTCCCTCTCCCGATACTCCTCCAATGGGGCGAACGCCCTGCCTGCGCCGCCTGCTGCTGCACACACAGTACGCACCCAGCACGGGCACTGGCACTGCCTGCGAGAGCGGAGAGGGAGGGGGACGGGACGGGACGGGACGGTTGGAGAGCGACGAGCGGCACGGAAATCTTTTTTATCTCCCTCTCGCGCGCGGACCCTTTCGTTGCTCGTGGTCGCTGGGGCCGACGACGACGGGGCGCTGGGGCTGCTGTGCTGGCAGAAGGGAGACGCCACTGCCGGCTGCTGTGCTGGCACTGGCAGTGGAGAGACGGGGTGGATGCCGTTACGAGTTTCCTCCCCGCCCACCTTTCCTTTATAGAGTATTTACCGGCGGCCGCCAACGCCAGGAGAGGAGAGAGGAAAGGAGAGGAGCGGAGAGGGGAGAGACCGAGCCTGCCTGTAGGCGTGGCGTGGATGTGCGCGTGCAAAAGGAAGGGAACTGGCTTTGGCTGTAGCCGTCCCACTACCAGTAACGGAGGACAGCTAGCTCCGCTGCCTTCCGTTGCTGCGCGTTTCTTTCTCCTGACAGCGTGGCCAGGCCAGCCGAGCTGCGAGCACGGGAAGGGGCCAAGGGGGTGAAAAGGCGTGGGACGGAAGCGTCCATGAGTTTTTTTTTTGGGGGGGGGGGGGGGGGGGGGGGGCGCGCGCAGAGATCGAGCCAGGTTAAACAGATCAAGGGAGAGAGGGAGGGTATATGCCGAATTGATCGACGCGATCGCCCTGCCTGTTTAGCGCGGCCACGTACATGGTACGCGATCGCTGCCGGTGGTCGAAGCAAAGCGATGCCCGGTGCATTGGTGAGGGTGACCGGCATTTGCGTTCTCCGTCGACAACCGGGCGCCAGACATTCTAGCTGCTGGAGTATTCAAGCCTGGGCAGAAATAATAGTGCTATTAACTCTTGCCGCCTCTTCGGGTCAAGCGGCAGTTTGTTATTGCTCATGCTACAGTACCGCGCGGTATGATCTGTAGCTGTTACTGCACAGGAGCAGTAACATCTTTCCCTCCCCTGTGTGCGCGGCAAAACAAGTGCCCGATGCTTCGGCCGCCGAAAGCTAATTAGTCGCCGGCCTGTGTGTGGTATCGTCATCACGACATTTCCGCCTAGACTACAGCTTGTAACCTGAGCGTTGTATCCATTCCGATTTGGTTCGTTTCAAAAAAAAAATCTATTCAGATTTGGTAAACGAAAGGTTGGGTCGGTAAACAGAAACATGTACATGTAGTACCGCAAAGTCAAGCTATGCGTGTCCCAGGAGGCTAACAGTAATCGGCGTGTGCTTTCTGGAGTGGCGTGGTCAGGAGAGGCCGGTAGGCCGACACGTCGGCCACGCTGAAAAAAATCCACTTGAGAAATCACGGACGCCGCCGCCTGTCGCCGTCCGCGATCTCCTACGGCTTCCTGTCGGCTGCGCCCAACTGCCCCCACGACCTGGGGGCTATTCCCCTGGGAGCCAAAGCCTCGTAGAAGGTTCTACCGCTGTGGGCTGTCGTGAGCCGGTGCTGCTTCAGCGCCTCCGCCGCCGTCTTCCTCCGCCATCACGCAAGCTCTCTTCTTCTTCAACTCCGACCGACCTCTTCCATCCACCATCCTTGCCTGGCCGCCGTCCCCCACCGTCCCGCCTTGCCGCCATCTCGACCGGCCTACCGCCGGTCCGACGATCTTCCACCGTCCTTCTACAGTCCGACAGTACAGCAGCTCCGACAATCTCAAACCTTAATCTCGGCAACCCCAGAACGCTAACTCCAGCTGCCGCCGCGGTGGACCGCCAGTGGATCTTCCGCGAGCGGTCAGATCATACCCGCGCATGTGACTGCTAACATTAGCGACGGCCCGCGCCACGAATATGTCGCTGGTCTTCCGAAGCTGATCGAGGGATCTCTCGCTCGCTACTTCTCCGTCTCGCTGGGCCTTTTCTTCTTTTTACCGTAACCCGACACGGCCTCACGCTCAGACGTCGCCACCCGCCAGAGCGGCTATGGCTCAGAAGGTCAACGCGCTGACGAACGGCCGCACGGGGATAAACACGCGCTGGCGATGGAGCACGTACGTGTGGAGGGCTTTGCGTGAGCGCACGTGTGTGCGCGTTGATCGCCTCGCCCCGGATCCCGGCGGCGTGTTCTGTTGCTCCCCACCACCGCCGCCGCAAGAGATGGCGGCCCGCCGGCCAGGACGACGCCGCGTGGGGGCGGGCGCGTCGCCACGCGGCAGGGGCAGGCAACCCCAGGCCGCAGCCGGTAGGTTTGATCCGCGGATCGGCTGGCCGACCCGTCCGCTTCTCATTCGCGGGTCGGCTACCTACGGGGTCTTGGTGTGCCGGTGGATGACGCAGGCCTCAGGTTGTTTTTCCTTGTCGTGTCCCCTGCGAGTGAGGCCGGGCGCGCGGCGTCCCGTGGCCGGCCCGGACTCAACGGCGGATGCCTGGCAGTTGGATGTCGATCCACCACGTTGCTCTTAGGTGCATCCACGAGCGTAGGTATGGGCACATTTAAAAGCATACCTCAACGGCCGAACCTGTACACGGACCACATGCATCTCCTGCTCGGAGCCTTTCCAATCGGCGAGCGCGCGCCAGGAGGGCTGCTGGCGTGCCATCTCCGACAGCTCTTTTTCGGGAATTTTCCTGCAGCTTTCTATTTTTAGAAATTTATAGCTTATGAACGTAAATTTTACATATAAATATTTTCTAAAACAACTTCTCAAAAATACTTTTTAGCGCAACTTTTGTGATGTGTAAAATTTGTACGGATAATTTCTTCAAATCAACTTCTCAGAAGATACTTTTAACTTAACTTTCCATGATATACAACCTACATATATAATCTTTTTTGAAAAAACTTATTAGAGGATATTTTTTAGCACAACTTCCACCATAATATTATCAGGAAGACTTCTCACATAACTTTTACGCATAAGTTCACTATCCAACTTTCCGTGGAACTTTTTAGATAATTTCAATAAAACATTTATCAAATAAAAACTCTTCAGGAGACAACATAATAGAAGATAAAAGTATTGAAAAACAAAAAAGATAACGCTTAGCTTAACAGAACTTAAAGGAACATATTAGAAAGGAAAAGAGAAAAAAAGAATGTAACCAATCTTGTGCCCATCACCGTTAAGCCCGTTAGCTACGGGATACGGCGACGCCATGCTCACATGAACCGATTCTGATTCCTGTGGCGCACGTAGAAATGATATTTTTTTCTCTTTTTGGGAACGTAGAAATGATATTTCTGACCTTTGAATCAAACCAACATTTTGCTGTTACTAGTAATAAATTAGTAAAAATTGTGTAACTATTATTTCCTGCGATCCTGCGCGAAGCAGCAGCCATTTGTTTACATGGAGGGAGACGGATGGGACAAAATAAGCCAGCTTGGCGGCAACCAACAGCCGGATCGGAACGACCTTACGCTAGCACGGTAGCAGAAAATGATGATGGATGTGTGTCCTGCTTGTCCACCTAAGGCGCCTTTCGGTTTTCTTCGAAATGGGCCGTTCCGGGTGGGACGGAGCAGGCTGTTTTGAAAACCGGAGTGCTCTGGCTAGGATCGAAACCTTGATCCGGCCGCAACGAACCCTTTGGCGGCTACCAACGGTAGTTAAAAAAAGAAAAGAAAAGAATGGAAGGCCCAAACCCAACCATGACTTGTGGACTTGCGCTGCCTGTGCGCGACCGGGGATGAGCCCTTCCTTCCCCTGCTTCCCGGGGCTGCTGGCTGCGGTCAACCGCACACATCTGCTGTCCTGCTGGTGCTAGGCATAGTGCACCAAAGTTTTGATTCAGCTTCGCGATCCGTGTGCCCCAAGTGCAATGTGCCCCTTCTTTAGTTTTCCACCCAGCCCAGCCCGAAAAGTGCGGTTGATCCACTGTCTTCATTTGGTTTCAAGACATGGAACCGTCAACCGTGTGTGGATAACGACTGCCAGTCTGCCACGCACCGGTCTGTGCCGTTGCTACTTGTTAGGGAGAGAGATGGCGGAAGGTTAACCGACCGATTCTCCAGCGGCATCCGCGACCGCGCAGGACAGATGATTGTTCGGACTTCGGACCCTGCCGAATTTTCTGCCGTCGGTCATGTGGCCGTTTTTTTTCTAGGCCTGTACCATCGCCAAACGAAACAAAAACAAGCCAGCACACCGGACACATGCATGGGCTAGGCCCTAGATCAATGGCCGTCTTCTTGGCGTTCGTGGGAACTATCAGCCGCGTCTCTGTCGATGCACAACCCCAGCTGAGTAGCTACCAATTGATTAGCAGCAGGTTGGTCGATGGCGACGTTGCTGGCTAACGAGCATCCATGGACAATGACGCCCACTGCTCTCCATGGATATTAGGGCGTAGTGTATGCTAGCCGCCCCCTTGGATGGCTGGCTGCTTTGTGGACAAAAACGAGCGATTTGGTTGCCATTCTAAAGCCAGCCTCTCCAGTGTAGGAACTAACCGGAGGAGAATTGAGCGTGTTGGATCATGGAACAAGTCGAGTAACCAACTGATGAGAGGATACGATAGTTGCCGCTGTACGTCTGCAGCGTGCAAAGTGTTTCGTTGCTCCTGGCTGGTGTCCCGCATGCCGCAAGACGTGGCGGGCGTGCAGTGCTATACACCTATATGTACGGAGCACATACTACGACATCATGCTTTGTTCGTTAAGCCCGTTATTAGTAGCTGCGGCGACGCCATGCTCACAGCATGAACCCATCGATTCTGGCTCCAGCGGTGAGCACACAAATAATGACATCTCTGACCTGTGTGAATCTAGCAAACCTTTTTCTTGTTACTCATGTAACCATGGGTTTGTGCTCATCTCATTTTCCATTCTAATTCCGCATGAACCTGGGCGTAATCAGATTACTCATGTAACCTACACGTTATGAAATAGCACACACAATGATTTGGATCTCTCGTTAGCTTTGGCACCCTCCCGCGGGCTGCAGCCGCCACGGCCAGCGGCGGCGTACTGCCACCAAAAGCGCCCGTGCTAGGCAAGTCACACAGCAAGCTCGTTCGCATCACATCATGGAGCAGGGTGTCCCGCTTGCTTATGCTCCGGCGGGATCCCGCCCAGTCCCCCTCACCACCGTGCTCGACATCTGCGGCCATCACGCCGTCCGAGTCCGGCATCGGCGCATTCCCGGCGAAGAAGCGACAAAGCCCACGAAGAAGAAGGAAGCGACGATGACCCCAGCAACGAGACTGGGATAGGTCGCCGGGGATATGGTTGGAAGCCAAAGGCGATCTTCCTAGCCAAAGAATGTCAATCAGATTTCTTCCCCTCAGATGTGGCAGCGCGCAGCAGAGTGGGAAACGACGGTGGAAGTAGATCGATTCTATGTAGTAGATGAGGCGGAGCAGGGAAGAGCGGATGCATGTTATGTGAGGAGGTACTGGATGAAAGACGCGGCGATGGAGCGCACGGACTGGACGAAGACGACGAGGAAGACGAAGGGTGCGGACGACGCAATCTGATTACGCCCAGGTTCGAGCGGTATCACGGTTCTTCTAATCTATATCGCTTTACAGCGTGATCCGATTACTGAGGACCTAAAACAAACATAAACTAACGGTATCAGCGTCCAACTCGAAAGAAATTAAGTTTAAAATTTTTTGTTTTTTCTTTTTCTATTTTCGGGCAACATCTCTTTCAAACATCTCCTTCAAGCAAGTAAATAGGCTGTCGGGAGAAGAAAGAAGGTTTGCGCCCAAATTTTTATGGGTATTTTTAGGGGCGGGTGAAGGCGCCACCCGTCCCTGGAAATTCCATCTTTAGGGAGGCTCATTTTTAAGTGTAGGTGATGGCGTCCCGCTCCACAGGTGGGTCAACTGCTACAGTAACACTGCTCCTTTTATAGAAACGGGTTACATTTTGACCCGTCCCTAAAATAAATAATAGGGTGTTGCTACAAATCGTTTTCATAGTGAGCTAACCTCCGTAATCAGATTAAGTTAGAACAAGTTTAACCAAACGCTATTTAAGAGTCACCAATTTGCACCGCTATGCTACAGGTTTGTGTTCAGCTTTGCATTCGGGACGGCTTCATTTGACGAAAGAGAGATAGATATATGGAGCCCCCTTTTGGGAGGGCTCCTGCTTCAGCTGCTTCACCAGCTCCTGCTGGAGCCCTACCAAACGGGGCGGAGCAAAATGGCTCCGATGATGAAGCCCCCAAAATCCCGCTCTCTAGAACCATTTGGTGGGGAGGAACCCAAAAAACTAGCTCCATGCGGTTTCTCCTCCTCGCTTAGTGTTTTTAACCTCAAGAAGAACTCACGAGTGGCGTGGGCGGAGGCTGGCGGCGCGGCAAGCCGGCGGGGGTCGCCTACGCGAGCCCAAGGTGGAGGCAGGCGTGACCGGCGGCCAGCACAGAGGTGGCGTGCGCCAGGCGCGGGGGCTAGCCGGCGCGGAGGCGGCCCGTGGTAGGCGTGCGGGGCAGCCGCCGTGGAGGCGGCTTGCAGCAGCGCATAGGAGCATGGCTGCCGTCGGACGCCGAGAAGGCCGGCGACAGGCATGGAGGCGGATGGCGGCGAGTGCGGGAGGCAGGGGTACAGGGGAATCGGGAGGTGACCCGTGAAGAAGGATAAGGTAGACAGAGAAGGGAAGGAAGAAAATAGAAAAAGTGGAAAATAAGAGTATTTTGATCATTTGATCTTTTCTACCTCTTTTAAACAACTAGAAGGAGCTGTTTTGCCTGATATTTATTTTTAAAAAATAGTTGCACCACAAAACCCGCTCCATCGAAGAAGCAAGAGCCGGAGTTGTTTCAGCTAAAGCCGGAGCTCCAGCAAACATGCCCGGAAGGGATCTCGGTTGGCTCACGCATGCGTGCGCGGGAGGTGCGTGACGACGCAGAGGGATCGCCCGCCAGTCACCCGTCGGCGCGCAGCGGCCACCGGCCAACAGGGTCGCCCAGCGATCTTCGCTGCACATCTCTCGATCGCATCTCTTGGTGGTGGGTCGGCGAGCCGTTGGGTTGGGGGTCCTGACTTACTGGCTGCTCCGGCCACGTGACGGACAAACGCAAGTTGGGAGGAGGGAGAGGCGGGGACGGGGACCGCCATCGACAAAAGGGTCGTTTTTCCAACAACCAGCTGCAGGTTTTGCGCGCGGCATGACCAAAGGGGCTCGCAGGCTACATGCCCTTTCGCAGGCCTGTGTGTACCATCACAAAACGAAACAAATTAATCGAGCGCATTGGACAGATGGCGCTGCTTGGGCCCTCCTAGATCGAGGGCCTTTTTGTTTTTGGCCCTGCGTGTAAATATCAGTCGCCTCTCTCTCTCTCTCTCTCTCTCTCTCTCTCTCTCTCTCTCTCTCTCTCTCTCTCTCTCTCTCTCTCTCTCTCTCTGCACAACAGCAGCTGATGAGCGCTGCACCTCTCTCTGCCGTCATTTGCTGGTAGGACCCACCAGTTGATCAGCAGCTGGTTGATGGCGACGCTGCCGGCTAACGAGCGAGCATCCATCGACAACGACGCCCACTGCTCTTCTTCGCGGACAAATGTAGTAGTAGTCGCCCACTTGCATGCATTGGATGGCTTCATTTGTGGACGATTTGGTTGCCTCGATGATGATCGGTCGAGTGGCGTTTTGTCAGATGGAGAAACAAATCAGAGAAAATCAGCCCCTACTAGGATATTTGCGTACATGTTGCTACTACAAAACGAGCCTGTGCAATGTAGGAACCGGACTTTTTTTTTAAAAGGGATAAAAAAAATAAAATTCAAAAAAGGGAGCCGGATGGGAGAAATTAGGAAAATGGGTACCTCCCGCCCTTTGAACGGGCGGAAATGGACATCCCGCCCAACCATCGTGCGGGAGGCTCCAAAAAAATTTTCAGGGGCCTCTTCGCGAATAAAAAAGTTTCTCATTCGCGAAGAGGTCCCTGAAGCCGGCCTCCCGCCCGGCCAGTGGGCGGGATGCCTCACTCAGCCTTCATTTTTTTTTTCACGAGACAATGAAAGCGCTGAAAATGAAAGCAAGCTCAAACAAGTGCCTCCAATAAAACCAACCCACGTGCGCAGCCCAACGCTCTGTCTCTCTCCCTATGTTTTCTGTTACACTTTTTCTTAGAATTTATATTTCAGAAACTATTTGAAATTCAGACTTTTTTCAAATACAAAATTTATTCGTCATACTCTTGTGTATGCATATAAAATTTTAATTAAATTTTACGAAGAAGATTACGGTATCTAAAACTCGTACGAAGATAATTAAACGATAACGTTTTGCAACGTAGAATCTAAATATTACGATAGTACAATACATGAAGCCATTAAAAATAAAATAATATGATAACAAACATTACAAATATTACAAATACATGAATCCAAATATTCTGTCTTCAGTCAATGCGGCAAATATTACGAATACGCATTCAGGTCCGATACAATCTCAACGCGGCAAATATTACATATAAGTAAACAACGTTCAAATAAAATTACAACTAAATGATGCCTGATGACGTACTAGCACTCGATCGGTGACATCTTGTAACATTCTTGTAATTAGAATATAGACGCTAGGTATGGGTGTATTATATGTAAGCATGTTATAGTGTATACAAGTTGTACAAAACATTAGGGGTATCATTGTAATTTAGGAATTGTGTAATTACTTGAGTATAAGTGTGTAAAATTACTTTTAAGTGGTAAACCTAAATCATTGTACGGAAGAACAGAGCAAAAGTTAAACAAAATATAAGAAAAATAGACTTTATTGGAAACTAGGGATCCATGTGTAATTAACACAAATATAAGGGGTTTACATGTGAAATGGTTAAAAGGTAAAAGTAAAACTCAGATTTACTTAAGGGCTAAAATGTAAAAAGAACTAGTCATGATTACTGCAGGAAATCTTGCAAAAAGACCCTAAACATTAAAGCATTTTGTTTGAATTACAAGACAAAGTTTATAATTTGAATTGTGTTCTAAAGTTTAAAATATAACTATATTCTTTAAGATTTTGAACTTGAACCTTAAAGCATTCTTGTAGGATTTGAAATTCTCTACAACTTTGCTTTAGACATTTTCCTCACTAGGCTTTTGTATCAACAGGAATTCTTCCTTTATAGAGGAGTCCCTGGAAATTTCTAAATTTGCAAATCAGTCCTTCTGACTCCTGTCTGCCTTCTTCCTCCTCTGGCACCCCTGCTTCTCCTCTGCTCTGCTTCTGCCGCCGCCGCCCACCGACGGCGCAGCTTCCCGAGCACCACCTCCTGCTGGATTCCTCTCCCACGCGTCGCCCCTTGCCTTCTCCACTTCTGCTCCCCTCCCTTTCTGGCATCCCCCGCGCTTGCCACGCGCACGCCGTCGCCGTTCGGCCGCCACCGAGCTGCCGCCGTGGCAGGCTCCAAACCGAATGCCCAGCTTCTATGTTGCGAGCGCACCAGTACCACTAGGATCTCCTCGACCTATTCCAACTATCAGCTCGCCATTTCCTCGCCCCTAGCCCCTGGAACGCCGTAGCCATCGCCGCCCGAACGCCGGCGAGCACGAGCTCACCGTCGTCCCATTCCTCTGCAGCTGCTCCGCTTGCACCCACCTCGCCTTTAGCTCCACCGCATCCTCGCACAGCTGTCCGGCCAACCCTTCTCCCCGCTCGGCCACCGGAGCGCCGCCGCGCCATTCGTCCCGGCCGCCGCCTCGGCCTCACCGTGGGCAGGCCCGTACGGACCTCCCCGATCCCATCCAAGACTTCCAGGAGGTTGCCCTCAACTCACTCGTGCTGTTCCCTCTCTCCTTCCCCGCCGCCGGCGACCAACCTCGCCGGAATCGAAGGTCAAAGCTGTGTCCCCCGCTCTGACTCCGGCCAAGGGCTACATTGCAAGCCTTTAAATTCTTCTAGGGTCCTTATTGCAAAGTTTCAGTCCCTTTCTCTATTTCAAACCAGTGAAGTTCAAAAATGTGTAAGAATTCATAGAAAAATCAGAAAAATACCAAACTTGTTGGGTTAGAATCCTTAGGATGAATTCTACAACTTTTATTTCACAGTCAAGTTATGAAAATATATAGTTTGTTCTGTATTTTAAATACAAGTAAAAGGATGTTTTAATTGAATCTTATGATCTATAGCTTTGTTGCTGTTGATCTTTGGAGCATATGTTGCACATGATTTGAGTAGGCTTGTGTAAATTTTTGAGACTTATATCAGCCCCCAAGCTAGAGTATTTTGTTACTTTTGTTATATGATTATGAAAGCATCACAAATTAATTTCAATAGCACCTGTGCATATTTAAGGATCAAATTTTTACCATAACTTAATCTTTATAGGTATGATCCATCATAAAAATCTGAGGGTCAGAAACCTAATATAACTTGAGTTATAAAATTCAAGCTTAAATTCAAAGGTAATTCCTAAATAATAATTATTATGCATGAAAAATTATGAAACTTTTCTGAAATACTAGTCTTGAGTAGTTTATGATGCCCTTAAAATTTGAACTCTAGTTTTAGTGTAAAACCTCAGATATAATTGCATCTTGAAATTTCAATGTTGATCTTGTTTAAATTGGTAACTTAGTTCCTTTTAGAATAAAAATCCAATAAAACTCCAGTAAATATATCAAATATCAATCTATGCTTAGTAAATTTGGTAGCTCCTGTTTTGAACTATCTTGCACTGTAAAAATTGTTTAAGTTAAACATATTGTTTAATTAAGTAAGTTGTTCTAATTATCTATGGTATAAACTATTTAGAGTAATGTTATTTCAATTAAACCCACTTAGGGTAATTTTCATAAGTATTAATTTAATTCTACTAAATTACAATTTGTCTAAAATTAATTCAAGGTTAACCATAATTAAATAATAACCTAAAGTTAATTACAATATTTAACTAATAAAATAAATGGAAATTGCTAAGTGTGTGTAGTGTTGCTTAAGGTAGTTAGATACGCTACCTAATATAGTTAAATTGGATGCTTAGGGTAACCCCCCCGGTTGCCTAACGAGACTAGTTAGTTTAGTTAGTACTCGATAAATGACTGTCCAGTACAGGGTAGTTAAGTTGATTGTCAAAATGTAATGTCCTTTATTTAGATTGCAACTTTATCGTGAACTGAACTACAAATGTATGCATCCATTAAACTTCATTTTGCATATCATGTAGACTCGACCACTCTCGCCGACGGGAATTATCAGCTGATCCCGGAACAAGAAGGAGGATATTCTGAAGACCTCGGAACTCTCGTCGCGGATTTCTCTGAAGCCCCGAACCAAGGTTCGGAAGAAAATAATTTGACTAACCCCAGCCCCACCAGCGAAGGCAAGCCCCGGACATAACCCCTACTTTACTACACTGCAACCTATATTACTTATATATATCTGTATGCATTAAGTTTTTAGGAATTGTTTGGAACCCTTAGTTGCATTATTCCAGGAACCAATGTATTGAACACTAGTACTTGAGTCCGAATAGCTGCTCTGCTTATAGGACCGGTAGAAGTCGAGTGATTTCCTGTCACTCGCGCGATATAGGAATTGTGATGTTTACATTCTTGTTATCATTATAAGGATGACGGACGGGAGTTTTATGATGTATCATGGTCAAGATGATACCCCGTCTGTTTTGATGAATTTGATAAGGTCGCAGTGTGTGGTAGCGGTGGTTAAGCGTTTGAAAGTACTAGCCACATGCCGTGAAATATGGTAAGCGGTAAGCCTAGTAACCGATCGGCCCGAGGAGTGGACATACCCCCCACTACATGTATTTGCTTTTTTTTGGGTTACTTAGTTCGACGTGTAGGCATACGTGTTGCTGGGCAACCAGGAGTACGGGTTTTGTAGTCGCGCTACAGACGTACGTCCTGCACTTTGGAAGTGCGTATGACCTGCAGTCGCTTGTGGTGGATCTGATCCACGAGTCGGAATGAAAGGTAAACGGTTGCTTCGGAACGACCCTGTGGTGTTCCAAGCGTGTGTGTTAGGTTTACCTTGCAAGGGTTGAATCTCGATTCGGAATCGTCCGCCTCTCACGATGTATGAGACTGCTTATTCCCTTTACCACATAGAGTAACAAGAGTAATTATGTGATTATCAAAGATGATGTTTGAGTAAAGATTCTACCATGTTTGAATAGTTATAGGTGCTTACCTAGAATGGTTAATCAACTAGAACCTGAAAGCTAAAAAAAAAATTAAGGATCTACTCTTTGTTGCTTTTCAGCTGAAAACCCTACCCAAAGCTAAAAGCCATCATGAGTCTAGTTATGGGCTAAGATATACCCAATTCCGGGTAAGTCTTGCTGAGTATTAGTATACTCAGCCTTGCTTTTGTTGAAATACTCCAAGTAATCCTCCGGATGAGCCAGCGTTCATTACACCGTGGCCCTACCCCTTGCCTGATGGTTGGTCCGTGGAATGGGATCCGTCCCCGGCCAACACAGATTCCGCCGAGTAATATCATGCCAGGGCTAGCATGATATCTGTAATAACGACGTGTACAATGTCTAAGTTTTCCAAATTCCGCTGCTTGGACTGAAAACTAAAACCTGTCTTGTAATAATCTCTCCTCCGTGGGAGCTAATGATGCTTTGTACATTTTTTAATATAACTGCCTGTGGTGTAAGATATTTTGGCATTGTATCTCTGGACTCACCTTCGTGTGAGGTACCTTGTTGGATCCTGCGTTTGGTGGTTTATCGGGACGTTATCCGACAGACCAATAGTTTTATATCGTTTGAAGTACGAGGTAGCCCTTCGGTGAGGACTCGCGTACTTGAGCCGGTATAATTCAGGTTGGTTCTGCCACACGTCTCCCACTCCTTGATGCAACCGGAGGTCTTCCATCTGTAGCATCACCTATAGGGCCAGCTTCAGCAGAACTGGGGCCAGCATCATTGGTTGGACAACGTTTATACGTGTGTCCAATCTGATTACATATCTGTCAATCATTAATAAACTAGTTATACTACATATTAATACACAACGAACGACGATCCTAAATTTCAGCGACTCTCAGATTATATTTTACAGATTCTAAACTATTCAGACTATAAATTATACTAAAAAAAATAAAAATACTAAAAACTATTCAAAACATAACTGCTCTAAGAAAGATTTCCTAAATTATAGTTATTTTCAAGTACTTATACGGCTAGAATGAGAATATATCTCCAAATTGACGTGTGGACAGGGCTTCGCCGCTTCCTCTTCTCTCTTCCTCTCCTCTCTTTCTCTTTTTTCTGATTTTTGCTGGATAAAATGGAATTTTCGGGGCAGGTTGGGGCTTATATAGCCGGTGGGGGACCTCCCGCCCGTCCAAAGGGCGGGATGCCCCTCAGCACAACATCCTGCCCTTTGGTTGGGCGGGATGCCCTCCGAGGGACCTCTTCGCGAAGAAATTATTTGCGAAGAGGCTCTCGGGGACCTCCCGCCCGCTGGGTGGGCGGGAAGTCCCCGGCCCCACGCGTCCCGCCCGTTCAGCGGGCGGGAGGCACCCATTTCTCTAAATTTTCCCAACTGGCACCCCTTTTTCGAATTTTAATTTTTTTTAATCCCCTTTTTAAAAAAAACTCGTAGGAACCGTCGGACAAGAATAGGACATTTTGGATCATGGCATGGAACGAGTTGCAGCGTCCACCCCACCCCACCCCACATGTGTTATCAGCGCCCCCTGTACGGCCCAACAGGCCGGAACCCCTGATGGGCATCTTTTAGCATCAATCGCGCACTCACAAATCACCCTTCAAGAAATAGTACCATCACCCGTCAACGATGCTCTGATCCTCTCATTGGCAAAACCTGGAGCTGGATTGCAGACCTTTGTGACGTCCGATGTTCCGATCCTCATTGGCATTTAAAGGAATTTCTAGAGCACATCCTGAATATCTGATGCATTTCAACGAGTAAGCCTTGAGGACACTATTTTTTTTTCATCTTCAACCTGCAACAAAGAGCTAGTGTTAATTTGGAGAATGCCAAGAGCCCAAGATTAAGTATCAGGTACAGAAAAGTACATACTGCAAGCAACAATTTCATGCGTGCAGTACATGTACTCATTACTCAAGAAGGTATTCCATTTAATTTGCCTATCTCATATAACTAACAACCTAATATAAGACAATCAAACATGTTTGAGTAATATCACTATGTTAGGGTATTTTCCTTTCAAATGTTCAGAGAGAACATCTACAGTCATAACCATATTAATTTTGTGCACAGTACTGATCTCAAAATTACCACAGGTAGACTTAGGGGTGGTAAAGAGCCTCAAATTTAGCCTAGATAATCTAAGAGCCGGGCCCTCCCTAATCTTATTTAATTTTAAGCTAAAAATATATAAGGACTAAGTTGTGAAGAGAGCACTATGACCATGATCCGTTACCACCCCTACTACACAGTGCCCTCTTGGTAGTAATTTGAACAACTGCATGGCACCATGGCTACCAAAATTCATCTCGTGCACGTTTCAGTCAATCTATCTTGTTTAACACGATGTTGCAGTCTAAGTTACCCCGATTCCGACACGCGTATCGGACACAATACGTGTCGGACGTGGCCATTTGTCATTTTTCCAAAAATAGCGATACTGCGATACGTATATACATAGGCAAATAAAATAGCAATCAGCACATAAAACAAAGTGAAACATGGTTCTAACGTCTAAATTCGATTCTGAGAAACCAGTCAACCACACGGCAACAGAACACTATGGCAGTACACCGTACAGGAGTTCAACCAAAGTTATTACAAGCCAAGGTTCTAATTTAAATAAAAGATAGTAATAAGAATTCAAGTGCTCGATCTGTGAGGACTGAGGAAATATCGCTAGAGCATGTAGGGTTATCCAGGGAGGGCAAGGTTCTAATTTAAATAAAGTCAGGATTGAGGAAATATCGCCAGGGCACGTAGGGTTATCCAGGGAGGGATGGCTTATTGGGCTGGGCCGTGTCGGGTACGAGTCGGCGAGGTGTCGACGACGTGCCACTAAGTAAGAATATTTAGTTTTAATGTTTAAATCGTCAATACTCTCTCGATACGTATCGGCAGCGTATCGGAGATGTATCGGTGTTAGATACGGTATTCGACACCGACACACAACTTCAATCATGTGTTCGTGTATCAGAGGTTGGAGTTCATCATAGAACATGATTAGGACACATTTATGTCTTTAACCCTAGCACAATGGCGGTGCTATGAATCGTTCATGTGCCAGCACCATGGAACCCTAACTGGGTGAGGGTGATGCATCCATGCGGAGTAGGAATGGCAACTGAAAAGGGGTAAAAGAAGAGGGAGAGAGGGATGGAGGCAATAGTGGGGTACCTGTTCTATGTGCTATGTTCTATGTGCTATGTTCGCCACAACCGGGGCAAAAGTCTTAGGTTCTGTTTAGTTCCCATTCACTATGACTAAAGTGTTGTCAATTTAGGGACTAAAATTCCAAATAAAATGTCTAAATGACCACAAGTGACTAAAAATATTTTAGTGCCATTAGCTCGAAAGAGTAGCTAAAAGAAGCTAAAAGAAAGAGTTGAGAGGGGTTGCCTTTCATTTTAGTCATTTTATTTGTCATTTTTAGTTACTTTTAGTCACTCGATCCAAATAGGAGGTGGCTAAAATTTAATCGTTACTTTTAATCACTAATTTTATTCACTTGATCCAAACAAGCCTTTATTGGGCGCGCGCCCGCTGCTACATCGTAGCAGCGAACGGACACGTGGCACGGAATTGTTGCACCCACGTGACCTGACGTGATCTGGTTGGATGGTCTTATCCCCTCGAGCTGACCCCTTCAACTTCTTCGTTCTCAAACATGCAGCTCGCCTCTCTCTTAACTTTTCTGTCTCTCTCCAGTCCCCTCGAGTCACCGTGAGGACCCGTCCTCGACTTGTGCTTGTGGCCTCCCAAGGGGGTCGACGCTCGCGCATAGGGCGACGTAGGGCCGTTTTACTGCTGCTAGGTTCCAGCAACTAGCAGTACCAGCTTTCCTTGTTGAAATTGGAAATGTGCAGTGTTAGTAAATGCATTTTAGTTAATAAGTTTTTATCCTACAACCTAAGAGTTTCCAATTTTATATATTAAAAGTTTTTATTATTTCCAACACAATGATTTTTATATCTACCACTTGAAAGTTTGTGAATGCTGAAACTTTTCATAAAGTTTTTTTGATATAGGAGCACAAAGTCTCAAGTATGCAAACATAAAGTATTGAGAGGTTCACTTTTTACCTCATAAAGGAAATGAAATTCGAATGAATCATTAAGTGAAAAAGGAGCAAGGCAGGTGTGGGAGGAAGAAAGAAAGTCGAAGAGTGTCTTCTCCTTCGTCCTTTTTCAGATACGACTACAAAGCATTAGATATATCAGCACAAACCCCATTTATTAAGATTGCAAATTTTAAAATATTATATTTTAGATATGAGAGTAAAAACTTTATAATAGGCTAGTACAAAGTTTCCAAGTCCAGAATGCAAAGATTTTGGAGCGCAAAGTTTTGTATCAGGAAGTAAAATGTGTGAAGATGTGCACTATAAAGTTTCTGAATATTATTTTTTATTACAAGTTTTGCATCCTAACTCCAAATTTTTTGGTGAAAGTTATTATGGGGTTTATTTTAGTTGACTCTGGGTTCAGTTTGCCCGCTTAGTATAATGTGTTTCAAAATTTAGATGCTAAATTTGGTGGAATTATAAAGTTTTAGTCGGAGCACATAGTTTGTAATGTTATATTCTAAAGTTCATATGTTCAGGACTGTAAAGTTTCTTTAGATAAAATTTTAATACTGAGAGATAGGCTAATACAAAGTTCCCAATATTGCAATGCAAAGTTTTTGGGTCAGGAGGTAAAATGCTTCAAAAGTTTTCTACCTATCCCTCGCAAGTTATAGAATGCGGAAACTTTCTCATAAACTTTTTGCATATGCACAAAGTCTTCTCAATCAAGGAGTAATTAATACGGAGGGCAAAGAAATGAGAACAGCAGATCCGCGTTGGGTGCCTACCAGCGTGTTCGCCGCCAGCTGCTAGAACGCGTGCTCGCCGCTGCCTGCTACCAATGCTCGTTCGCTAGCCGCGGCCGTAGCGAACGCGCGCCGAGCAGCGGCGGAGAATCGCTTTACATTTTTTTTAAGACATCAATACAAGATGCAGTATCTGAACTCACGCACAAACGTACAAACCCTATGGCGCATCCAGAATGCAATGGAAAGAAAGAAACTGGGGAATAAACACGGGTGCGAAAAGCCGCGCCGAGCAGCACTCGAACGCGGTTGGCGGGTGCTCAACCGAGCGGTCCCAACCACCGAGCCATCGGCTCGTTCGCAGCGTTTGGACCTGAAATGGGAAGGGGATATAATTTGGGGGTCCTTATGTAAAATGCAATATGATCCAGAACTTATCTCATGCCGAGGATTTCATTTAGGGGGTTATGTGTATATTGTACAAGTGTGGACATGAGAACATATTGATCATGTCCACGGAAACCTGATCCAGGACAATTGGAAGCCACCTCCTAAGGACACTTACAAGATTAATTCTGATGGGTCGTTCGATCCGAGTAACAGATTAGGAGGTTAGGGATTTGTTATGAGGAACAGTAATGTGAGGTTCTGGCTGCAGGGCCGGGTAACATCACCTATGTGGCATCATCCTTGCAAGTTGAAGCCATTGCAGCATATAAGAATATTTTTCAGCCAACCCGTTTAGGTATGACACGGATAATCTTAGAAATGACGCCACAGTTCTTGCTTCTGCCCTCAAATCGAGTAGCATTGGTCGGTGCTATTGGTTGTTTGGTGCAGAGAATACGAAACATTATGCATTCAGAGTTTTCCTTTTGTACCGTCTCTGTGTAATCGAAGTTGTAATCAAGCGGCTGATTCTTAGCGGCCCATGGAGCGTATGAGTTGACCTCTAACTCTGATGTGTTTATGAGCCAAATCCCAGACTATATAATGGACCTTGTATTGGGCGATTTGCTTATCAATGGTGTCTAATGCACTAGTGCTTTGTAATAAAGAAAAAGAAAAAAGAAACCTGATCCAGGGGCTGCCATCGCTCCACCCCTATCCCCCCTCCACCCAACACCCACGCACACACACAAAATTCGACACGGACAACAAGATCCGAGTAAAAAAGTTTTTACTCGGGTAACACTTAGGGGACTAGTAAAAACAACAACTAAAATCTGGTTGAACTTCCTTAATCTAAAGTTTTAGAAGTTCTATTCTCATCTTTTTAGCAGAAGGGTTTGGATCTTGACCTTTTCCTTATGTTGATTTTGTATTGCTGTTGGTGACTTCTGAATAATATACACGTACAAGAGCACAGAAGTCATTGTTTTCAACCTTTTCCTTATGTTGATTTTAGTGTAGCGCAGGCACCGAATTAATTCTTGTGATTAATTCACAGAAAAGGATACCTCACCCATGAAATACAGCCCTTCGTTAATTTGGCACACATCTGAAAGGTGCCACAAGGAACCATGTAAGCATGACAGTGCACCAGTGTTGTACAAAAGCCTATCAACATCTACTTATCAATAAGAAAATAAGCCCACCAGGCAAAATCTCTAAACGTCGTCTATGTTCAATGTTGAACCAGATATCTCAACATATGCCATCTGAGTGTAACCGTTGAACACTGATGCATCCAATCTTTCTAGACCCGTTCTTCGAAACAAGCCATAGCGACCATCTTCAATGATAGGGTCAGCTGCACGTGCTGGGTCATACCTTGTTTGATGTGTTAAGGATGGACCAGCAACAGGAGGAAGCTCCCAATATAAATCCAACACAGATTCAACAAGCCTACTGTTCTGGAAATGCTCTTTGTATGAGATGACCTTATTGCTATGGTTGAAATTGTCTCGCATGTAGCCCCTAACACCCCACCATGCATCGTCCTTTCCACATAAATCATCTATCTCCACGGCCTTCTCCCAAAGCTTCTTCCGTTTCGATCTAAATCTTGCTTCATCACTATCCCAGAAGCAGCTATGTCCACCACCTGGACGCACAATCTTCTTTTAGATTTATACTTTTTATCACAAGAAATCTAAGAAGGTGACAAGCCACAAACCTCTGATGTAGAATTGATCACAGATCTGTCTCAAGGAATAATGGTCACCTGTACCAGTATCATAGTTGTCCTCAAATATGAGATGCCGAAATCCAGCTTTTAGTGCCTGCTTTAACCTACCCATAATAATTTTAAAATAACAGTATTAAATATTTGAACTGTTTGATTTGTCATCATTTTGATGCTTAGGATTTATTGAACAAATAGCAGTACACAAACACAATTAATCATGGTACATGGAACAAGAATAACAGTTTACCAAGATCAAAACAAAAAACTAACAGAAAAGCTCTATGAACAGAATTTACCTTTTCAACTCACTTTGGTGGTCATCAAAGAAAACAAGCACCTTACTGGGATCAGAAACACCATGATTTCTCAATAGTTTTTCCCAATCAACACTTCCAAAATCGACAAATTCCTTCCCAGCAAGATAAGTACAGTTCCCATCAACATATGCAGGTCCCTTCTTAATATATTTTTCAGGGTGTCTTGGAGAGAGTGATATAATCCTAGTATTTGGCATGGCCTGCCGCAAGACCCAAGTAGAGTGCCCCTTGAAAGCACCACTCTCAATCATCAGATCCGGTTTAAGCCAGCGAGCCATAAACCAAAGCCCAAAGCTGTGGTCAAAGCCCATTCCATACATGTTATTCTTGATGGGGCGGGTCTCATATATTGGCACAAATTCTTCCAATCCGTTAAGTAGGTCCTTATAAGTCCATTTGACTGTCTTCCCTGTTTTTGATCTGCCTTTTGTGAAGAAAAAAAAGGGATAAGATAGTATAATGATTAATTTCATTCTATATAATGCAAGTCAATGCGTTGAGTAAATTTTGCAACCAAGAAGGCAACGGTGGGCAACGTCTTCCAAAGAAAATCTCACTTCACAAAAACTGGATAAGATAGTCTAATTATATTTTCATTCCATATAATGCAAGTCTATGCATCAAGTAAATTTTGCATCCAAGAAGGCAACGGTGGACAATGGCTTCCAAAGAAAAACTCACTTCACAATGCACACAGAAACATGCACCCACTGTTGATAACCTATACAGCAGCAGCAACCTATTCAACATACATAACAGCTTTTTACTGCCAACAAGGTTGTCAATAGTTATCGGATAATGTTTAGGACATTTAAAGAACTAATTTCTTTTCGGCCAAATATAGAAATCAGTGGATATTTCGTAACCACTTGACCCCTACAAATTATAAAACTAATAAATTCGCCATTGCAAATCATGATGCTTCAAACGATAATATCAGGCAGGATTTCAGTTGAATCTATGAAGCCGCAAATTCATGTTACTTTATTTGAGTTTGGCATGTGAACGCAATCAAACACTCAGATTGGCGAGCACAGATTATATTGGCATGTGAAGGTTATTTTTTTCCCAGATGAATCGATTAGTTGGGCAAAGCACGAAGAACCAGAGAGCTTGAAGAAAGGAAACAGATCTATTTCTGTAAGAAAGGAAAGAGCAGCGGCGCGAGTGCTTACACCACGGGACGCCGAGGGAGCCAAAATCGGAGGCGGCGGCGGCGGCATCTGGAAGGGCGAGGAAGCGCGCACAGAGGCGCGGCGTCGCGCAGTCGATGCTGGGGCGGGCGCGGCCCACCAGGAAGGCGGCGACCGCGACGGTGAGGAGGAGGAACAGGGCGACGGCGGCGCGATGGGAGTAGTGGAGGCGCGCGTAGGCGGCGGCAAAGGCGGGGTGTGCTTTCCGGGTCTTGGACTTGTCGTCGTCGTCCCCGGCCGCGGAGGGGGAGGAGGAAGAGGACGCGCCGGCGGCGCGGGCGGAGAGACCAATGTCGTGCATGCCGAGTAGTCAGTGTTCCACAAGGCGTTGATCCGCGCTCTTCGCCTATGCGCGCTTATGCGCTGGGCGGCGGGGTACCGCCTCGCCTAGGGGGGTAGGCGGTACCCTAGGCGGCGCCAGCTCGTCGGCGGCGAAAAGGAGGGCCGGCAAGCCGTCCCCGGTGCGCCGCCGTGCAGATCCGCCCAGGCAGGGATGCGGGGACGTAGGGCGCCGGCGAGGGAGGAGGGGGCGGCGGCCGAGGAGGAGGCGACGTCGGGCGGAGGCTGAGGAGGAGGCGACGTCGGCCGGCGGCGGAAGGGGCGGAGGAGGCTGGAGGCACGTCGGGTGGCGTGGGCGGAGCCTGGGGCGGGCCCGGGAGCGGAGGGGATGTCGGGTGGGTGCGGCCTCCAGCGTGGTTTTTCCAAGGGTGCCGATCCTGGGCGCAGGTAAGTTTTGGACCGTTGATGTGCTTCAACGTTCGTGCAGGTTGATTGAGCGGTGCAAAGTTTGTGTACAGTGTACTGGACCAGCAACTCCCCCTCATGGATTCTCTCCGAAGCTTGCCATGGCAGCGAGCAGACCACCTTCCTCCTCTGCCCAGTCCAGCCATGGCAGCGAGTTCTTCGTCCTAGACCCGGAAAATACGGGAACTCCACAGGGGCGGAGCTAGGAATTCTGCTTAGGGAAAGCTAGCTCAACATATGGATATAATTACATGGTCAACAAATAAGAATTTAATATATATGTTATAGGAAATATTCACTACTTATAAGTCACGTATGCGCTACTGGCTACACAAGAGCACAAACAAAAATAAATCAAATCAATAAGAAAAAAAATAGAATGATTTAGCGCACAAGCCATGGACTAGCTACGTAAGTACGTAACGGATCACTACCTTGTTGTAGCCTGCGTGATTCACCGTATCATGGAGGATTGGAATTGGCGGCAGAGCACGCCTGGAAGCCGGATGACCGTACCGGAGCAAAGTGAAGCAAACGTGACGAGACGAACTAGGATTGTATTTGTGATTTTAGGATTGTATAGCCATGGCGAGGGCCATATAAATAAAAATCGATCCTCTTGTCCATTTGCACTAACACTATAACTATATCGATGTTACCGATAAGCAAGAGCTTGTCTGTTATATATGTAAACGTGACATAGATCCTAATTTTGCTAGAGTTAGTTAGGAGTTAGTTGTAAACGTGACAATTGCATTGGATCATTGGCCTCTTTCAAATAAATAGGGGTAAAAAAAAGTTTGTGCTGCGTTTGCTGAGCCCCCCCCCCCGCGTCAATGTCATCAGGAAGACAAGATCCCAGCGCCGAAGATGGTGCGGGACTTCCAACAAGCATGTCATTCTATCAAGGATGGATCTCATGGAGGTGCGCAAAAGGTATCCGAGTTGGCACTGAAAAGTTCCCATTTATCCTTGTTTATTCGTGCGGGATCCATAAGGTCAAACTTCATCCGGCCTCGCAGCCCCAAGAGCAGCAGCCAAAATATTTGTGCTTGGGCGCCCATCCTAGCACGAAATGTTCGTAAAGCTGGTATGTTCTAGTATCTGTACACCCACATAGGAAATTAAGTGTATCTTGGTTTATCTCCTGTGAAGTTGTTGCTTACTAATTAGAATCGCAAACAGGAGCAGTTGGATCTCAACCAGCATCAACTTATTGCTGTGCAAATTTACTTGCTTGCGCTAGGCTTGAGATTACATATAACATATGCAGACCAATTGTATCTACCAATCTTGTCTGGCTCAACCAAGCAACCAAATGTGGGTAAGAGAATCTTGTTCTCAGAGTAAGGGGGCAAGATAGTTTCCCAATGGAGTACGGGAGAAGCGGAGCCATAGCGGTAGGGAACGGGAAGCGGGCTCGGAGCGGATGGACTGGAGAAGCGGGAGGAAGAAGGAAGGTAGAGAGAGAGGTTGGAGATGAAAAGCATGATGGAAAGGAAGAGCGGATGGGATGCCGCTCGGGCAGTCGGGCTAGAGTCCCGGAGATGAGGCTAGCAAGGCACAAGGCGGGCAGGGAGAATATTAAAATAACCCTGCATGTGAACTGTCACCACTTTACCACGCTTGTACTTTATTTTTGTTTTGATTTACGAATTGGTTTTAAACTATATTATCTTGGTTTGCGTAAAATAGGTGAAGTCGAAGCCGATAAAAAACCTACTCCTACCAAATAAGATCAAAGTCTAATAAAAACCTTTGCCAAGACCCGAGAGCAAACACACATCACCATCAAGCAAACAAAGATCACCAACGACGGGATAAGGTCTATTAGTGGATAAAAGTGCAAGTCACATGAAAGGATCTTTAGCTTCTCATAGAAGCGAATTAACGGGTCTGGAATAAAACAATAAAAATAAATAAGTTGGGCTTCCCCTACTTTGGTTAAAAAAAGCGCTAGTCACAATCATTAGCCACTTGATTAAAACTCTAGCACTAGTGGTTAGGCTTGTAAGTTAGGGGCAGTCGTCCATATTTGGCGAATTGCTAAACCATTATTCAGTAAGTTTGTGCACATATTACATATACATGGCAGTCTAAATCCAAACCCAATCGATCAAATTTGTTAAATATTTTAACCGTAATAATTGTATTAATCATGTTTTGAAATGTTAGTAATATCTCAGTTGCTCCCTTGATTTTCCCAAACACGTCATTTTACAATATGTGCAGACAGACCTTTAAACACATTGTAACGTATAGTGTGCAGCGCAAATCGTTATTTTAGATATTATCCTAAACAGTACATTCAAATCGTTGCACTTGTGAACTTTGAAAATTTACAACGACCTACCTACAACTAAAAGTTAGGGAGGTTTTGAAATACCCAACTACATGTCATTTTCTTACAGTCTAAGACTTGTAAGTTTATGTTCTTTTTAGATCACATGACTTATCCCACGTAATATAGGAGGTGCTAGAGAATAGAGATGCTTCAAGCATGAATAATGTATCAAATCTATATGGATAGACTCATTAACAATATTCAGAACTGTTGCATTCTCATCACTCTCCGATTAAAAATTGAAATCACCGAACTCTTTCTCAAACGTATCAGAAATGAGCGACCACGAGACACTAATCAGGAGTGTTGATTGAGCTGAAGGTTGATTGGGCTGAATTTATGTGTTTGGGGCTGTTTTTTCCCCTCTCGTTTAGCTTGCTTTATGGGCTTCGTAGGCCCAACTAATGTGCTCATGTTACATACTTTTCCTTTTCCATTATTTTATAGTGAGTGATGTATGCAATATTTTTGCCTTTCCTTTATTTATACTTTGTTCCATGTAACCACAATAGCAAACTAGTACAGTGATGTATCCAATACTCTGTCCCATGAACCGTCATCGTTCTTGTTTGTGTCGGTTTGCATGGTTTGCACAACATACAGATTATATGATGTTTTACAGCTTTGTTTGTTTGGAGGTGTTACATCCGACAACCGTTTGTCAAAACATCTGCCGTTACCTATATAACATATCTTCATTTTATGCTAGCTCGTGCCTTACCTTCTAATCATTTTCTTCATGCAAGTAAAAGGAAGTAAAATGTATCTTGCCATGAAGAAAATGATAGGAGATGAAATGTGAAATATGAAACATGACGTGCACATGTGTAATAACCTATTACTAATTGGGCCTTTTGTGCCTTGAGGAAAAAAAAAAGAAAAGCCCACCTAAAGCCCAGGACGTGGAGGAGAAAAGGGGAAATAAAAAACAAAACAACCCTAGCCAGCCATCGTGACTCCTCCCCAGACTTTTTTCCCTTCCCGTTTGCTTCCTCTTGGGCGCCGCCAGGGAGTCCTCCCTTCCCCTACGCTGCCTCTCACTTTTCTTCTGCTGATCTGAGCGCTAGCTGTTGGAGACCCCCAATCCCCTGGTGACCAGCGTGTACAGGTATGGTTCTGTCAGTTTTTGATTTTTCAGTTGCAGTGCTTGATTTTCGGCGTCGTTATGAAGTGCCTTAGAGGCCGGATCAGCCCTAGCTTCTATAGAGTGTTTTCTAGTATGTTAGATTATCTTTCCAAGGATGGTTTATTTGCGCAGTTTGGATGAGTGGTTTAAGAGTTATAGGCTTCCGAAGTCAGGTGTCTCATTCTGTCAAATTACAGTTTCAGACGTATTTCAGTGCCACTTTCAGTTTTGCAATGCAATTTAAAATATGCTGCAGGCAGAATCAAGCCCTATTTCTATGGAGTGTGATGTAGTGGGATAGTTGTTCTTTCCCCAGGTAGCTTAATCACCCAATTTGGATAATTGGTCTGAGAGTTATGATTTTTCCAAAACAGCAATGTTGCTGTCATGAACAGATTGACTCTGCAACTTTGTAGCGAGGATTAGGCATAGAAGATGGTGGAATTTGGATTCGGTCTGAATACAAAAGTTGTAGCTTGTGAACCGTAGATGCTCATAGAGTCCTCGTTAATGTTGTAGCTATTACAAAATTAAAGATACAAAAAGACAACTGCAGCTGCTGTTTTGGGGTTCCCTAGGGATTAATAGCCGGCTGTCGGAATGGACCGTAGGGTCGATGCGCTGTTTACTTGCGCTTGATATTTGAAGTGTTTGTAATGAATTGTATTCTCCGAACAGGTGGTAGTGCTCCGGATCGGACTTGAGTCCCTCTTGCTTGCTTCGTCGGTTAAGGCAAGTGGATTTGTAGCTGTGGTTGGCTACGTTTTGCCTTGCTATTTTTATCATCCAAAGTTAATATTTGAAGTTCATATAATTCTATACATATTCTCAATCGTATTTATAATTCATCTATCTTGAGAAGTGAACCATGAAGACTTATAATTGAGTAAGTTTTATGTGGAAATCCACATATTTGAAGTTGAAAGTATATTAATGTTGCAGCATTACATAAGCATCGCATTATGCATTTGCATTGAAGTATGTCGTGATCTTATGGTCCGACTTGTACCGGTACAGCATCTTCGGATGCAGCTCCATACCTTGATGGGTATGCGGACAGAAGGAAGTGCATGGCATTCAATATGCATCCATATTATTGAAGTTGAATTGAAATTTATTGTCTTGATTTTATATGTTGAATGCAAATCATTGCTAAGTAAACCTGTTTTTTTTAAATAGCTTGTCGAAACAGTCCACTTGTGGAGATGTTTCATCTCACCCCTTGTATATTCACTCTTTTTAGGCGTTTGATGCTTAGTCTTGTGGGAAGGGAGAGTAGCAGCACGTCTACACTTCATCTTTAGAAATCCATTTATAGCAACTAGTTAGTGTAATAATCAGTTTGGTTAAGAACAACTTAAAGTTGTGATCGCTGCCGGTTCCATTCTTTTAGCTTGTTCCTTATATTGATCTATTTGTGTTTGCTTCCGCGATAGCTCCAGTTTCAAAGGAGATGCTGCCATTTTTTTTCATCTCCTTTTAGTTGTTGCTTGTGTAGTTTAGTAGCACTCCGGGGTGTTTGCGGACTTTGGGGTGTTACAACATGGTTCGTATGGCTCGAACCAACAACCTAATTCTTCAAATCAAGCTCGGATACTATGTCTCCTAACAATACTGCTGGTGGCAATGGATTTTGTCCCTTGAGACCATTTTGTGCAAAATTTTAGAAGACCAGCTGTCTATAAATTTATATGGGTATGTCACTTAGATCTATCAACTCTGAAAGTGTACTTCTGAATTCACAAACTTGTATGGATGTGTCAATTAGATCCGTCAATTCTGAAAGTGTATTTTTAGGTCCACGAACTTTTTAAATTGTTCATCGCAGGTCTATACTGTCGGTGTTTAACCGGCTGCCCACCGAGAGATATACCCAAGGTGGTAAGTTTTGGGCGAGGAGACGCCGAGATCAGGAACTCGAAGGTGTAAGGAACACAAGACTTAGACAGGTTCGGGCCGTACGGAGCGTAACACCCTACGTCCTGTATGGTTTATATTGCCTTTGGTGTAGAATGACCTAATGATGTTCTGTTTTGAGAGGGGTCCCTGACCTCCCTTATATACCCGAGAGGCCAGAGTTACAAAGATACTAACCAATACCGGCTAAGGAATCGTACCAGAACATATCTCGAGTAGATTCCCCCTGTATCGGTTTGCCCTATCTCTTATTTAAACGGAATAAATAAGAGATAAACAAGATGAATAAGAGATAAAGCGGACTTAATCTCTTAGACCTCCTTAAACCACGTTACGTACCCAGCCCGGTGGCACCGGGTCTGACAAGCCCCCAAGCTCTTCGTAGCTGAGCACTGCAGGCTTATCGAGTACTTCTGAGGCAATCTTCGACTTCTTCTGAAGCTTCGTCTTGAAGACTTTCTTCGAGAACTTGGTTGGCTGCATCAAAGCTATGAGGTGCTTATGCCCTGAATTTTCGTTATGGTGTGCGATTTAAAAATCGCACTCCATATGGAGTAGCCCCCGAGCCTTAGGTTGAATCGGAGAATCAGGCTGAGGGTCCCACTTGCCTGTAATCCTCTTTATCCTTCAAAGAAATTTGAAAAATAAGTAGTCGACGCCACGTATCCCACAGCCCCCGAACCTTGAAGCCAAATCCCATAAAATTTGGAGATAAGGATCCAACAACCGTGGCATGCAGGCAAAAAATGACGACTTATAAAATTACCAAAATGATGGCACAGATGATGGGTATTGGATTATTAATTCGAAAACCCCCTTTTTTCGGGCTAACTAACCCTGGAAAAATGGTTAACCCGATATTTAATCCAAACGATCCACCAAATGACCCCTCGACTTCGGGATATTCTTGGAGGTGACTCGTGAACTTCGGAACAGTAACTTTTCCCCACGCTGCTGGTTATTTAACCCCGCGATAATGGTAGGAAAAAACCATGCTTTCAAACCGCATTCCGCCAAAAGTCACCAAAATCCCCAATCTGAGCCCAAGCGCCGCCGTCATCCCCCCAAGGAGATCATCCCACTCCAACCTCCCCGCCACTCTCCCCGCAGCCCCCGAGCGTCTCGTGGCCAGCGAATCGGAGATGGCGCCAAAGAAGGCGGAGATCGAAGGGAAAAAGACGGAGGAGGCGCAGTCTTCAACCGCGGAGTGGTCACACAGTAAGTGCTCCCTCAACCACTTTAAGAGCCTGGTTTCCGAGGGGTTGCTGCAAGAGAAAACCCTTGTCAACTGGCGCCCCTCTTACCGCGAACCTTTTCCCATGGAAAATGTTGACGAAATCGTCACATTTCTTCATTTTGCGGTACGGGGATTGGCCCTCCCCTCTTGTTCCTTCTTCCGAGGCCTTCTGTATTACTACGGGCTTGAGCTCCACCATCTCAACTCAAATTCTATATGCCACATTTCAATTTTTATCTATTACTGCGAGGCTTTTCTCGGAATCGAACCCCACTGGGATCTTTTCCGCTTTCTCTTCCGTATCAAACCACAGCCCACCTCCAAGAACCTTTCTGTTGTGGGGGGCGCCGGCATCCAACTGCGTCAGCAGGCCGGCGACAAATATCTCACATACAAATTCCCCTCCAACCTTCCTGGATGGAAAAACCACTGGTTTTACATCGAAAACCATGCTCCCCATCTGCCGACGAAGTCGAACAGACCACCTGTAATCAGGGGGGAATGGAACCTGGAGCCCTCCGGTGGGGAAATGGACCAAGTCAAAGAGCTGCTGGATGTCATTGAAGCTCATAAGAAGAAGGGAGTGACCGGTGCCTCCGTCATGTTCGCATTTTACAAATGCCGTGTCCAACCCATCCAGCAGCGCCATCGCCTGGGATTCGAGTACACAGGCCCTGCTGATCCTTCTCGCATGTGCGCAGAGGATTTGCCAGATGAGGTCGTGCTACAGCGAGTTCAGCGGGTGCTGCTAGACGTGGATGCCGTGCCATACGTGCCCACATTGTTCTCCGCCCGGAATCCACCCAAACCAGTGAGTATTCGACTTCTTTTGCTGAAGATAACCGCTTTTGCTTCGTTGCGTGACCGGAGAACTCTCTGCAGGGAGACACGGAGCTGTATCGCAGCTACCCGCCACGACCTGACGTCCCCCAACCGGACCACCTCCTCCCCTCTGCCGCCGCTGAAGCCAAGAGGGCTCGTCTTGCTGCAGCTCTACACAGCAGCGAGTCGACCGAAGGCATGAGCTTGCAGGCGGGAGAAGGATCCAAAGGAAAAACACCCCAGGACAACTCCTCCGATCTGAGCGTGGAGTTGACCAGCGCTCTGCCACCGGTGCCGCAAGGCCATCGACTAGCGCGCAAGCGCAAGCGCAAGGCGCAAGAACTCGAGTCCACCGGGTACGAGCCTACTTGCTTGTTGTAATGTGTTGCCTTGATGCTGAGTCGTACTTATACCATCCACCTGTAGTCCTTCCGCATCCTCAGGCCCGGGCCGAGCCCGAAGGAGGAAGGGCAAGCCCAGCGATCGCCGCCGCTGTCACCATCACCGTGGCGGGGACCGCGCTAGAAGCCGGTGAAACCCTGCCGCCGGCAACGGAGACGCCGCGTCAGGCCGTACGGATGAAGAGAGCCATTAAGAAAAAATCTGTACTGTAAGTCTGCCTCTTGGTGCACTGCAAATGAGTTGATCTTTCGGCTTTTGTGTTGACTAACTTCGACTTCATTAGTGCTGCGAGTGCTGCGGACCTTCAGCTGACGCCGACTTCGGCTGCCCCAGTGTGACGCCCTAAAAATTTACCAAATTAAATCGCGCGCTAATGTGTTTCAATGAAAAACCACTCGTCATCGAAACCCTAAACCTAGCCCCTCATGTCCAGCAGCGGACTTAACCACCGTCACATCTCGCACCGCTCACGCGCGACCGTCCGCCGTAATTAACGCAGACGCGACCCCCTTCCTTTTCTCCTCTCCTCGTGTCGCGCGCATGGCCGACCGGCCGTGACCAATGCCGCAAGAAGCGCCGACGCTCCTCGTGCCGCGAGCGAACCCCGCGCGCGCGTGGCCGCGGTCGCCGCCGCGATCGGCGCCGGCGCGTCCTTTTTTTTCCTCTCTCTTTTTCTTTTTCTCCCTCCCATTTCTTCCTTCTTCTTTTCTTTTTCCAACCTCTATCTCTCTTTTTCTTTCTCTCCTTTCCTCTCTCCCCTTTTCCTTTTTCTTTCCCTTTTTCCTTCCTCCTTTCTTTTTCCCTTTCCCTTCCTCTCCCCTCTCTTTCCCCTGGCTCTGCTCCCGGGCGCCCGAGCGCCGCCGTGCGCTGGCCCCGCCCGGCCGTGCCGCACGCGCGCACGCCGTGCGCTGCCGTGCCACGCACGCGCTCGCCCCTGGCCACGCCGAGCGCTGCGCCATGCCCACGCCCCGCCCTGGCCCGCGCCGTGCTGCGCCATCCGCGCGACGCGCTGCGCCCCGGGCCGCGCCACGCCGCCCCGCGCGCGCACGCGGCCGCGCCGCCCGCCGTTCGCCGCGCCGCCCGCCGCTGTTGCTCCCCGCCTTGCCGCTCGCGCCGCTCCTGTGCCGGCCCAGCACCACGTGCGAGCTCGGCGCCCTCCCCGCCATGCCGCGTCGCGACGACAGCGTGCGGCCGAGGCGCCATTAATGGCCCCTCACCGGCCACCACCGCCCCCGCCATTTCCTCGGCTATAAAACGGCCCTCGCGCAGCCCCTCGCCTCCCCACACCTCCCACCGCCGCCTCCTGCCCCTCCCCGCGCTCCCGTTGCAGCCCGCCCGTGCCGCACTGCCACCGCCCGCCGGCCTCCGTCGCCGCGCCTCCTCGCCCCACCTCAGCCCGAGGTGAGGCCGGGGATTAGCCCCCCTCCTCCCCCTTCCCCTTTTCCCCCTCAGCCCCGTGCCGCCCCGAGCCCCGGACGCCGGGATTTGGCCGGCGCCCGACCCCCCCTTCCTTCCCCTGTTTCTGTCAACGGGAGGAAGAAGAAGGAGGGCAAGTTTGCCCAAAACCCCCTGCTGTTTTTCTGTTTTCCAAAGAAACCCCCCCCCCCTCTAAGAGTACCCTTATCCGTTCCCGTTTTACAAATGAAACCTCGCCTGTTTTGTATTTCAATTTAAACCCTCCAATGCATACATCTAGATATACTTGACAACCTTTTAGCATGCCTAGAATATTTTTAAGATTCGCAAATAGATCCCTACTCTTTTCTGATAGTTACGAATAAGCCCCTGGACCCCCGTTTGAGCCCTGAAACCACCTTCAGCTCGTCATTTTATGTGCGAAACGACCTCCGATTGACCCGAAACTTTACCACTCCGCTTCTAGCATAGTTTTAGCTATGCCATTAAGAAACCACCCAGAGATATTGCCCCTAACTCCGTAACTAAATTATTTCCGATTCAAGCCTATCGGTAAAAGCTTTTAGTTCTTTCGCTTGATTGTGTGTCTGTTTGTTTGCGTCGTAGGACACGGAGTGAACGACGAGGTTCCCGGCCGCGACCAAGCAACTGAGGACCAGTACTGCGACCCCGAACCCGAAGGACAGTGCTCCGATCAGGACTTCCCGCAAGGGTTTGACGATGGCAAGTTCAATTCCGCCCTTTGATGCATATTTCTGTCCTAGTGTTTATAAACACGACCCAATGGCCTGTTTTATAAAATTGCATTGTTTTGCGTGCTGGAAACCCGGTAGGATAGCCACCCTTGCTTGAAATAACCATACTTTGACTGCCTGATTTATAAAGAAAATGCGTGTGTGTGGGAAGGGATACAATGTGGTTTTGAAAAGCGAGTTAGATGAGATGGATGGCATTTCTGTGTGAATTGCCGCTGGTGTGCTCGTACCTGTGTGGTTGAGCGTGGATGGGAGATATCCATCTTGTCACCCCTAAGGACCGAGTTGATGTGACATCTCACCTAACTTCTCGTAGTGCGAACCACTTGACCGTTGTATGGGCAACGGCTTGGCCTAACCCCACTAGTTAGTCTGATAGCCATCAGGAGAGCTGGGAGCAACGGGTGATCAAGGAGACGGGATAAGCTCTGTGTGACTTATGCCCCGGTTAAACCTCGGTGTTAGGTCGAATGACCCCTTGATAGATCCCGTGGTGGCTAGTCAGGTCTAGCTACGGTGGGTAAGGGCCTCGATGGGATCTGCACCGGCACTCAGGTGTTCGTGCTGTGGTACCCCACCTGTGGGTAAAGTTGCACACCTCTGCAGAGTTGAAATCTATTCGAATAGCCGTGCCCACGGTACTGGGCAAGTTACGGTGTGGTCACATAACTAGTGTTTCTCTCTGGGAAGGGATGAACCCGTGTGAGTTGTTTGGAAAGTATCCGGTGCCATGTGCTACTACGGACGGGGAGTCCGGTAGCGGCTTGAAACTTGGATCCGTACAGATTGCCATCGTGTGACACTCGAAAACTTGTTTTGAAAAATGCTTTTAAAACGAACCCCTGTATATAATTGTGTTTCCGCAAAAGAACCGTAAATTTATCCTTGGATTATCCTATGCATTTGACTCTGTTATAACCCCCCCTGGGTGTAATTGGACTTGCTGAGTACGTTTGTACTCACCCCGTTCTTACTTTACAGTGGAGGATCCCGACTACAACCCCGAGAACGACGAGTAGGGTCCCGTCCTGCACCCAGTCTTGCCTGTGGGTGAGGTCACCGTTGGAGCTCCGCATGGCGCAAGACTCTGATGATCCGTTGTTCGTAGCTAGTGTAGTTGTGTGGGTTCTGGTTGTAATCCTCGCGATAGTGGCGCTTCACTGCCCATTACCGCGTAGAGTTGTACGGTGATGTACCATCTGTTGTAATAAAAGTGTTATCAGCCTCCTGGGACTGATAAAGTGACACTTTTAAGTCTTCCCTGATGGGGGGACGCTGCAGGTGGTATCAGAGCCGTAGGCTGGCCGTAGGACGTGACCCTAGGAGCGAGACCACTTTTTAGGCCCTAGAACTTGTCCCGGTTTAGAAACTTTCTGCACTAACACTCACCACTGGCCTTTGCCTTGTTCCAGATGGCTGGCAATGGATGGGTTAGCGGAATCTGCCACGCAGAGCCCGGCCTCCCCAAGTTACTATTGCTCAGCCTGGAACGCGTCGGGGTTATGGAAACACCGGAGTACGCCTACCGAGAATACATCTCCGGTGGCACCCTTCGGTGCGACACGATGATTTTTGTGGAGAGAAGCCCCCGCTACCCTGAGGTGGACCCTTGGTTCATCTCCACAAATGGCTTCCGATTCCCCGACACCTACCGAAAAGCCGCCCGTAAAGCCCTGCGCCGATTTCGTGTGCTCTACAGGCACCACCTTCAGCGGACTCCTATGGGGTTTTTCCCACCCGCTGAAAGGAGTGGACGCACTTGGATTGCCAGGATGAGTAGACTTGGACGAGAAGAAGAAGACTTAGAAGATGCGGTCTCCCACCTATCCATCTACCTTACTGGCTTGGATGCACTCTGCCGCGAACAGTCGGCACAACTGAAGAAGCTAATCCATGGGGTTGAAAAGTTAACCCAGGAGCTGGAGGAACAACGGACAAGAGCCGCAAGCGCCGAGTATTCCTTAGCCGCCCTCCAAGCCCAGATGCAAGAATATGAGAACCGCAACGGGATAGGCGGGTGGATCGAGGAAGAAGAAGAAGAACCCATGGAGACCCATTGGGACAAGGGTACTCAGACCGAAAACGAGATGGATCGGTTCCTGCCAATAAAGAAACGCTCCATCAGGACTGAGGAGGAATCCCCATGATAGGATTAGCACCCTAGCAAAAACCCTACCCTAATGACCACGTATCCATGAAAACTGTACCACCCTTGTTGTAATAATAAACATCATCTACTCGCTTTTGCACCTGTACCATGTTGTTTACCCTACTCCCGTTTCAGATGGCTGAGGAAGGATGGACCCAGGGCGATTGCCAAGCTGCACCTGGATTCCCCAGCCTCTTGATCAACACCCTGGAGGACCTTGGCGTTACGGAGCGCCCAAGATACTACAGCCGAGAGTACGAACACCATGGTACCCTCCGCTGCAGGGTGACCCTGGTCATCGCCAGGAGCAACCGCTACCCCGACATCCAGCCCTGGCGCGCGACCGCCACAGGGTTTAGACACCAAGACACCTACCCCTTGGCTATCAGAAAAGCACTCCGTTACTTGTGCCGGATTTTTGAAGAACACCTCGCCCCTACACCAGCGAAGTTCTTTCCGCCGGCCATCAGAACCCCAGTCTGGGAAGCGCGCATGAGAAACCTGGAGCGACGCCGCCACGAGGAAGGGCCCCTGTACCAAGTGGCTACTTACCTAGCTGCCCTGGACCAACTCTTTGACGAGCAAGCCAACCTTCTGAGGGAGCAGACTCACCGAGCCGAGCAAGCGGAGCTCGCGGTGAGAATGCAGCAGATCCGAGCCGCCCATGCCGAGGCGAGAGCCGCGGCCGCGGTCAGTAGCGAAGCAGTCGCTCAAGAAAGCCTCAGGCAGGCCCGAGACCGGCGTATGCAAGATTGGACCCAAGGTGGAACACCAGTCCCGGCGATAGGGAGGACCACGTTTTACTCGGGACGCCCGTCATAGGATGGGGATCACTCTTCGGGAGCGCACGCGCCCCACCCGAGAACCCTGAAAGCTCTGCTGCCGCCGATGGAGGGGATGCTGCGATGCAACCCCTGACCGATGGGAACCCAGAAGACGGCGAACGAGAACCTCTCACCCTGTCCGCCCCGGAGGAAGACACACCACGCAAGTAGAGTGACCGACGCCATCCCAGTGATGCCTTCCCAACCTTTCTGTTTAAGACATGTCCTTTTGCAAGACCCTGGCCGAGTAGCACGAGACTTAGTCGTACCCCTAAGTTGTATCCTCCCTGCTTAATAAAATAGTTGGTGCTTGTTGCTTGTGATGTTGTGTGCTGATGTGTTGTGTGCTGCTTAATTATATAGATATCGGCAGAAGGTAGATTCTGCCTTATATTTATACGAATTAAACAACTTAAACATCACATAACCGTAACCCCAATTTACCCAATCAACAGGTGACTCCCCGGAACATCGCGAGGGCCTCCCGCGGCCGGAACCCCGTAGCCGCTAGTGTCGGAGCACATCCCGTTGAACAAGATCTTCCCCAAGGAGAACAAGAAGTAAGCCAGAACCGAGGGGGAAGCCAGGAAGGAGAACAACTACCGCCACCCCCACCCCTCGGAGACCTGGCGCAGATCATCCATAACCAAACTCTCATACTGGAAACCCTGGCGAATGCCCTCATTAACCGGCAGCCGCGAGGGCAGAATATGAACGACAAGCTGACGGCCTTTTTAAGGACCAAGCCACCAACCTTCGCCGGATCCTGCAACCCGTTGGATGCTGACGACTGGTTGCGAGTAATTCAGAGGAAGCTTGAACCATTCGAATGCCAGGACCGGGATAAAGTCCTTCTGGCAGCCCACCAGCTCACCGGAACGGCATTATCCTGGTGGGAGAACTATTGTGCTGCAGCCGAAGATGCCTCCACCATCACCTGGGGAGAATTTGTAAGGGAGTTCCGCCGCTACCACATCCCTTCAGCCACTATGAAGCGCAAGGCGGATGAATTCCGCGCACTACAACAAGGGAATATGACGGTGGAAGAATACACCCACCGGTTCATAGAATTGGCCCGATATGCGCCGGAAGAGGTGAACGACGACGACAAAAAGCAAGACATGTTCAAGAAGGGGTTAAGCCCGGAGCTACGGACCTTGCTTACTCCCCAAATCTATCCAGACTTCAACACCCTAATGAACAAGGCCATCCTCACGGAAAGGGCCAAGGCCGAAGAAAGAAAGGACAACAAACGCAAGTTCTTGGAAAGTAAGGCTCGCCAACAAGACCGTTTCCAGAAGCAGAGAAATTCCAGCTATACTGCACCAGGAACTCAGGCCCCAATGCAGTATAGAACTCAGTCCCAGGCGACAGGATCACAGGCCCCGCCTAGAAGCCAGGATACCTCGAGGGCCCCACAAAGCAGTGCAAGTCAGACCACCACCGACAACAACAATGTCAGGGCCTGTTTCAACTGCCGTAAGACAGGGCACTTCATCGCCAATTGCCCCTACGCCAAGAATAAGCCGGCAACGTCGACCTTCTCCAACACAGTGAATGGGCCCAGACCAGCCCTGACCGGTGCCAACCGAGTGCCCGTCCGCAACAACGACAACGGCCAGCAGGCGAAGCAGCAATCGTTTGGACGAGCCCGCGTCAATCACATCGACGCGCAGGAGGCTCAAGAAGCTCAGGGCGTAGTGCTCGGTGAGTACTTAGTCAACTCAGCCCTGGCGACGGTATTATTCGATTCTGGAGCATCGCACTCGTTTATATCCTCGAGCTATGTGGAGAAACACAAAATACCTACAGTACTACTAAAAACACCCCTATTAACCCGGACGCCTGGAGGCGACATCAATTGCCAATTAGGTTGTTCACGGGTAAGGATCAACTTAAGTGGGGTAGACTTTCTAGCAGATTTGGTAGTACTTAAGCCTGGGGGAATAGACGTGATCCTTGGGATGGATTGGTTAAGCCGACACAATGGTCTCATAGGCTGCACTGATAAAGTGGTACACCTAACCAACCACGAAGGAGTACAAGTGATCTGCCGTACCCGGGATAGTAAATTTGACCCAATGGTATTTAGCATGGAAGCCAAGCCCTTAGAAGGAGTCCCGGTAGTAAACGAATACCCAGATGTATTTCCTGAAGAGCTTCCCGGTATGCCGCCGGACAGGGATATAGAATTCGTCATAGACCTTATTCCCGGAACCTCTCCGATAGCCAAGAGACCCTATAGGATGGCGGCCTCGGAATTGACAGAATTAAAGAAGCAACTAGAAGAACTGCAACGGATTGGTTTCATCAGACCAAGCTCGTCGCCTTGGGGAGCCCCAGTCCTGTTTGTCAAAAAGAAAGATGGGAGTATGAGGTTGTGCGTGGACTACCGAGCACTGAATGAGGTTACCATTAAGAACAAGTACCCTCTTCCCAGGATTGATGACCTGTTCGATCAGCTAAAGGGAGCCAAGTACTTTTCCAAGATCGATCTAAGGTCAGGATACTTCCAGCTCAAGATTAGAGAAAGTGACATCCCTAAAACAGCTTTTGTCACCCGCTACGGGCAGTTTGAGTTCACCGTAATGTCCTTCGGACTAACCAATGCACCTGCTTACTTTATGAACCTCATGAACAAGGTGTTTATGGACGAGCTGGATAAGTTTGTCGTAGTCTTTATCGACGACATACTTATCTACTCTAAGAGTATTCAGGAACATGAGCAACATCTGCGGGTAGTATTAGAAAAGCTGAGGGCACATAGGTTATATGCCAAGTTCAGCAAGTGCGAATTCTGGCTGGAGAGAGTAGCTTTTCTTGGTCACATTCTAACCGCGGAAGGAGTAGCAGTGGACCCAGAAAAGGTCGAGACAGTATCCAATTGGCAGCAACCGACTAATGTTAGTGAAATCAGGAGTTTTCTTGGACTAGCTGGGTACTACCGGAGATTTATCGAGGGATTCTCCAGGATAGCCCGACCCATGACGGAACTTCTTAAGAAGGAGAAGAAGTTCGCCTGGTCGGAAAGTTGTGAAAGAAGCTTTCAAGAGTTGAAAAGAAGGTTGACGACCGCCCCAGTGTTAACCCTACCGGACATTCATCGGGATTTTGTCATTTATTGTGACGCATCCCGACAAGGATTAGGGTGTGTGCTGATGCAAGATGGGAAAGTCGTTGCGTATGCTTCCCGCCAACTCAGGACTCATGAGCAGAATTACCCGACCCATGACTTGGAATTAGCGGCCGTAGTACATGCTCTCAAGATTTGGAGGCATTACTTGATTGGGAATAAGTGTGAGATTTACACTGACCATAAGAGTTTGAAATACATCTTCACCCAGCCAGATTTAAACTTAAGACAAAGGAGATGGTTAGAGCTAGTTAAGGACTATAATCTGGAAATCCATTATCACCCCGGGAAAGCAAATGTGGTAGCCGACGCCTTAAGCCGGAAATCCTATGGACCCAAGGATGACAACCTGCGCGAGGAAATGGCACGATTAAATGTGCACATTGTTCCTCGAGGTGCCAGCCATGTGTTAAGCGTCCAATCAACCCTAGAGGATAGAATTAGAGAGGCTCAAAGCTCGGATCAGGAGTTAGTAAAGACCTGCAAGCAAACTGGAGAAAACAAAGCGCCAGGTTTTAGAGTGGACGATAAGGGAACATTATGGTACGAGGATAGGATTTGTGTGCCCCAGAATGGAGATTTCCGGCAATTGATCATGGACGAAGCCTATAACTCGGCCTACTCTATCCACCCAGGATCCACCAAAATGTATATGGACATAAAGCAAAAATATTGGTGGAACGGAATGAAGGCGGATATTGCAAGATTCGTGGCTCATTGTGATACCTGCCAAAGGATCAAGGCCGAGCATCAGAAACCGGCGGGATTATTGCAACCCTTGCCTATTCCGGTATGGAAATGGGATGAGATAGGCATGGACTTTGTAGTGGGACTGCCCAGAACACAGAAAGGACACGATTCCATATGGGTAATAGTGGATCGACTCACTAAATCGGCACATTTCATACCCGTAAGAACCACTTATAGTGGAGAAAAGCTGGCAAAACTTTACGTGGAAAATATCGTAAAGTTACATGGAGTGCCCAGCAGAATTGTCTCGGATAGAGGGACCCAATTTACATCTAGGTTTTGGAAAAGCCTGCACAAAACCTTGGGCACGAAGTTAGATTTTAGCTCCGCATACCACCCACAGACGGATGGTCAAACCGAAAGGGTAAATCAGATCATGGAAGATATGTTGAGAGCATGTGTACTAACCTATGGGAATGATTGGGAACAGAGTCTGCCCTACGCGGAATTCTCGTACAATAATAGTTACCAAGCCAGCCTGGGTATGTCGCCATTCGAAGCCCTCTACGGAAGAAAGTGCAAAACTCCCTTAATGTGGTCGGAAGTTGGAGAACGTGCCCTAGAAGGACCCGACTTCATAAAAGAGGCAGAAGAAAAAGTAGCGGAGATCCGCGAGAAACTGAAGGCAGCCCAGTCCCGACAAAAGAACTATGCAGACAAGAAGAGGCGAGAGATAAGCTTCAATCCGGGCGATTTTGTCTATCTCAAGGTCTCACCCATTCGAGGGACACGAAGATTTCAGGTACAAGGAAAATTAGCCCCTCGATACATTGGACCGTATCAAGTTCTAAAGAAAGTCGGAGCCGTGGCGTACCGACTAGAGTTACCAGAAGAAATGTCAGATATACACCCAGTGTTCCATGTCTCGCAATTAAGAAGGTGTCTGAGAGTACCCGAGGGAGAACATGTGCTGGTGGAAACAATAGACCTGCAGCCGGATTTGCGATATCAGGAAGTGCCGGTCAAGATTCTAGACACTGTCACTAAGAGGACCAGAAACTCCGAAGTACGGATATGCAGAGTTCAGTGGAGTAGACACGGAGTAGGAGAAGCGACCTGGGAACGCGAGGAGGCTCTAAAGAAAGAATTTCCCCATCTGTTTAGGAGCCAGCCGAATCTCGAGGACGAGATTCATTTAAGTGGGGTAGGTTTGTGACGCCCTGAAAATTTACCAAATTAAATCGCGCGCTAATGTGTTTCAATGAAAAACCACTCGTCATCGAAACCCTAAACCTAGCCCCTCATGTCCAGCAGCGGACTTAACCACCGTCACATCTCGCACCGCTCACGCGCGACCGTCCGCCGTAATTAACGCAGACGCGACCCCCTTCCTTTTCTCCTCTCCTCGTGTCGCGCGCATGGCCGACCGGCCGTGACCAATGCCGCAAGAAGCGCCGACGCTCCTCGTGCCGCGAGCGAACCGCGCGCGCGCGTGGCCGCGGTCGCCGCCGCGATCGGCGCCGGCGCGTCCTTTTTTTTCCTCTCTCTTTTTCTTTTTCTCCCTCCCATTTCTTCCTTCTTCTTTTCTTTTTCCAACCTCTATCTCTCTTTTTCTTTCTCTCCTTTCCTCTCTCCCCTTTTCCTTTTTCTTTCCCTTTTTCCTTCCTCCTTTCTTTTTCCCTTTCCCTTCCTCTCCCCTCTCTTTCCCCTGGCTCTGCTCCCGGGCGCCCGAGCGCCGCCGTGCGCTGGCCCCGCCCGGCCGTGCCGCACGCGCGCACGCCGTGCGCTGCCGTGCCACGCACGCGCTCGCCCCTGGCCACGCCGAGCGCTGCGCCATGCCCACGCCCCGCCCTGGCCCGCGCCGTGCTGCGCCATCCGCGCGACGCGCTGCGCCCCGGGCCGCGCCACGCCGCCCCGCGCGCGCACGCGGCCGCGCCGCCCGCCGTTCGCCGCGCCGCCCGCCGCTGTTGCTCCCCGCCTTGCCGCTCGCGCCGCTCCTGTGCCGGCCCAGCACCACGTGCGAGCTCGGCGCCCTCCCCGCCATGCCGCGTCGCGACGACAGCGTGCGGCCGAGGCGCCATTAATGGCCCCTCACCGGCCACCACCGCCCCCGCCATTTCCTCGGCTATAAAACGGCCCTCGCGCAGCCCCTCGCCTCCCCACACCTCCCACCGCCGCCTCCTGCCCCTCCCCGCGCTCCCGTTGCAGCCCGCCCGTGCCGCACTGCCACCGCCCGCCGGCCTCCGTCGCCGCGCCTCCTCGCCCCACCTCAGCCCGAGGTGAGGCCGGGGATTAGCCCCCCTCCTCCCCCTTCCCCTTTTCCCCCTCAGCCCCGTGCCGCCCCGAGCCCCGGACGCCGGGATTTGGCCGGCGCCCGACCCCCCCTTCCTTCCCCTGTTTCTGTCAACGGGAGGAAGAAGAAGGAGGGCAAGTTTGCCCAAAACCCCCTGCTGTTTTTCTGTTTTCCAAAGAAACCCCCCCCCCCTCTAAGAGTACCCTTATCCGTTCCCGTTTTACAAATGAAACCTCGCCTGTTTTGTATTTCAATTTAAACCCTCCAATGCATACATCTAGATATACTTGACAACCTTTTAGCATGCCTAGAATATTTTTAAGATTCGCAAATAGATCCCTACTCTTTTCTGATAGTTACGAATAAGCCCCTGGACCCCCGTTTGAGCCCTGAAACCACCTTCAGCTCGTCATTTTATGTGCGAAACGACCTCCGATTGACCCGAAACTTTACCACTCCGCTTCTAGCATAGTTTTAGCTATGCCATTAAGAAACCACCCAGAGATATTGCCCCTAACTCCGTAACTAAATTATTTCCGATTCAAGCCTATCGGTAAAAGCTTTTAGTTCTTTCGCTTGATTGTGTGTCTGTTTGTTTGCGTCGTAGGACACGGAGTGAACGACGAGGTTCCCGGCCGCGACCAAGCAACTGAGGACCAGTACTGCGACCCCGAACCCGAAGGACAGTGCTCCGATCAGGACTTCCCGCAAGGGTTTGACGATGGCAAGTTCAATTCCGCCCTTTGATGCATATTTCTGTCCTAGTGTTTATAAACACGACCCAATGGCCTGTTTTATAAAATTGCATTGTTTTGCGTGCTGGAAACCCGGTAGGATAGCCACCCTTGCTTGAAATAACCATACTTTGACTGCCTGATTTATAAAGAAAATGCGTGTGTGTGGGAAGGGATACAATGTGGTTTTGAAAAGCGAGTTAGATGAGATGGATGGCATTTCTGTGTGAATTGCCGCTGGTGTGCTCGTACCTGTGTGGTTGAGCGTGGATGGGAGATATCCATCTTGTCACCCCTAAGGACCGAGTTGATGTGACATCTCACCTAACTTCTCGTAGTGCGAACCACTTGACCGTTGTATGGGCAACGGCTTGGCCTAACCCCACTAGTTAGTCTGATAGCCATCAGGAGAGCTGGGAGCAACGGGTGATCAAGGAGACGGGATAAGCTCTGTGTGACTTATGCCCCGGTTAAACCTCGGTGTTAGGTCGAATGACCCCTTGATAGATCCCGTGGTGGCTAGTCAGGTCTAGCTACGGTGGGTAAGGGCCTCGATGGGATCTGCACCGGCACTCAGGTGTTCGTGCTGTGGTACCCCACCTGTGGGTAAAGTTGCACACCTCTGCAGAGTTGAAATCTATTCGAATAGCCGTGCCCACGGTACTGGGCAAGTTACGGTGTGGTCACATAACTAGTGTTTCTCTCTGGGAAGGGATGAACCCGTGTGAGTTGTTTGGAAAGTATCCGGTGCCATGTGCTACTACGGACGGGGAGTCCGGTAGCGGCTTGAAACTTGGATCCGTACAGATTGCCATCGTGTGACACTCGAAAACTTGTTTTGAAAAATGCTTTTAAAACGAACCCCTGTATATAATTGTGTTTCCGCAAAAGAACCGTAAATTTATCCTTGGATTATCCTATGCATTTGACTCTGTTATAACCCCCCCGTGGGTGTAATTGGACTTGCTGAGTACGTTTGTACTCACCCCGTTCTTACTTTACAGTGGAGGATCCCGACTACAACCCCGAGAACGACGAGTAGGGTCCCGTCCTGCACCCAGTCTTGCCTGTGGGTGAGGTCACCGTTGGAGCTCCGCATGGCGCAAGACTCTGATGATCCGTTGTTCGTAGCTAGTGTAGTTGTGTGGGTTCTGGTTGTAATCCTCGCGATAGTGGCGCTTCACTGCCCATTACCGCGTAGAGTTGTACGGTGATGTACCATCTGTTGTAATAAAAGTGTTATCAGCCTCCTGGGACTGATAAAGTGACACTTTTAAGTCTTCCCTGATGGGGGGACGCTGCACCCAGCCCTCGAGTCCTCGACCCGGGAAGAATCACCGAGTGCTGGGCCAGCCGTTGCTGCGTCAACCGCCGAGGCACTAGCCCCCGAGGGGTCGATGCCCACGGAGCCAGCCCCCGGGGCCGACATCGCGCGGCCCGTCCTGCCGCCTCCCGAGCTCCAACAAGTCGAGGCCGGGCCGGTGGCGAGAAATAGGTCGAGGCCCCTGGCGCCGCTCCAACAGATGGCGCAGGTGAGTGTCTGACCGCCCCGGCTAGCTGCCAGGATCCGCATGATGTGTGCTGAGAACACTTGTGGCTGCAGGTGCCCAGCGTCTGATTACTGAAGAAGCCGTGGGAACTTCCGGGGGACCCGATGAGCTGCTGCTGACCGGGTCAGGTAGTCAGGAAGCCATTGCCACAAACTGGACAGACGACCTGCTACTGACAGATGACAATGTCGATATCCTCAAGAAGGCGCATGACTTGACCATGGTAAAACCTGAGAGCGTTTTCGGTCAGTGGCTGAGTCGAGTTGCTAATCTGGCTTTGTCCTTTTTATGCAGAGTATGGTCGCCCGCTCCCGGAAACAGGCGGAGGAGTTGAAGACCCTTGCCCGCGACCGTAAGGAACTCGATGCCTTGAGGAAGTGCCTTGACGACGAGAAGACGGAGAATGTACATCTTGAGAAAGTCAACGCCGAGCTCCAGCAACAACTCGAGGCATAGAAGAAGGAGCTCGAGGCGCATAAGGAGCAGCTCAGGGAGCAAAAGAAGACGCACCAAGGTAAACCGTTGCTTTCCTTGAGTATTTTGCTCCGTATGACTCACCCTGGGTTCTGAAATGCTTGCCATCACAGAGCTTAGGAGAAATTTAATCAGTAAAGAGGAGCTACTTACTGACGTGAAGAACCTGCTCTATCACCGTACAGATGACGTTGAGAGGCTACGGAAGGTGATCGGCGACACTGAGCGGCAGTTCGTCGACAGCCTTCAACGAATCAAGACGCTGGGCGAGGAACTCGAGAGCATCAGGGGGGCCGCCCGGGAGCTGGTCGACGTGGTGGACCCGCCAGAAGAAGGCGAAGCGAACCCCCGGCCCCTGCTAGAGCGTCTTCGTGAGGCCCCGAAGAAAGTGATGAAGTTTCTTTCCGAGGCACCTGTCACGTGCGTCAACAATGCCGTCGCAATCGTGAAGTCCTTCCTGCCGAGCGCGAAGCTGGAGATATTTGCTCAAGGCATGGCGGCGGACTGCACCGAGGAGCAGTTTGACAAATACCTCCTAGAGGCCCAACCTGTATCAGAACACATAGTTCAAAGTGTAATGCAGGATTAGGGTACTGAAAACAAGTATTCATTTCCTTGTATATATGGCTTCTTTTGATGTCTCTACTTGTGTGTGTGTGTGCCTGTGCTGAATTGATATCCAGGCTCACAAGGCGTAAGTAGTAGACGCTTCCCTGGGTGCGACGACCCGACGGGTAGCTAACACTCGTCTAACAGATTAGCCACAACTCGATCGAGCGGGTCTAAACTTGTTAGGAAAGAACGCGAGCATCGTCGCGGGATTGCCGTGCGTAGGGCAGGAAAGGGACTACCCCGAGTGCGGCGACCCGGAGTGTAGTCGAAGGTCGCTCCTGTTGCGAGCGTGCTCCGTTAGCTAGGTAAGACCCGGACGGACGGATCAAGCTTGCAGGGAGCAGGTGCGAGCGGTGCCGCGAGTTTGCCATTCTTTTTTGGCAGAAACAAGACTGTTCTGAGTGCAGCCACTCAGGATGTAGTCGAGATAGCTCTTTATGCGAGTCTTTTCCAGCATACTGCTGTTAAGCTAGTCGAGCGGATCGACTGCGTTGGAAAAAATGCGACTGCTGTCGCGTGCGAGCATCCGAGGTCACGGCGGGACTCGATATGTAGAGGAGTTATTTGGAGCCGAGGGTTCCGTCAGGAACTAAAGTCGAAGGGGGATAAGCGTGGCCGTAGCCCCCGCATTATTCACGACGAGAAGTCGATTTTTATATAAGTGTTTGCACGTGACCATGGCTGTCGTGCAGGTAGGAAGGGATGTACAACCCGAGTCTTGTAGCTCGTAGCCTCCAAATTGAATCGGGGAAAAGAAATTGTCTTAGCCCCCGGGGATTCAGCTATTACCGGGCCTCGTCTTAAGGGCAGAACTTGCGCAGGTTCTGAATGTTCCAGGAGTTCGGGACATCCTGACCCTCAGGATATTGTAGTCGATAAGACCCGGGCCTTGTAACCTGCTTGACGATGAACGGGCCCTCTGTTGTCGATCGAAACCCACCGGCGAGCAGCGACAGGCAACACGAGGAGCCGGGAGGCTTCCGGGACGGCTGGTGGGCCCCGGTCCCTCGGTCAACGGCCCAGCGACCTGGCGCACACCCTGGCTTGGAGTTGCTAGGCGTGCCACCTGATCCTGTACCTGATCAGGAAGGTGTGATTTGTGAAGTTCCTGTAAGCACAGACACTTGTAAAAATTAGTCCGAGCCGTGATCGGCTCATCACTCCTCCCCGGTATCGGCCATAAGGAGCCGATTGCATCATTACCGGATCGGATCTTTGGGTCAGACAACATATGTATATAATAATGGGATAAAAACTTGCTTTAAAAATATTAATCTAATCCAATCTACGACAGCTAAGCCCTCACTACACAACCGGAACATCCTACACGTGATTGAGCCTAACGAATACGCAAAACATCAGAACAAATACCCAAACAGAGACCCTAAGAACAGCTAAAGAGCCGACTCCTTAAGGAACCCTCTACGCAGACTAAGATCCGATACTAACGTATTGCCGGAACTTTCAACTCGTTTGCAAGGCCTAATCATGCACATATTGAACTAAATCCCTAACAAGTAGGAACTAGCCATAACAGGTTGGATCTATCAATAAAAATAAAGCAAGACGCGATCATTGCATCCATGAACAGGTGCAATGATCGCGAAACACGCAAGAACAATGAACAGAGCAAGATCATGGTATAAGAATAACATTACTCTATGCGCGCTATGATAACTAATGCTACTCGCCATCTACAAGGCTTCAGAACGAGCAACATATAAAGCAACAAGCAAGAGCAATGCGCCCCCGATCACGCGAAGCGTGATCAGGGGGCAACATGGCACTTACCCGATGAAGAACCCTGGAACAGGGGAGGCGATGCGCCGTGAGTTGTTGATGAATGAATCTCTTTTCTTGTTTTTTCATGGTACATATTTATAGTCCGTAGACTTGTTCTCCTTAACTAACCCTAACCAAATACGAGACGAATCCTAACTGCCTAAGCCTGAATTTACACAGCCTTACTGGCCCCAGACACCCGTACGGGACCCAATCTGTAATCCTACCATCACCTTTCCCTAGGCCCGTTTTGCTCCTTGGCCCACTTTTGGCCCGTCCAGAATATGGCGATAACACATGCCCCCCTGGTTTCGGCAATGGTAATTCCGAAATCATTTCTTTTAAAACCATCTCGACCCTTCGGCTTCCGATCCGTATATGCCTTTTCGACTTCCAACGGACATGACTGCCCTATATCAATCTCCTCGGGAACTGTCACAACGCCGATTCACCTTTCTCCCTATTTTACCTTTATAAACTTACCCATCGTAACTTCCCCGGTCATCTTTTCTTACAGCCATATCAATTATAGTGTCTCTCTTCTTCCACCATGGCTTCTTCTTCCTCTGCCTCTTCCACCATTTCTTATGAATCCGAGTCCTCTCGAGAGCCAACCCCGGAATACGACCCAATCGCTGCTTATGAGGTCCGTGCTCCCCTGCATTGGGACACAGAAGAGTGGGACTTCCGTTATCAATCAGAGGATGATGAGTCTCTGACTGATGGTGAAGATCTCGCACTCCTCCTCGGAGCCGAGATGGAGGAAGATGAAGACGACACGTCTTGGGGGGAGGACCTTTCTTCCTCGGAGGAAAGAGCCGATTCCTTCTCCTCCGAAGAAGATCCGATGGCAGGTACCTTCCTTCTTGGCAGGTCATCGGACAATTCTTCCGACAGCAGCACAGGAGCCGAAGGCGACGATAGCTTCACCAGCAACGATGGCGGGGACGACGACGATAGCGGCAGCGACACCGACGACAGTGGCTCAAGCATCGCTCCGTCGCCCAAGCGCCGCAAGACTTCCGGCATGTACTGGTGGTAGACTGTAGTGTCCTCACTAGGTCGTCTTTGGGAGCAGTTAACTCCTCTTTTGTATTTGCTATCTTGCTGTGAATAAAGTCTACTTTTGTACCAGCAATTCTTTTTGTGCGTAATTTGTTTACTTTGAGAGCCGATGGCAACACATTGGCTTCAGAGTAATCGGTCCGGATTTGAAATAGCCCTTCAATTTACTTTACCCTTCCGCTGGCCTTCCTCCTGACACAAATCTCCAAGGAACCTGGGATCCAGATCAACTCCGATCCCCTTTTCTCACAAACCCTAGCCGCAAGGTCCTACCCGGTCCTTGAGACACATATCCGATCTTGCGCCGCCAAACCCAAATCCGTCCTCCAAGATCCCGATCCAAAATCCCCGATGGCGGAGTCCTCGCGCACCGCCGCCGATGTCTTTGGTCTGAAGGTGAACTCCGACCCCCATTAATTTTAACATAGCATCTGCAAGTTTTACTGCACGGCTAATTAATTCCTCCTTCGGCAATCTTGTTTTTCTTGGGGCTTTTTCAGGCTTCCGATATCTTCTTGCCACACCCTTCTTTCCCCAATTCTTTCTGCCTTGGGCCTCGTTCCTATGAGAAACCCATAGATTTGATCTCTTGTGAAGCCAATCGGATCCCCTTTGTGAGTCAGGATATAGACCTAGAATCTTGGTCGGATAGCCTCCGCGCTTGGCCAAATCCACCTGAAAACTGGATAGTTTGGTACAACAGAGTAGCGAGCGCTTACCAGCCCTTATGGGAATCCATCGGGATAGCCGATGCTCTGTCTCTGTCTCTCTCCCCCCTTGAAAAAGACGAGAACCTTCTGAAGACCATCGGCTATTTCTGGTCTGACGCCTTGAATTGTTTTCTCTTCGGACACAGCCCATTAGCACCAACATTGCTAGATGTTATGATGATTACCGGCTTGGACATATCATCAACCTGCCCCTCTGCTTACAGCCTCCCTGTGGTCCCTTATAAACTGTCATCCAAAACCGAGTGCACTAACTGGAGCACATACCTGAACCAACACCAGAAAAGCAAGGGCCCTGTATCGGAGAAGGAGCACACAGCCTTTCTGAACCTATGGCTCGAACATTTCCTCTTCTGTGGCCCTTCCCTCGCTCCAACCAAAAACTACCTCTCCTTGGCTTATGAGCTGGCAAGGGGCCAATCTGTTGGCCTTGGTAGGCTATTTCTCGGGGAACTTTACAGATATCTCCATTTGATGACTTCTAGCCTTCTTTCTCAGAAGAAAATCAGGACCGGTGGCCCATGGTGGTTTATCCAGTTGTGGGCTCGTCTTTATTTCCAAAGTTTTGACCCTGATTTTCCTTCCTTAGTCGGCAATTCCTTCCCTGATCTGAGTGGGAGACAGATTAGGTGTACTAGTTTCGGGCAGGCCTTGTATAGTCTCCCTGGCGGGAAACTGAACCCTCTAGATGCTTCCCGATGGTTCCGGATCTTCTACAAAGGCCTTGACAACCCAAACTTCCTTCCTTATGCCGATTCCGAGCTCTTTGAGAACCCGGCTACCTTCCGACTGGCCGACATTGCCTATGATGCCGACACCAGGCGCCTTTACTCTATCATGGTTCGGCCCTGTCTCCTCCCAGTTGGCATGAGCACCTCCAACCGGATCCTCAAGCCTGGTTATGAGTTTTACCAGCCGGTCGTAGCAGCCCGGCAGTTCGGTCTTGCGCAAGTGCCTCCCCACTTCCTTCTTCACCTGTTGACATCAAGCAGGGTGGACCTTCCTGACGCCTTAACCACCCAGAGGTGCTACAGTCTGTTCACAGACCTTCCCTTGTCTGTTCCCACCAATCTTTCCTTTACTTCTTCGGCCGTCGACTTTGAGGGATGGTGGTCGATGTGGAAAACTCACGTTTTCCGAAGAGCTCTGGGCCCGATGCTGCAGCAAATCCATCCCGAGTATGATATCCCAGCTGGAGAGGTACCGCCTTTGATTGGTATTTCCTCTTTTAACCTTTACTGGACCCCTTTCTGACCCCATTTTCTGCTTCTGCAGCAAGAAGACGGCCCAGAGCCGATGAACGATGATGGATCGCCCTTCTGTTTTCTGGCGATTGCTCCTGTGGTTCTCTTCGGTAAGAATGCGCCCCCTCCCTCAAAAAGCGTGATGCAGATTCAGCCGAGCACTGCTAAGCTGACCCCCAAGCGAAAACGGCTTTTGGAAGCTGTTGCCCCCCGTGCTCGTGCCAAAACGAGGAAAATTCTGGTCAGAAAGGTCCGGAGAGAAACCACACCGTCTTCTCCTGTTCCGTCATCTCCAGTCGTCGCCCAGGTTTGGCCCCTCCTTTCGCTTTGCAATCGGGCCTTTGTTCATGTCCCCTTTAACGGCACTCTCTTTTCTTGCAGCCTGCTATTGTAGAAGTCTCCAGCGGGGAGGAGCCCCCATGCCAGAAAGGTTCATCTTCAGAGGCGCCAGAGGACGTGAATGCGCCTATCAAGGCCCTGATTGCTCTTCGTGATCCGGGCGCAACAACCTTGGAGGATCCTTCTGCGTCAGCTGTTATCCCATCTGCCTCACCAAGCCCGCAGGCGCCGATCGTGACTCCATCCTCCGCTGGCCCCTGTTTGGAAGGACCCTCTACCGCTTCGGCCACTGCCAATCCCCCTACACGAGAAGTACGTCCCGCGAAGCCGATTGCCATCTCACCGGCCATCCCTCTCACGGAGCCGACTGTTGCCCCGTCGGCTGTTGCCTCTTCTTCTGAGGGCGCGGCTCAAGCGGCCTCTGCTGCTATCGTTCGTCCTTCGGAAAGGATGCTCCCCCGGGAGCCGATCGTCCCTTCGTTGGCCATCGCTACTTCCTTCTCAGGACAGGTATGACCTTCCCTTTTCCTTTGCAATTGCTTTGGTCTTCTCCTGCAATACCTCGCTCACCCTTTTTTCCCCCAGAACCTAGATCTTTCCGAACTCCTTGCGTTTGATCCTGCCACGATTGGGTCGACCATATTGGAAGCCGATGACTCTTCCTCGGGTCTGTCCAGCACCGCCGATCGGCTCCTCCGCGTGAAGGAGCTTCTGTTGGGTCCGATCTCCACACTGATTCAAGACTCCAGTGCAGTTAAAAAGATCCTTGACGAGGTCAGTTCCCAGCTCCCGGTGAGTCTCCAGGCCAAGCTCTTGCCGGCCGGATACCTTTCTTCCTTCCAAGCAAAAGTGGCAGAAGCTCGCCGTAGGATCGAGACTCGGCGTTCCCAATCACTCTTAAGGACCATCATCGCTGAGATGTGTCAGTCGATCAACAAGAAGAAGGCCGCACTCGACGCGAAGGTTGACACATCCGCTTCTGCCCATCGGCTTCGGCTTTTAGAGAAAGAACTGGAAGACCTTGAAGCCAAAGTCCGGGCCACCAAGCAGCGCATCCAGGAGGAGAAGGATCTCATTGCAGGTTCTGAGCAGGAGGCAGAAGCTTTGACTTCCGAGCTGAAGGCGGACTTGGCCGAGCTGAGCAACTTGAGCAAACAAGTAGTGCCGGGAGCGAACGAAGATGATGAAGCGGTACTTGCTGAGGTCGACCGTATCCGTCTAGATGCTATCGCTGCTATAGACGCCTTTCTTCAGTAGTCCTGTTTAGAGTAAACTTTGTATCTTTATGTAGTGAACCCATGTAGTGAACCTAAAGTCGATGGTGGCACATCGGCTGTTTGATAATTTGTGATGCTTTGACTGCCATAAGCAAAAGCTTCTAAAGTCGATGGCAACGCATCGGCTGTTCTAATCCTTTCTATTATTGTACTGGCCGATCAGCGCTTATCGGCCCTTTTCCCGTTTTCCTGTCTTGCCAATGCCAACGTCGTCGACTCAACTTTCACCCCCTTCTTACCCTGTTGGTTGCATCGGCTTCTTGCCTGATGGGTGCCATCGGCTTTACTGTTCGTCGGCCCACATACTTGGGAAATATTTCTTTAGGTGTTGGCCGTTGACCGCTACCGGAAACTTGACGCCGTCCAATTCTTCAAGCATGTATGCGTTCCCGGGTAGAACCTGGTCAACCCTGTACGGTCCATGCCAATTTGGGGACCACTTGCCATAGGTTGCATCTTTGGTTCCCAACGGTAATACCGCTTCCCAAACCAAGTCTCCTACCTGGAATTCCTTTGGTTTGACCTTTTTATTATATGCACGGGCTACTTTAGCCTTATTCTCCTTAATCTTCTCTAGTGACCATAGCCTGAGTTCCGTGAGGTCCTCCACATTATCACTCATCAGAGTAGCGTACTCTTCAGCGGATAAATCATTCTGGAACTCTATGCGTCTGGATCCAGCTGTAACCTCCCACGGTAGCACAGCTTCCTGTCCATAAACCAAATGGTAAGGGGAAGTTTTTGTCGCCCCGTGACAAGATATGCGGTATGCCCATAATGCTTCCGACAAGACTTCGTGCCAGCGTCTGGGATATTCGTCGATCTTCCTCTTAATCAATTTAATAAGGCTCTGGTTGGATGCTTCGGCTTGCCCATTCGCCTGGGCGTAATAAGGGGATGACCTAATCAGCTTGATACCCATATCGGTAGCAAACTTCTTGAACTCTTCTGAAATAAAGACCGAGCCACCATCTGTCGTTATAGTCTGTGGAATCCCGAACCTGTGAATAACGTGTTCTTTGACGAACTGAATCACATCTTTGGATGCTACTGACTTCATTGGGACAGCTTCTACCCATTTGGTAAAATAATCTGTGATAGCTAAAATGAACTGATGACCCTTGCTAGACGGAGGATTGATTTTACCGATCATATCCATGCCCCAGCCTCTGAACGGCCACGGCTTAACAATGGGATTCATTACTGACGCTGGCACTATCTGGATTTTTTCCGAATCTCTAGCATGCCTGACACCCTTTATAATACTTAAAACAATCTTCAAGCATAGTGGGCCAGTAGTATCATGTCCGTCTGATTAGCCACTTCATCTTGTGCGCTGACTGATGAGTCTCGCACGTTCCTTCGTGAACTTCATGCAGGAGCCGATTGGACTCGGTCGGCCCTAGACATTTGAGCAGCAGCCCCTCCAAGGTTCTGTAAAACATATCATCTCCTATCAGGACGTACCTCATGGCTTTATACCGTATCTTCCTGGGTGCCCCCCGAGCCGAATCCTTCAAGTAGTTGAAGATATCGGCTCTCCAATCTCCCTGGTCCAGGAAGTATACCTGATGTCTGGGCCCATCGGCTTTGTATCCTGAAGCCAGCTGCGCGAGATCATTGGCCTCTGCATTCTGAGCTCTAGGTATCCAATAAAAATTTATATACCTGAACTGGGCTATCAGTTCCTGGCATTGCACCCATAATGGGAATAATAACTCACTTTCACACCTGTAGTCCTCGGTGAGTTGGGAAATTACCAATTTGGAGTCTCCGAAGACTTCTACAGCTTCGGCTCCAGCTTCCAGAAGCAATTCCATGCCTTTACGCACCGCCTCATACTCTGCAAGGTTATTAGTACAAGTGGCCGGTAACCTAATCGAGAAAGAGTATGTTGCCCCCCGAGGTGATACCAGCAGGATGCCGATTCCACATCCATCTCCACAGACGGATCCATCAAAATACATGGCCCAGGCTCGTACGGAAAGCGTTGCTATGTTGGTATTAACTCTCTCCGCAATAAGATCAGCCAGTGCTTGCCCTTTAACTGCCTTCGCGGGTTGATATCGGATGTCGAATTCTGATAATGCAAACATCCATTTGCCCAATCGGCCTTTCAACACAGGAGCCGATAGCATATGCTTTATAACATCCGATTTGCAGATGATGATTACCTCAGCCGATAGCAGGATGTGACGAAGTTTGGCGCATGTAAAAAAACAAACAAAGGCAAAGTTTTTCCATGTCAGAGTACCTCATCTCGGCGTCCAACATCCTTCTGCTGAGATAAAATACCACCCGTTCCTTGTCGTCGTATAACTGCACTATCACCGAAGCGATAGAGGTGTCACCGACCGATAAATATATGTAAAATGGCCTGTCTTGTCGTGGCGGCACCAACACAGGTGGTCTCGACAAATAGTCTTTGATTTCTTCGAATGCCCGTTGTTGTTCTGCCCCCCAGCGGAACTCTTCACTGGTTTTGATTTTTACCAGTTCCATGAAGGGTTCAATTCGCCCAGATAGGTTAGAGATAAACCTCCTGACAAAGTTAATTTTGCCAATAAGTTGTTGGAGTTCCTTCTTGTTAGTGGGCGGTACCATAGTACGCACGGCCTCCTGACTTTTTAGGCCGATCTCTATTCCTCTTTCATGGACCAAGAAACCCAAGAACTGCCCAGCTGTTACACCAAAGGCGCATTTTTTCGGATTCATCCTGAGCCCGAATCTTCTAGTTCGTTCCAAAACTTGCCGTAGATCGTCTAGGTGCCCTTCGACCGATGCTGACTTGACCACGACATCATCGATGTATATCTCTACCAGATTGCCGATTAGGTCATGGAAGATATGGTTCATGGCACGCTGATACGTTGCTCCGGCATTTTTCAATCCGAAGGTCATAACCACGTACTCGAACAGCCCCACCGCTCCGGGTACTCTGAACGCCGTTTTGTGTATGTCTTCAGGGGCCATGAAAATCTGATTGTACCCAGCATTACCATCCATAAAGCTCAAAATCTTGTTGCCGGCAGCCGCATTGATTAATATTTCTGCAACAGGCATCGGATATTCATCCTTCGGAGTGGCCCTATTAAGATCTCTGAAGTCCACACAAACCCGCCACCGGCCATCTTTCTTTTGCACGGGTACGACACTTGAAATCCACTCAGCATATCTGCAAGCCCTGATAAATCCGGCTTCTATCATTTTCTCTATTTCCTTTTTTACTTCGATCAAGACATCGGCTTTCATCTGACGTATCCGCTGTTGGAACGGTCGAAATCCACTTTTGAGAGGGAGCCGATGCTCCACTATGCTCCTATCGAGCCCAGGCATTTCCGTATAATCCCAGGGGAAGCAATCGGCATATTCTTTCAATAGGGTTATCATCGGCTCTCGAAGTGACGGATGCAATTTCTTACTAATGAACGTTGGCCGCGGCTTATCCCCGGGACCAATATCGATCTCTTCAAGTTCGTCAGCCGATGTGAAGCCATATCCTAACTTCCCGTCCTCTGTTAGATCAATGCTGCAAATAGGAAAAGAAGATAACGAAACGATCTCCAGCCGATCGGTGGTATTGGCCGATACACATATTTCACTACTTTCCAAATGTTTAAGAAAAGAATCAGGCCGGCTGTCAAAGCTGGCCATCTCACAATAGCTACGTAAAGCGCCTATCAAAAATTCACTTTTTGGAGGCCGATTGCGCGAATCGGCCTCAATGGGTACATTATTGTGACTTCCTTCATACAACTCCTTTACTCTGTAAGGCCAGTGGATAAGACCAGCCTTACTCCGTTTTTTGTAGCCTCGATGCGGTCACACCCTTCTAAGCTTATCCCTGAAATCGGCTCTTGGTCCTCCGCATCCCAGATGCTCATGGCAGCATGCGAAATCTCGATTGAGTCGTCTGCCTGGACTACCTCTACTTCATCTCCATCCCACTGGATCAAGCATTGATGCATTGTGGAGGGGATACAGCAGTTGGTGTGGATCCAGTCCCTGCCGAGTAGGATGTTATAGGTGCTTTTGCTGTTGACGACGAAGAAGGAAGTCGGGACGGTCTTGCTCCCGACGGTGAGATCTACACTGAGGACACCCTGAGCTTCTGAAGTCTGCCCATTAAAGTCACTTAACGTGACATTAGTCTTGATCAAATCCCCGGCGGATCGCCCCAATCGGCGCAGAACTGAATATGGCATAATATTGACCGCCGCTCCCGTATCCACCAGCATTTTATTAACGGGCTGACCATTGATATACCCTTTGAGATATAATGCCTTCAAGTGCTTGTAATTCTTGGCTTGCGGTTTCTCGAATATCACCGGCCGTGGTCCCAAATCAAGCTGGGCTACGGATGGCTCCTCGTACGCCTGAGCGTGGAATTCTGCAGGAAGCACAAAAACCATGTGTGTGTCAGCCGATACCCTCTTATCGGCTTTTGTCGGCTTGGGCCGCCATTCTTTCCTCGAAGCGCGCGGCTTCTTTTCCTACTCATAATGAACTTGTTCTGCCAGATCCGGTCGCGCTTTACTCAATGTTTCGATGTATTTGGCCTCGGCCTCCTCCAAGCTCCGTAGCCTCTGAACCCGACGCTTCTGTGAACGATTTAGTCCATCCGGGCACCACCGTGGGCGATGATACCTATCCCCCTCTTCATCTTCCCCTCGTGGTAATTGAACCCGCCGTTGTTGAGTTGGCGCAGGTCCTAATCTCCCAAAAACTGATTCCCTTGCCTCTGTCTTCATAGGTGCACATTCTGGGCAGTCCCTAACAGTAGGCAATCGGCTCATACCGGAATCCCAACAGTACCTGAAGAATGGGTAGTACCAATGATCACGAGCATCCTCATGCTTCTTCAAACGCTTTCCGGTGCGATGCTCATATTCTTCGTCTTCAGATTCCCGCTGGAGGCGCTGCTGGTACTGATACTCATATTTCCTGAGAAGGTCAGAAGAAGTTGGACGTTGATTCCTTACATACCTTACTCGTTCTTCCGTGACATATTCTTTTCCTCTTTTTGGGGCCGATGCTGGAACCAGCCTTTACATTTTTGGCCTGATGTCGTGATGCTACCCCTGCCATGTTGATGCCGAGCGCGAAGTTCAACTGCCGCCTTGCAGACCGATCATTTTGTTCTACCATGTTTACACCAGGAAAAGGCTGAGTATCTACCTTCATGGCGGTCTTCCCCAAGATCAATCGGCCCTGTTCAATAGCCGATTGTATTTGCCGACGGAGTTCCTTGCAGTCACTCGTGCCATGGGTAAAGGAATCATGCCACTTACAATATAATCTCCTTTTTAACTCCTGTGCCGAGGGAAGCTTATGTCCCTCTGGAAACTTCAACTGTTTTTCTTTTAGTAATAAGTCGAAAAATTTGTTCGACCTTACTCACGTCAAAGTCAAACCCTTTTGCCGGACCAGTTTGCTTCAGCCATTTACAAGGCACGGGATTTGCACCACGAGCCCACTCAGCAACCGATACCTCCAGTTCCTCTCGGAATCATCGGGCTTCTTCCGTTTCGGCTACTGCCACTTGACGCTTAAATTTGTCTTGATATAACTCAGGATGGCGCTGCTCATACGTCGATAGTTTCTGTACCAGATGCGCCAAAGAGGTGAATTCCAGTTGAAAAGCCAGATCCCTGATCGGCTTTAATAATCCTACTGATGCTAATTCGACAGCTTCTTTTTCCGAGATCCGTGTTGAATAACACCTATTCTTCATCTCCCTGAAGCGTCGGATGAATTCCGCCACGGTTTCCCCACGCTTCTGTCGGAGCTGCGCCAGATCGGCAAATTCCTGCTTCCGCAGCTTCTGTGTGATACTGAATATGGAATTGTTCTTCCAGCTGCTTCCAGGTAAGGATGGAGTTGGGACCTAACGAAGTATACCATCCGAAAGCCGGTCCCGTAAGCGATTGCGAGAAGAACCTTACTCGCAGCGGATCTGATACAGAAATCATGCCCAATTGTGCTAAGTATCGGCTCACATGCTCGATAGAGCTAGATCCTTCTGCCCCACTGAATTTAGTAAACTCGGAGAGCCGATACTTGGGTGGTAATGGGATTAAATCATAGTCTCCTGGATACGGCTTAGTATAGCCGATCGCTCTCCTTTTTGGTAACATGCCGAACTGATCCCTTAGGATATTGCTGATTTGTTCCGCTGTCTGTAACCCAGGGGCCGAGTGCATACTGTCATGACTCGGCCCGGTAGCATAAGTTGCTAGCCACGCTTGTTTATCCGCGTCAGCTCCGGAAGTCCCTCCAACTGTCTTCTGTATAGGATGTACCGGATTATTACTGTCCGGTATATACATACATACATAACCATGTGGGATCTCCTTAGGTGGCTCGCTGAAAAATTGGTGATCCATGGGATCACCACCTTCTTTATAAACTACATAAGCTGGAGCACCATGGGATTCTGCAGCTGCAAGTGTATATGGTAGTGGTGGCCTGGTTTGGAACGGCAATTCTCCTCTATGACTTCCCAAGGTAGGTCCAGTTGGGGAATGTTGATGCTTCATAATCTCCTGGACCACACGCAAAGCCACACGCTCAAAAGCATTGACCAAACTTTCCGAATGTCGGTGCAATGAATGGGCCACCGCATAGTTCACTTCCTGCCGCAGCGCTCTAGTACGATCTTCAGACGGAATGGATAAATCCACCCCATCAAGGGCACCTTCAGGTGAAAATCCCTTCCACCTGACACCATGGTTGCGAGTCCTTTCGAAAGAACCGATGAGATCGGCTTCAAACTGAGTCTTGATTTCGTCGTACCTCTGCTTGTGTTCAGCAGAGAGCTCGTCGTAAGTGATCGGATCTTCCCTTGCCATCTTGTTGATCACCGCTAGCGGAGTCGACGAAGACGACGAGGTCGATGAAGATGATGCCGATTACGATGACGAAGTCGATGAAGAATGTCCCACTGGGCGTGCCAGAATGTGTTGTCGATCGAAACCCACCGGCGAGCAGCGACAGGCAACACGAGGAGCCGGGAGGCTTCCGGGACGGCTGGTGGGCCCCGGTCCCTCGGTCAACGGCCCAGCGACCTGGCGCACACCCTGGCTTGGAGTTGCTAGGCGTGCCACCTGATCTTGTACCTGATCAGGAAGGTGTGATTTGTGAAGTTCCTGTAAGCACAGACACTTGTAAAAATTAGTCCGAGCCGTGATCGGCTCATCACTCCTCCCCGGTATCGGCCATAAGGAGCCGATTGCATCATTACCGGATCGGATCTTTGGGTCAGACAACATATGTATATAATAATGGGATAAAAACTTGCTTTAAAAATATTAATCTAATCCAATCTACGACAGCTAAGCCCTCACTACACAACCGGAACATCCTACACGTGATTGAGCCTAACGAATACGCAAAACATCAGAACAAATACCCAAACAGAGACCCTAAGAACAGCTAAAGAGCCGACTCCTTAAGGAACCCTCTACGTAGACTAAGATCCGATACTAACGTATTGCCGGAACTTTCAACTCGTTTGCAAGGCCTAATCATGCACATATTGAACTAAATCCCTAACAAGTAGGAACTAGCCATAACAGGTTGGATCTATCAATAAAAATAAAGCAAGACGCGATCATCGCATCCATGAACAGGTGCAATGATCGCGAAACACGCAAGAACAATGAACAGAGCAAGATCATGGTATAAGAATAACATTACTCTATGCGCGCTATGATAACTAATGCTACTCGCCATCTACAAGGCTTCAGAACGAGCAACATATAAAGCAACAAGCAAGAGCAATGCGCCCCCGATCACGCGAATTGAGCTTGAATTGAGCTTGTGTAGGCCGGATTCGTCCTGAATTCGACGCAAGACCAAATCACCAACACTGAATGACCGCTCCCTAACGTTGCGATCATGATATCGCCGGATCCCCTGCAGGTACCGAGCTGACTGAACAAGAGCGGTGCAGCGAGCTTCTTCCACAGACTCGAGCTCTAACTGCCGCGCCTCGTCCGCCTCGCCTTCGTTGTACATTTCAACCCTTGGAGACTTCCACATGATATCGGCTGGTAGAATAGCTTCAGATCCGTACACAAGGAAGAAAGGTGTTTGTCCTGTGGCTTTGGACGGCTGAGTCTGAAGCCCCCAGACGACATGTGGCAGCTCATGCACCCATTTGCCTCCCTTCTTGCTATGTTCATCATGAAGTCTCTTCTTGAGGCCGTCAATTATCAAGCCGTTCGCCCTTTCGACTTGTCCATTGGCCCTTGGGTGTGCGACTGAGACGTATTTAACTTCGATGCAAGCATTCTCGCAGAACTCCCAGAACTGGTTCGCCGTGAAGTTTGATCCCAAGTTCGTGATGATGGTGTTGGGGAAGCCGAAACGATGTAAAATATCTGAAATGAAGTCGACGACCCGATCTGGCGTGAGCTTGGCTATCGGCTTGTAGTCGATCCACTTAGTAAACTTGTCGATAGCCACCAGAACATTAGTGAAACCGCCTGGCGCCGTTGTGAAGGGCCCGATCATGTTAAGACTCCAACAGGCGAAAGGCCAGGATGGCGGTATGGTGATGAGGCTGTGAGCTGGAACGTGCGTCTGTTTGCCGAAGAATTGACAATTTTGGCACCTGCGCACGAGATCCTCCGCGTCGGTCACTGCGGTGGGCCACCAGAAACCGGCTCTGTATGCTTTCCCCACCAGCGTTCTTGAAGCCGCATGGTTGCCGCAGACGCCATCGTGGATTTCCCGCAGTATGTCGTAACCATCTTCCTTTGTGACGCACTTCATGAGAACCCCTGACCGAGCGCCTCGCCGATAGAGCTTGCCGTCGACCAGGACGAAACCCTTACTTCGTCGTAAGATGCGAGCTGCTTCTGCGCTTCTGGCGTCGATTCCTGCTGGTAATCGTTGATCTCGAATGAAGTCGATAAAAGCCCCTCGCCAGTCCTCTTCCAGCACCATAACCTCTCGATCGGGTTGTTGGGGACCCACGTCGATGGCTACCTGCGGAGAAGACTTGATGGATGGCTGTTTGAGCTCCTGGACGAAAACTCCCGACGGGACCTGGGCACGTGTGGACCCCAGTTTGGACAAGGTGTCCGCGCCAACATTGTGCTCCCGCAATACATGGTGAACCTCCAGTCCGGAGAATTTGCTTTCCAATTTGCGTACTTCCTGTACATAGGCGTCCATTGTCTCCTGTTGCAGTCCCATTCCTTGTTGACCTGTTGAACGACAAGAAGAGAGTCGCCATATACAAGTAGTCGCTTGATTTCTAGTGATATCGCCAAACGAAGCCCGTGAAGCAAAGCTTCATACTCGGCTTCATTGTTGGATACCGCCCACAGGATCTGAAGGACGTATTTCAATTGCTCACCTCGTGGGGAAATAAGCAGAACCCCAGCGCCGCCGCCGTCGAGCTTGAGAGACCCATCGAAATACATGGTCCAGTGCTCTGGCTTGTCTACTGGGGTTGGGACTTGATTCTCCCTCCATTCGGCTATGAAGTTGACTAGAGCCTGTGACTTGATTGCAGTGCGTGGCTTGAAGTCGATTGACAAAGCCCCCAGTTCCACTGCCCACTTGGATATGCGACCCGTGGCATCTTGATTATGAAGAATATCCGCCAGCGGGAAGTCCGTGATTACAGTGATGTGTACTCGTCAAAGTAATGGCGTAGCTTTCTTGATGTGATTAAGATTGCATACAAGAGCTTTTGGACAGCTGGATACCGCACCTTGGATTCGGAGAGGACTTCGCTGACGAAGTAGACAGGCCTCTGCACTCCAAACGCATGGCCTTCTTCGCCTCGCTCGACTACAATAGCACTGCTGAGAACATGGGTTGTCGCCGCGATGTAAAGTAGTAGGTCCTCCCCGGGCAACGGTGCCGAGAGGATTGGGGGTGACTGCAGATGATGCTTCAGATCCTGCAATGCCCGCTCGGCCTCCTCCGTCCATTGGAATTTATCTTGACGTTTCAGGAGCTTGAAGAAAGGTAGTCCTCTCTCCCCGAGTCGGGAGATGAACCTATTCAGGGCCGCCATACAACCTGTTAACTTTTGCACATCCTTGATTGTGGCCGGAACCTCCATATCAGTGATGGCCGTGATTTTTACAGGGTTCGCTTCAATGCCCCGGTTGCTGACGATGAACCCGAGCAATTTCCCTGAAGGTACCCCAAAGACGCACTTGGTGGGATTGAGTTTCCACCGAAATCTGCGCAGACTGCTAAATGTTTCTTCCAAATCTGCGATCAAGTTATCGGAATCCCTGGTCTTAATGACCACGTCATCCACATAGGCCTCAACATTCCGGTGCAGCTGATCCGCGAAACACATCTGGATCGCACGCTGGTATGTTGCTCCTGCGTTTTTCAACCCGAAGGACATTGTTTTGTAGGCATAAGTCCCGTACGGGGTGATGAAAGCAGTCTTGATTTGATCCTCCTCCTTGAGCACAATCTGATGATATCCTGAGTAACAATCAAGAAAACAAAGAAGGACACAACCAGCCGTCGAATCGACAACTTGGTCAATGCGCGGCAGCCCAAAATGATCTTTTGGGCAATGCTTGTTGAGATCAGTGTAGTCGACACACATTCTCCATTCATTGTTCTTTTTCTTTACAAGAACGGGATTTGCTACCCACTCTGGATGGATTACTTCTTTAATGAATCCAGCCGCGAGAAGTTTAGCGATCTCCCGTTTAATGGCCTCACGCTTGTCGTGGGCAAACCGCCGCAGGCGTTGCTTCTTAGGCGTAGCCGTCGGGTGTACATTCAAAGCATGCTCGATCAACTCCCTGGGCACCCCTGGCATATCCGCTGGTTTCCATACGAATATGTCTCGGTTAGCTCGAAGGAAGTTGACGAGCGCGAGTTCCTATTTATCACCCAAGCCCGCACCGATGACAGCGGTCTTAGATGAATCTCCCTCCTGAAGCTGGATCGTCTTGAGGGCCACATCATCAGTCGACTGGATGCTCGACTTGTTGGCCTTCTTAGAAGGAATCTCCAGCCCGGTCTGGGAGAGCTGCTGCGCGGCCGCGAGTACTTCTCCTGAAGCATCTGGCACGCGAGTAGTCGAAGCGTATTGGATCGCCTCCTGATTGCAGTCGTATGACTTCTTCAAGTCGCCGCAGAGGGTGAGCACTCCACCGAGTCCTGGCATTTTAAGAAGCAGATAGACATAATGCGGCACTGCCATGAACTTGGCAAGTGCCGGACGACCCAGTATTGCATGGTAAGAAGAGTCGAAAGTAGCCACTTCGAATTTGATGAACTCAGTACGATAATTCTCCCGCGTGCCGAAGGTGACTGGGAGGACCACCGTACCAAGCGGGTGCGCCGCATTACCTGGGACGATGCCGTAAAAGAGGGACTTGCTGGGAACCAGCATATCCTTGAAATCCAGGCCCATTTTCTTCAGAGTGCTGACGAAGATGAGATTGAGTCCGCTCCCGCCATCGATGAGGACCATAGTAAGCTTGACCTCCGCCACCACAGGATCCAGGACCAAGGGGAACTTGCCAGGCTCGGAAAAGCTTGTCCACTGGTCATCACGAGAGAACGAGATGGGGACCTCTGACCAACGGAGTGGTCGTGGTACCGCCGGCTCGATGGACAAAATCTCCCGGAGGAGTAGCTTCTGATCCCGCCTGGAACAAAAATCCTCGTCTCCCCCGAAGATGACGTTGACAACCTTTGACGCGTCTTGGAACTTCAGGTTGCGCCCGTGATCCTCTTGATCATCATCCTCGGGTTCTTTGTCAGCAGGCTTCTTGTTCTTCTTTCCGCCGCCGGAGTTGCTGAACATCCTCCGGAGGTGATAGCAGTCGATGGCAGCGTGGCTGGCGCCCGGATGCCATGGGCACTTTTTCTGCAGGAGCTTCTCGAACTCTTCCTGCGTTGTCGACTTCTTGCCCCGCGAGGGACGATCGATAGCCGTGATGACATCATCTGGCTTTCGTTTCCGGGGTGGCCCCGAAAAGTCCCACTGGCCTTTGTCGCTGCGGTTGTCGTTTGGGCGCCGCAGATTGCTATCTTGACGCCGTGGGAACCGTTCCCGCATCTTCTCCTCCTGCTCGGACCAATCGTGCATCATATCACGAAGGCCCGCAACAGTTTTCGGCCTGTTCCGCCCAAAATCCCTGTATATGCCCGGGTCGGTGATGCCATTGTAGAAGCAATCGATGATGTCGTCCTCCGAGATGTTCGCGATGGTGGCGCGAACGTCGAAAAAACGACGCGTGTAGGACCGCAGAAGCTCGTTACGCTCTTGTTTGCACTGGGCAAGATCGTGTCGAGTACCTGCACGGGTGCTCGCTCCCTGGAAATTGTCGATGAAGACCTTCTTAAGTCGTTCCCAGGAGTCGATGGAGTTGCTGCCGAGGCTCTCCAACCAAGTGAGCGGTGCGGGATCCAAAGCCATCGGAAAGTAGACGACTTTGGTTATATTTGAGCCCCCTGCGACCTCAATGGCAGTGGAGTAGCAACGGAGCCACTGCTGGGGGGCTTGCTTGCCGTCGTACTTGGTGATACCGATCGGCTTGAAGCCCTCTGGGTACTTGTAGCTGCTAAAACGAGCAGAGAAAGCAGGGAATCGATCGCTACAGTCAGTACCTTCAGTTTTGACTTCTTCGCGGGTCTTGCGCCTGGAGGAGATCACGGTGCGCGTGTCGCGACCTTCATTGATGTGCTGGCGCAGGTCCTCCGGGAGAGGTCGTCGATTGGCTTGTCGCAGATGACCCCCTTGCGGTGGCTGTTGCCTCCCGACAGGGGCCTGGCTCCCACGCGCGTTGTCGTTGCTGATCTGATGTTGAGGACGGCCACCAGCCGTTCGACTGCGAGCCTGACTTCGACTCTCGTCCACGCGTTCTTCCCGGATGATGGACGCCGGATTGTGTTGATCCAGCTGGATCCAAGCCCTCTGCGCGTAGAGGAGTGCATGACGTACCTCCGGATCGTGGCTGCGTTCGAGGATGGCCGTTACCCTAGCGATGTTGGCCACCGGAGTCCTACAACTCCGCTCGCTTACGGCAGCAAACTCAAGGTCGAGCTCGCGGTGCATAGATCGCCTTCGCTCGTTAGCCCTCCTCTGCCGGATTGTGCAGGCCCTGTTCCTAGCCCTCCGCGCCTCGCGATCGGCGTCGTTCTCGTTACCGGCGTTGGCCGTGATCTCATCTTCGGAGATCGCTTCAAAGTTGTCGATGGGAAAGTCCCCACCGTCCTCGCCTTCTTCGGCCATCAGCACCTGGCGGGCGGAAAGGTCATGAGAGCTTTCGTCGACAAGTTCCGTCGACCCCTCCGCCGCCGCAGCCAATGGCCTGCCTTCTTGGAAGGGCAATGGCTAGAGGTGAGCCACAAGCCGGCCCTCTGCCTCGGGTAGATCGGAGAGCATCATGCCCCTCCAATGCACAATGCGCCCTCTCGGCAAAGAGGTAATCACCAAATCACCGGGACCAGAACAACCCGAAGCCCCCCGACACGCGGTGGCTTCAAGCTTTCCGTCTTGGAGCAGCAAGTCCAGATCCTTCTCTAACATGGAGAGGGACCCAGATGCGTTGGCCTCCTGAAGATCAGTGACCGGTTTGCATGAGCCGAGTTGAGTCCGACCATGCGAATCCCTAGATTGGAACAAGTCCAAACCAGGGAAAGTTGTCGCAACATCAGAAGAAGTTGAGCCTGGAGCAGACTCCATCTCGACCTGTACTGCGGAAGTATGGAGCGTCAAGTTGTCGAGCTCGTCGACGAACTTGTCGAGGCCACTGCGAGGATCTGCAGCGAGGGTCTTTGGCTTCATGTCGACGAGGAATCGCCGAAAATTATCCGCACCATCTGCGATGCAGACCCACGAGCCAAAAACAAACGTCGTACCCTGTGAGGGAACTGACCTGATGAAATTGAAAGACGCCATCGAGCTCGCCGGTGGATCTTCGACGCGCCAGCTGTCGGTGTTTAACCGGCTGCCCACCGAGGGATATACCCAAGGTGGTAAGTTTTGGGCGAGGAGACGCCGAGATCAGGAACTTGAAGGTGCAAGGAACACAAGACTTAGACAGGTTCGGGCCGCACGGAGCGTAACACCCTACGTCCTGTATGGTTTGTATTGCCTTTGGTGTAAAATGACCTAATGATGTTATGTTTTGAGAGGGGTATCTGACCTCCCTTATATACCCGAGAGGCTAGAGTTACAAAGATACTAACCAATACCGGCTAAGGAATCGTACCAGAACATATCTCGAGTAGATTCCCCCTGTATCGGTTAGCCCTATCTCTTATTTAAACGGAATAAATAAGAGATAAACAAGATGAATAAGAGATAAAGCGGACTTAATTTCTTAGACCTCCTTAAACCACGTTACGTACCCAGCCCGGTGGCCCTGGGTCTGACATATACGTATCCACATATGCACGTGACGCTGACATGGCATGCTGCTTGTATGTTCCCGACACCGCTAAATATGGACTACGATAAGAATTGACGCTTTGCCCCTAATTTTCTTCTTCATCATGCCATCACCCTCCTCCTCCTCCTCTTGGCCGGCAGGTCTCTTGTCAATCCCGCCACTTGCTAGGCCACTTAAAGCCGCCACTCGGGGGTGCCTCCCGCTGCGGTAATTTGGACCACATCAACGATGGTGCTGGTGTATGCCATATCTGGTTATCCGGTGGATGCACTAGTGGATATGGTGGGTGGGTCAGAAAGCGGCATATATGTCACGACAGTCCATGCGGGGTTGGATCGGAGAGATTGAGAGAAGAGAGAGATAAGTAAGACAAGAGACGTACAATTAGTATGTTGTGTTAGTATTACGTGCACATATGGATATATATATATATATAGACCTGCAATGAATAATTTAATAAGTTTGTGGATCCAAAAATGCACTTTCGGAGTTGACGAAACTAGGTGACATACCCTTACAAGCTTACCCTTACAAGTTTGTGGATCCAGAAATACACTTTCAAAGTTGATGGACCTAATGACACACCTTTACAAGTTTAGGAACCGCCAGTGCATTTTACTCTATTTACAAAATCTTAAATAATATCAAATAAAAATATGATCTATTACTAAGTTACATAACTCATCAAGAGGTACAATTTTCATATCATGTTGCTCTCTATCCAATTCCATATGATATAAACTAATAAACATGCAAACCAACATGTTTGAAAAAACATATATGGCTTTGGAACTGTCAGCGATCATCAATTATCTCATTTGTAGTTTCTTTAGCATTCCTTGAGACTGATTTAGCAAGCTTCTTTTAAAGAGCCTTATTAGTTCAAATGTACGTGATAAGCATTACAAATTGACTAATATTTGCTTAGGGCAGCAGCAATGTTTAAGGACCAGCCGATCTTTATGGGTGGACCCAGCAAAACCAGTCCTCAACTATTGCATGCGCCACAACGTCAATAGCCAGCTCTGGGTCCACCTATAGTAAAAGAATCAGCCATCTCTCAACTGCCTGCTTTCTTCTTCGCTGGCTCCTTTCCCTTAGGTGGCGTGAACAGCAGCAAAACATGGAGAGGACAGAAGAAAAAGTATTGTTTATTTCTTATAGGTAGACCATAGCGCTATGGTCGACCGTAAACAAATTCTTACTATGGTCCAGTCTCACGGTGCATATGGACGGTCAATAGCAGGGCATGTATTGTCTAAGGACTGCTTTTTATTCCTATTGCTGGTGCCCTTAGGAAAAAAGATGTGGATTGGAACCGATAAAGCTTTTCTAATATACTCCCTGGCTACTGACGTGTGGGACCGGATCCACGGATCAGGGACTTAGAGCCAGAGGAAAACTCGCGTCGGAGGTTATCATCCAACACACACACATTATCAAGCTTCTTTTGCCGTCACAATGTACAGCATGTTAGTGATATTCACGGTAACAAACGTTTAAACCCGTGGTGAAAATGCCAATGGCTCACGGTGTAAACAAATGGATAAACCTCAATATGGGAATAGAAATGCAAGTGCCACTAGCTTTGTTGATGACTCCAAACGAAGTGGAAAAAGCTGGAGACCACGAAACCAAAATCACGTCAAACATTGTTTCACGTCACGTCAAATATTTGGATGCGATTGTGACCTCGTGACGCAATAATGAATTCCCTCGTATCTTGTGGCATGGTTGGTACGTCCGAACCAATCTCATCACGTCAACTATTTGGATATTTAATTAGAAATATTAAATATAGATTAATTACAAAATCTATTGCATAAATGGAGTCTAATTCGCGAGATGAATTCATTAAGCCTAATTAGTCCATTATTTGATAACGTTGTGCTACAATAAAAATATGCTAATGATAGATTAATTAGGCTTAATAGATTCTTCTCGCGAATTAGTTTTTATTTATGCAATTGGTTTTACAGTTAGCTCATATTTAGTTCTCCTAATTAGCATCCAAATATCTGATGTGATTTAGATTAAAAATTAATTCCTAGGTCCAAACAACATCTCAGCTTTTGTATAAGGGTAGAATTCATCCCTCAACTTTACTACTTTTATCTAAGGGTCAAATTCATCCCCAACTTTCAGATTGGTCAATATAATCCCTCAATTTTTATTTTTAGTCAAACTCGTCCTTGTACTAATATTATACTCCATAACAAAATATGATTTATGCAAAACGTCCTCTTTACCCTTAGCTCATTCCCCTTCTAAACTCTGCAACAATTTATGTACCCATATAATTTTATGGAACATCAAGTGTTTAAAACATAGAATTTTATTTACTCATACATCACATTATATTGCGGATGTATGAAGAGTAAAACTAACACTACTTGTTGCACAACTACATATGATCATATAAAATATTATGAAAAATTCAGCGAACAGGAATGGAAATTGAGGAGGGGAAGATTAAAAACTTTTTACATTTATCTTGTATTATTATGTAGTATAATATTAATATAAGATTATGTAGTATAATATCAATATAAGGATGAGTTTGATTTTAAAATAAAAGTTGAGTTTGACCAATTTTAAAGTTGAAAGATAAACTTAAGCTTTAGAATAAAGTTGAGGGACCAAATTATCTATTATGCCATATATATATATATATATATATATATATATCTCCCGATTCAATTCCCAGCTTTTTTTTCAAAAGGAAGCGGGCCGTACCAACGCACCTGCTCCACGAAACACCCCTCCGCCCTCGGGACTTTCCTCCCAAATCCAACTCATCTCAGCTCCCACTAGAAAACTTCAACCCGCTGCCTGCTGCCCACAGAAATTCTCCATTCAAAAAGGAGGCTGCTCCGCTTAACAAGCAGGCTTTGCTCTGCCCGAAATCTCTCGCTCCCATCAATGGCGTCGTCGACCGCCTGAGAATCTCCCCAGCTCCGTTGGCGGCGGCGCGACTCCGCACCGGGCTCGCGACTCTTCGCCGCTGGGAGGAGGAAGTGGAGGAGGAAGGGAGGCCGCGGAGATGGTGGGGGGTGGCGGCGGCGGCGGCGGGGCGCTGCGGCGGGTGGGCAAGTACGAGGTCGGCCGGACCATCGGGGAGGGCACCTTCGCCAAGGTCAAGTTCGCACAGAACACCGAGACCGGGGAGAGCGTCGCCATGAAGGTGCTCGACCGCTCCTCCATCCTCAAGCACAAGATGGCCGAACAGGTGACCCGCCCGAGCTCCCTTCGGTTGTATTGCCTCGTGCTCGTGCTAGGTCCGGTGGTCGGATTATTCGGTCCCCATCACTAGCCCTCACTAGCCTTATCCAGTTGATTGGGGGTTGGTCGAGGATTGGGAGCTCCTGCTCTTGATTCCCCAAAGATAATGTTGTCGTGATGGCTTGGCATTCCGTTGCTCCGTGATTCCGCGCTCGGTAGGTTCGTGTTGTGGATTTGGTTTGCGTTTAAGACGTCCAATTCGTTTTTCTTCTGTATCAAAGGATAATAGCTCAATGGATCGAGTTATTGCTAGTTTGATCCTTGCCGTGCCGTTTATGTGGACGAATTTCTCCTTGCTTTCAAAGGATGTGCGATCCAAGCTTCGCTAACTGTTTCTGCCATGGCTTCTTCTTTCATTCAATAAATAAATAAATTTCTGTGCCAAGTTTCATGATGCGGATTGCAATATTTTCTAAACAAGTAATAGCTGTACTAGCTTTGTGGTGTACAGCTGCACAAGCTAGCTGAAATGATACTCCTTGGGCGACTAACCTGCGTACACACAATCCTTTTATGCAGATTAAGAGGGAGATATCTATAATGAAGCTTGTCAGGCATCCCAATGTTGTTAGGCTACACGAGGTACGCTTATCTTTCTCTTCCTATAAACCATTGTTTAACTTCTTTCTCACCACTTGTCGTCTTTAAAGTACCCGTGCTGTCCATTCTGTTATGTGCAGGTTCTGGCAAGCCGGAAGAAGATATTTATAATCCTGGAGTTCATCACTGGTGGCGAACTATTTGATAAAATTGTAAGACTGCTGTTGTTATTGATAACTGTCTTTTTCACTCTTTGACTTTTAGATATGACCTATGCAAAATAAACATATCCATGTGTTTGTTGTTTAGATTATATGCCTGTCACATTCCTTCTTGGATGTTCAATCAGTCACCTGTGCTTTCTCTGTAAGAGGGGTAAATGTCTTGGACACGAAAAAAACATCAAGATGTCATGCATTTCCCTTGGAGTCTTTGTATCTTAATTTGTAGTTGCAGAAACGAACATGTCATTATGTTTACTATGTCCATCAATTCTGGATGGTATTTATGGCTTTAATTCTAATTTCATTTGAACGTGTTACCCATACCCTTACATGTATGTAGTAATCTAAGGAGTTGAATTTGAAGGCACACTTTCTGTAATGTACTTTGTCTTAGGTTCAGGTTCAACAATACATTTACATGAAACAGAAACCTAATGATACTGTAAAACATACCATTTTCAGATTCGTCATGGGAGACTCAATGAAGCAGATGCACGCAGATACTTTCAGCAGCTTATTGATGGTGTCGATTTTTGTCACAACAAAGGAGTCTACCATCGAGATCTGAAGGTGAACATTCAATAGGAAAAATGATGAAGTCTTCATTTTTATAATTTATGGACTTGTTGATCTCATTTTGCACACATGCAGCCCGAAAATCTCCTCCTTGATTCCCAGGGCAATCTTAAAATTTCAGACTTTGGATTGAGTGCATGGCCTGCCCAGGTGTTCATCTTTCTGAAACTTCATCATAGGTTCATTTTTTGATCTCTTCTTAAGTTGCTTATTTGGTCAACTGCAGGGAACTTCCCTTCTACGTACAACCTGTGGAACACCAAATTATGTTGCCCCAGAGGTAATATATCTGAATTATACATTTGAGTTCTTTTTACAATTACTAAACATACCCATGCAATGAAGTGGTGACTTTAAGATATATCTTCTCCGTCTTAGATGTTAGTAGTAGTTCTTGTATGTGGGTACCAAATGCTAATAGAGTAAAGAACCTTCACTATGCCTTTTCTGTCAATTTGAACACCCCCCCCCCCACACCAAAAAAAAGATAAAATAAAATAAAATAGAAAAACTATGGCACTTGAATACTTAAACATTTAACAAGCATGTGTGTCAAAAATGCCATTCTGCTTTGTAACGTCATGATAGTTTTATTTCGATGATATCAGCAGCAAGTAGGGAGTTCAAGTGATGATTCACTGAAATAATAAAAGCCACGCCTTTATCTATATACTGAACTAAACAAATAAAGAAGAGCACGAGATTTTCTATTCCGCTGGTGATTTTTGTGTAGAACTTGTATCTTTGCTCAATTGTACATCTCTTTGCACCAAACTAGACTCTATCAAATACGAATAACCAATTACTCCCTCCGTCCCAAATTATTAGTCGTTTTAGCTTTCCTAGGTGCATAGCAAAATCTATGTATCTAGAAAAGCCAAAACGACAGTACTATCTATCCTTTTCATGATAAACTCAGCTTCCTATACATGACAAATATTCCCTTGTGTGTTTACTGTGCCAACATGTTCATTTCATCTATTGGACCAGGTTCTCAGTCATAAAGGATATAATGGAGCACTTGCTGATACATGGTCATGCGGAGTTATTTTATATGTACTGTTAGCAGGTTATCTTCCATTCGATGAAGTGGACTTGACTACCCTTTATGGAAAGGTTTGGCTCAAGTCAGCACCTCCCTTGAGATGAAATACATGTGGATTAGGAACTGCAAACAGGAATTATATACGTTCTTTTTGTTAATTCTGCATCAAAATTTTTATATGTCAAATCTCATGATGTTTTCTTTTAGTTTCCTCAGTATGCACTGATCTGCGTAGACTTTCACAATGAGTTTGAGCTGATTGGGTGGTACTAGTTTATGAAAAAACATACAATCCAACTACCACCGAGATTACCAAATTAGTGCATCTAGAACTGAGTAATCTCTCCTGTGATATGCTTGGATGTGAAGTGTAACATAATACCAACTTTTCCACCCCCATACAGTCACTATATAAATAAATAGACTAAGTACATGGTAAATGAGCTTAAATACCTACTAATCTAACATTGGTTTGACACATATGTCTAGATACATAGCAAAATCTATATATCTAGATTTGGCAAAACAACCTACAATTTGGAACGGAGGGAGTAGTACTTATTAAAAAGAAGAGGAAGGGAGGTAAAGTAGACAACTACAGCTTTGTATGTTTATTTTCGTGAGAAAGCACTTGCTCTTTAGAAGAGACTCTTTTATAAGAGTACTTGTTGCCTTTTGAAGCTGAACTGTATATTGCTATTTGTTACTTTCACTTTCACTTTCACTTTCACTTTCACCCTTTGTATTCAATTGCAGATATGTATTTCGGTCGTGGTTTTAGCAAGAAATTTTATCTTGGGTAATTGGTGGTTCTTGTGGAATGGAACTTCTATATCTTACTGTCTTCTTTTCTTAATACAGATAGAGAGTGCAGAATATTCATTCCCACCCTGGTTTTCAGGTGGCGCAAAATCACTGATTCGTAGAATTCTTGATCCAAATCCAGATACTGTAAGTTGAGCTCGGCATTTATTTAGATGGAAGAAACTTGCTAATAGCTGATACCTTATCATGATTCATCACATCGGGGATAGTGTTATGCTTTTAGCTGTTCCAGCAATTCTGCAGTGCTCTAATATATACCTTCAGATATACTAACACAGAGAGAATAAAATATGACAATTCTATGTTAAAGTTGTAACTTTCGACATGCTAGCACCGTGGCATAGGGTTTTCTCAAGTACATGTGCAACTACAGTTTGGTATGTCATATGTTGCCAAATTTATTCAAATCAGACATTTATAGGAGTTCACATCGTTAAAGATAATTTATAGAGTCGTTGACAAACTGAGCTACTAACCAATTTCTTGGCTTTTTACTAATGTTAAGCTAGATCTGATTGACAGATATCGCTCGGTGGTTCATCTTAATTATGTCAATTTATAATTGCTTCAGTTTCATTCCATTAAAGCTATGTTTTTACTGGATTCAGTTACGATAGCGGTTGGGAGACATTAAAAGACAATAATAAGTTAAATGAAAAGGGACGATCTTCCATATAACATACAACTATACAAGGACATCAAATCTTTGATGATTGCTATCATCATTGGTGTTTGTTGACTAGATAAGCTTTCTGACTTGGAACAGCGAATCCGGATAGAAGAGATCAGAAATGATGAATGGTTTCAGAAGAATTACGAACCTATCAAAGAAATAGAAAGTGAAGAAGTCAACCTTGATGATGTTAATGCAGCTTTTGATGATCCTGAGGTATATGCCTTCACCTCATATTCATTTGGCAGGGAATATTGCATTTTAGGCATAATATGCAGTGTACCCAAATATCATCACTTGGTTCCATTAATACCCTGGCAAAATGTTTCACTTGCCAATCCTACTCATAAGAGAAAAGCTATGTGATTTGGAATATTCAGAACATATTTTTCCTTTTGCTGCAGTGCTTTCTTGAGTTTTGTGTACTTATGTACTTTATTTAGTCATAGAGAATTTTAGATGATGCAGTAATCAATCAGATAGTTGTTTTGTATTTATTGACAATTATTGAGTTAGAAGACCAAAATACATTAGCCAGATATTCTGCCCAAAGGTTGTCTTCCTTGTCACAACATATTTTTAAAAGAGTGGAAGATAACCTTGAAAGAGAAACAAGCTTTAGTTTGAGACAAATTGGACTTATTTTTTAGCAAACCTACCTGTGCAGAAATGCCACTTTGCTCATTAAAGAAATAAACCTCAATCCCCTTAATTTCTCCATTATTCTGTGGTTGGTATATTCCATTATTGATAAGTCTTTATATAACCTATTTTTATATGTTTTTTAATGAGAAGTGTAGCTGCTTTTAACTTTTTGTCTATACGTTATGCTTGGGCAAGGAATAGCTGCCATTTTCTGGCAAATTATTTTCGTTGGAATCCTGCAGATTTGTTTTATCCAGCGTCCAGCTATCATTCATATGATATTCTCTAAATAGTCATCTTTCTTTTCTTTCTTATTTACCTATCTCATTAGCAAATATGCATGATAGTTCTACCACCCGCAACCACAGCTTCCTCCTCTCCCACTCATTTTTTAAATTGGTATTTTCGGGGGACAGAGTCAAAAGCTTGAGTTCATAAGCTAAGTAACTGCAGGAAGTAACACCTAAATGACATCTTCATCTCTTTACCATGGGGTAGTTGTTTGTAATAGCATTTCAAAAAATGGCTTGGTGTTTCCATGCACACGTCACAATTAATAGCCCTCTACCCCTCACAGTAGCCAAATGGAAGTATGGAACACCCAGCCACTTCAAAAGAAAGATCCTAACTTCCTACTCGATCTGAGCATATATGTGTTTTTGGCATCACCATGCACATTATTGACTGTAATCTTCCCTGCCTGGTTTGCCACTATCATCCTGACAGCTACAGTAGGCAGAATTCCTGTCAGAACTTGCCAGATCATTCTTTCCCATTGTTTCGTTATGAATAAATTATCTTGTTGAAATACAATGGTGGGGTGACATTACTGATGGAATTATGTTCCAGTGTGCTATTTAGTAAAGTGATGAGAAAGCAGTGTTTTGAGGTTAACTCTGGTGTACTTTGGACTTATTAGTAAATATTTATTTCTTTTTGCCAATTTGTTTTCTGTGGTTTCAGGAGGATAAAGAGGATGCTTTTGATGATGAAGCAGGTCCTCTGACACTTAATGCATTTGACCTAATCATTCTTTCACGAGGATTGAATCTTGCAGCCCTCTTTGATCGTAGACAGGTAGGATGCTAGCGATTTAATGCTGACTGATGTTTTGACAAAGAAAATTAGTTGTAATACAAAATCCAGATATAAGTTGCTCTCTTACTGTTATGCATTTATGTTGTTTGCACATGGTGATGTGGTTGCTTATTGTTAGTAAAAGTGAATTGTTGACAGAGTGAAGACCTGACTTAACTTGAATTTTCTATCTTCTGCATTCTTGTGTTGTAGACATAGCACAAATTGCAATTCATTTTATTCAAATTATTATTGTTTAATTCTTGGAGTAAAAAGTCATAAATGTTGGCTCATCTGACCAAGAGAAAGAAATATTTCTTCCCCGTCCACTTGGCGTTTTGAGTTGTTTCACCTCATCATATTCCCAATCCAAATCTTTAAAAAGATACTGATTGTCAAAGATTCAAAAGTTTTGTCCTAAAGGACAACTATTTCTAAATGAGGGAGTAAATACTCTTAAGAATAGTGTTGCGCCCGAGGCAATTCATAGTATCCTAACTCCTAAGTGGGGTAGAGTACATGGGTAACACTAATGTTTAAGAATCATGTACCCACTTTTACGAGCATTTTAGGCTGATGGTTCTGTACCTCTATACATGCCATGGTCATTGCTGCGAGCATTTTATAATATTGATTTTGTGTGTTTTCTTCTCAGCCTAATAATTGCTTGACCTTCAGGACTATGACAAGCTTCGAAATAGATTCTTATCGTGCAAACCACCTAAGGTTATCTTATCAAGTATGGAGGTCGTTGCGCAATCAATGGGTTTTAAGACACACATCCGCAATTACAAGGTAAAGTTTCTTTTCCCTTGACATGCAAATCTTCTGGCATTAGACCTCGGCAGGCAAGGCTATTGTTCCATTCATCTCTATAATTGCTAACAGTTCACTACCTTCTGGTGTTAATAAACATGGCTTGATATCTCTTCAGTTTCGTTGTGGTCTATAAATGGAAATAATGCTCTTTCTTGAAAAGCAATGCAATGTTTTCTCCAATGTGGCCATGTGCAACATAAGTAACAATACCATGCACAAATTATATTAAACTCAGCAAAACATATGTAATTTTCATTTTCTTACCACTGGTTTAACAGTATTGAATTGTATTGCCAGTGACAACTCTTCACATTGTTATTGGCCAGTTGCATCAATGCAATGTTTTCTCCAATGTGGCCATGTGCAACATAAGTAACAATACCATGCACAAATTATATTAAACTCAGCAAAACATATGTAATTTTCATTTTCTTACCACTGGTTTAACAGTATTGAATTGTATTGCCAGTGACAACTCTTCACATTGTTATTTGGCCAGTTGCATCGTTGTTTTTGTTTCACATAGTGCAGGATGTTACAAAAGTTTTGATGAAAAATTGTAGGTTGAGTTTGTTTCCATGTAATATAATTATTTCAGGAGATTTTTCTTTTGAGATTATATGTTACAAGTTACTTTTGGTTGCTAGTCAGCTGGCATCACTGTGGGTTTTCTTTTTTTTTTCTTGGCTAATTGTATTACTACAACATTCAGATGAGGGTGGAAGGTCTAAATGCGAACAAGACTAGTCATCTCTCAGTTATGGTTGAAGTGAGTCTTGTGCTCTTTCTGTGCTCAAGTATATCTCTTGTTTTACTGCTTTCTAATGTATCTTACCCCATTTTTACTCATTTACTCTGGTTTTATTAGGTTTTTGAAGTTGCTCCATCAATCTTCATGGTAGAACTACAAAGAGCAGCCGGAGATACTTCAGAGTATAACACGGTCAGAACATTTCTTTTATACACCTGTCTCATTCACATCATTGCAACTGATTATGTTATCTACAGCTCTACGCAACAGATACATTTAATAGGCACAAATATACGTAGGACTGCAATAACTGTAACTGCGTGACATATGCTTGTCAGCTGTCACATATATTAGTCTAAAAATGTAAAATGTGAACGTACAAATTGACCTGTTTAATTACTTTTGATCCAGGAATATGCTCAACTAACACTGCAACTTTTCTTATATCACAGTTTGTAAATAACTACTGCAGCAAATTAGATGATATCATCTGGAAATATCCCACTGAAAAGGGCAAGTCAAGGATATCCCGGTTATCAAAGTGCTAATTTGTCCTCAACCTCCATCATACGTATGCCATTTTCCTGCTCCATTTTCAAATTTTAATGCCATAATTTTTCATCTGACATCCACATAGCTGTATCATCTATCAATAACTACATTGTGTTCTCCAATTGTTTCAGGTCTCATGCATAGTCAAGTGCTTTGTTGTATCAAGTATCAACTTGATGAGTGGATGTATCTGTGGGGTGTATCACAATTGATCTCTAATATTCTAGTTTTAGGAGTTGATCTTCGAGTAGTATGCCATCATTGTATATTGAGAGTACCCATGTACAAAGAGGCCACATCCTGTAGGGGTTTCGGTACCTCAGTTTGTCTGTACAATATTTCCAGCGATGTGTTCGATTCTGTAGATTTAGTCGAAAACATTGCTTGGTTGTAAACATTGCCCTAGTGTATTATGTGTGTCTGTATCGAATGTCAGATTCCTATTTATTCATGTTGATAGAACAGTGTTGATTCCTAGTGTACCATGATGCTGTTGCTGGATCCTGCTCTGTTTCTACTTGCAATAAATAATCAACAAAGCTGTACGCCTACTACTACAAAGAATTTCAAGCAAATGCCCACTCGGAGACGACTCCTGATGCAGTAGCCGTGCTATGTTCTTGCCCCGTCTGGTTCACGGCTCAGCGTCCCTGCCTCACGTTTCGGTTAATCAAAGCTTGTGCTATAGGAAAATCCATAGCAGCAGCTGCCAAATCTAAAGGTTTCTCATCTTGAAAAGAATTCCAGCACCAAACCTGCTGTTGGCTGCTTTTATATGCCAATTTGGTAGGACTAGAATATGGAACTTGTGATACGCAAGCGCACATAGTTTCTGTTTAACTGCATCCCGCATAAAGTTATCTGACCAAACGGGGCAATCTTGGATACTTTGTCTATAGAAATCAAATGAACTGAATCTAAGAGATGGTTTCAACTATCATGGATCAGAGGCATATACAGCCAAGTCTTGCACACAAGAATGTTTAATAACTGGTAGCTATCTAGCATTATACCAATACAACAAACAGTGATCCAGTTCTAGTTAGCTTGGAGGGGGCAGCTTCACTGGCAAAAATGCCTAGGATTCCTCATCCATATACTTGCAACAGAAGAAACTAAAAGATCTACAACTCTGTTTTGAACCAAAACAGATCTGCAACTCAAAAACAAATTTAATGTGACATGGTCTGACCTTTCCTTTTCTATATTAAACCCAAGGTACATGACCTGAGTGAGCCATGTTTGCAATCGTACTGTACACCAAATAGCCTCATCTGGATTGCCTCTAGAAATTGTATGCCAACTAATCTTCGGTGACTCACTCCCAGACCTGAATGCTGGAACAGACACTAGCAGATGCCAAACACCATAAGCATAGTTTGATGTAACAAATGAACTGCCTTGCCAATTGCCATCCTCACCAAGCATTGACTAATCTGACTCTTCGCATCAGGTGAACAAAGATGAGGATCTGCAGTGCTGCACTGTCACAAGTATAATGCATCTTGATGTAGTAAAGGACACTTAATTTAGAAATAGGCTGGTGGTGACAACAAAAAATGGTTGTTGTGATGCATGGTTCAAGCAGGAAGACATAAGCCGTTACTGCTTTGACAACTTCTGTAGCTGATGATCCGATGAACCATTAGTGAGAAGCATCTCTAATCTTTTGGTACATCCTCCTGTATATAGTGGCACCTTCTAGCTCTGCATGGATTTCTCTTTCTGTCCGGATTCCCATTGGGTTGTCCAGAAGCCATCCTTCATTGTCACAATGAAGATCTTTATCAACACGATCAACATGTGCCAAAATGTCAGAGTACCCATCAAATCTTTTTCTCATGTCTGCAGCTACTTCCAGTACATCTGATTGAATGAGAACCTAGTACGTCACATACACTAAGATGTCAAAATGATGAAATAAAGAACATATGCCTGCAGACATTATACACAAATGGAAGATCTCAACTGCAAAAATCAAAATGAAGCACATAATGAAAACTAGTCTTAGTTTACTGTAAAGAAGCATATTGGTCTGAAAAGATAGTTATGCATTGTGTCATCTTAATTTTAGTTCGTGCCATGCAATGCATAGAGCAAGCATTATTACTATGAGTGGAGAAATAATAGTTGGGTCAGATAAACTAAGTTGAGATGATAAATATGTTGGATAGCATTAAGATGATCTTACAATTAAACCATGCCTGGTTTAATTGCTCGATGGAACTCATGCTTCCCCTTGGCTTATAAGTGGTTAAATTATACTCATAAGAAATCATGAGAATATAGTTTTCAACAAAGGCCACTTTTGCAAATATCTGATATTTGACTTAACTTTTACGAAAATGCAGGGAACTTACACTGGATTTTAATAACATTTTCTCAAGGTGAAATAAAATGAAATCACACCTAGAAATATCCACTAGTACGCTAGAAGTCTAAAACTGACAAATTGGTATTAGTCTACAACTGAACAAGACTAGTCATCTCAGGATCTAAGGGAGTTCATTTTTGGAAAAGACTGATGCATAGAGAAGCACCCTAACCTTAATGCAGCTTAGTAAACAGAAAAAATAAATTTTTCAATTTTCATGAAGAAAACCATATTGAACTATGTACAGAACTGCCATACCCGTCCGCCTAAACAGAGATTCTTGGTGATTGAATCGACCAATGGTGGCTGTAGAACTCTTCTTTTATGATGTCTCTTCTTAAAGTGTGGATCAGGACACTACAAAACCACCAGATAGACATTTCAAGTCTCACCTCCATAATATAGGGGAAACCGAAGCACTGAACCAGCATAGCTATCACTGAGCTGACAGACATAACTAAAAAGACTCCAATGCTGCACCCGGCTACACTTACCAGTATTGAAGCAAGTGACAAGGGACCAGGGTACGATGATATGATTTGCTCAAAAGACACCGTTGCATTTGCAAACATAAAATAGCTGTAAAAAGAGAATATATCTAAATGATATTACACTACTGCATTGATAAGCAAGAGCAAATGCCTAATTTAGATGTAAGGAAACTTACACATTCCGAAGCCCCAATTCATTCACCCAAAATTGTGTTCGCTCCACCAACTACACAAACAGAAGAAGCAGAACATCATCAAACTACAGAATTCAACAATGCATCATCCATTCCAAAAGAAAACAAGCAGAAACCATAGAACCACTAAAGTCTAAAACCTTTTGCCGGATTTCCACACCAAGGTAGTTCCGCCTCTGGTCGGAGTTCTTTGCGAGCCAAATCAAGAACCTGCCACTCCCTAAACGTCAACATTCCTTAATAACTTTTCTTTAAGCAATACGTTGTCACAAATGAATAAAACCAAATTGCGCACCGCAGCCGATGTCGACCATGAGGGGCAGCAGGGGGTCCTCGAACACTTCCTTCCACTCTGGCGGCTCCGTGGGCTCCTACACACCGTGCAACAGAGAACAAATTAGAGGAATGCGAGAAGGGCCTGTGCTCGCTTGGCAATCCTAAAATATTGGTGGAATTGGGAGGACTTTACGGAGAAGGATGAGCTGAGCGGGTTCACGTGCTGCCGGATGCGCAGATGCTGGCCCCTCTGCGTACAGAGACGGATGAGCGGTGGGATTGGTACAGCAGTGGGATAGGGACAAAGGGAAGAAGGGTGGAGTGCATACAATGGGGTAGAGCGGCCGGAGGTTGAGGTCCGCGTACTCCATGTCCACCGCGTCGGGGCTGTGCGCAGCAGAGGTTGCAGAGCACCGGGCCCGGGACGGGGGAGGGCAGCGGGCGGAGGGGAGGCGGATGAGGCGGCAGCAGAGGGTGCCTGTGGCCGTCCAAGCCATGCTGCGCTACGTCCCTGGCTCTCGGCTGCCGCCGCCGCCGCCTGTTGGAGCTCAACTCAAGAGGAATGGGTGTTTATGTTTATCCGTAAGGTTGTCAATGTGAATTTTTATTGCCAGCCTACCAATTTGAGTAAACTTTTCTTTTCTGTTAAAATGACTTTTAGATTGAGATTCCGCGACACACGTTTAGTTTGTAGCTACAATTTATCACATCGGATCAAATGTTGCAGCTCTTTAGTTATAACTACAAGTCTACAATTGCGTGATAACAGTGTAAGACTAGCAAAATAGGAACACGCTGATTTATTATGGTTACGTGACCAACAAATTTTAGTGTGTATTTGGGCTATGTCACGCCCCGCCCTCCAAAACCGCATTGTCCAGCCCTTTCGATGAACGAGCTTATATATACATTGCATATTGCTTATACTTTCATTCTCATTTCGTGTAAAAGAATCAATCCAAAGGTGATATGGTTAGAGGATAAAGATTTATAAATCAGCAAGGTGGTACTGAACATGTGCGCCATATGCCATGCCGTGTGTTCCATCCGGACCACACGCGCCATGCGCCGTATGCTCGCACTGACCTGTACGTGCAACCGCGAGGGTTGGCTCCGATATCATTTGTCACCCTCCAAAGCCGCACTGCCCAGCCCTTTTGAGGGGCAGCCTCGCATACACATAGAATCCTACTTACACTTTCGTCCTCGCTTCGGTAAAAGAATCAACCGGAAGGTGGCTGGAGGACAAAGACTTATAAGAAGTTAGCTCCATCCTTGCCTAACTAGTAAGTTGGTACTAAATATGTGCATGCAACATTCATGGACCACTACTGGACCATATTCAAATTGGACCGATTCAAATTGGACCGGGTGTCACAGGCTAGGAGTTAAGAAAGTTTAGTGTGCAATATTTGTAGCGGTCAACCAAATATTAGCCCTACAAATCGTGATTTTACTAAACTTAGGGCAGCCATAGTGTATATGAAAATACACCTTAAGCAATACATGCAAGCCTTTTATCGGCCACAAGCATTGTGGACACACACCTTAACAACAAAAAGCTTCCGATGCAGCATTAGAGGAACTCCAAGAGATTTTCTATATTTTCCCTCATTATTAGGAATAGAGATTTTGATAGAAAAATATCCCCAACAACTTTTCTAAATGGTTATTCAAATGTAGCCATACTTCATTCTGTATTTCTCGCTAGCCAAAAATAGATAATGAAAAATAGCTTTCCAGAGTATACACAAGAAAGCTGTTGGAGAGTGAAAACATATAGAAAGCAATTTTTATACATAAGGCTCTCCAAATAATAATTTAGAGAGTGAAATTTAGAAAGACTTTTGGAGATACTTTTAGTGAATAAAAAATTACTTTTCTCTCTCTTCTTGTAGGGCGGCTATAGCAGATTTGCTGATACGGTCGAGCATTTTACTCCCTGTGGGGCCCACGTTGGTGTATACTTTGACCATAAGCATTGTGCAGATTTCTTTTAACTAATGCTACCTGTTCATGGACCTACACTTAATGTAACACTCAAAATAAATAAAGGGCAAAATACATTTTCTATACAGAAATATGTAAAGTTGACAGCTAAAATTAATTTTTTATCCATCGATGGATGAACTCATGCTGTGGTTGAGTAGAGCTCGCCGAGCATATTCCATTTGACTATTTATATGTCGTGTTTAGAGTTGGGATCAAAAAGTTACATTTTTTTAGAGTCATTAGGTGGGCCCGCGCTATAATACATGACTCCCTCCTGTTCCAAACTCTAAACCCCTCGCCCCTACCTGCGCTGCCACCCCTTTGCCCATGGACCAAAGAAGAGAGAGGGGAGAGGGAGATGAAGAGAAGAGAAGAGAAGGGAATTAGGGCACGTTATCATCGGTCCTCGTCGTTTCTCTTAAAAAATCGGTTGGGGTTTCTCTCCTCTGTCCGTTTTCCCCATCTTGATGGTTTTTTACTGTTCATGATGGTGCCGCCTTGTGTGGTGTAGTGCGGTGAAGTTGGATGCGGTGAAGAAGGGGAAACGGAGCGGAATCGCCATAGGTGTCATCGCCATCGCCGTCGCCCTTGTTGTTCTTAAGGAACCTTAGGTGAGACATGACCCTGCTATACAACAAGTTTTCCCTCTAGTTTTAGAAGTTTTTAGCATGTGTGAGTAGCGGTATTAGTCGCCATTTGGACTAGGGTTAAGGTTTTGCCCTCGTTGCTATTCTCAGCACGTCATCAATCTACGCAGTTGTTGTTTGTAGCAGTTTTTTTCATGCTTTTAATGATCTAAAAATATTAAACGTTTATATGAGTTGAAGAAGAATTAGAGATCTTTCCATAGCCATAAAGAACACATCAATCGTACTTAAGATGAGGGAGAAATTAATGTAGGAATCTGACTGTTTTTCAATTTTTTAATTCTGTGCAGCGTCTATTAACTTGAAGTTTAGGGAAACTTAATGACAGATTTGGACTTTTTGGTATTCAGAAGAGTTGTAAATAATTTTACAAGTTTTCAATATTGTTAAAGTTAATATTCATCCGAATTTTGGAGCTTCAGTTATGACTATTTTAGTAGAACTGTTCAGAACAATCTGTTAGATTGTCAGACTAAGGCTTACCTCGGAATTGCCCAATGTTGATGATTTTTCCTCCACATTTGGTCAACTAGAAAGTTGTAGACTGTTCAGTTACCTTTCAGATGGCACAAAATGAGATTTTTTTTCTATCAGGATTAAAGAATATGAAAAACATAAACTGCAGTGCTGCTGTCATGTCTAGAATGGTGTGTTTTGTGTGAGGATGTTGGGTTTGGGCGTTCCTACGCTTTAATTTATATTTGTATTTGCTAGTATGTTTATGTTGGTGTTGAGCTATTTTTGTGAACAGGTGGTGTACCTTCGGATCTTGTTTCGCATACATTCTTGATCTTCGGTGAAGGCAAGTAAACATAGTATTGTGGCCTACACCCTTTAACTTTGTTGTTTGAATTGTTTCTAGTTAATTTCAGTACCTTACACTTGCAAGATAATCTGAAAATTGGCTTACTCTTGAAGTTACTAAGTTTTTATGAAGTTCTTGCATTTGCATTCTCATGTTGGTTATGCATATGAAGAAACCATGGTCGAACTGGTGCGGTAAGTAGCCATACAGGAACACACGTTGAGATATAGCAATGTGGTTGCAGCCCTACTTCCTTCCATGGTGATGTGTGGGTAGAAGTGAAGTCATGCGATGCATTGCACCTTCTACATTGTCATTATAAAATAATATTGTGAAGTACATATTCATCTTGCTACTTGAAGTTATAACTTTTTTGTTCATGGATCTTTATAATGCCTCTTTAATTGATGTGTAAATAATATATGATTTAAATAGTATGGTTGAAGCAGTTTGCTTGCTGAGGTTTCCATAAACCTCACACGTTTTTTTCCCTTTCGCAGGTTCTTGAGTTGGAGGGTGCTTCACTGGATGGGAGTAGCAGCATGTGTGAACACACTTTTATATGCATATGTTTAGATGCATGTGTTGTAATAATAATGCTTGGATGTGAAGTTCTACCTTTTAATTCATCTAAACAATTTAATTGTTGCTTCCGCTTGCTCTTTTGTGTAGCTCTTTCTTGTTGCTTTTTGGTTTGTGTGCTGGTTTTAATTGTAGCGTTGTGTGGTAACGCTCCAGAATGTTGCTGCCGTTCTGAGGTGTTACACTTAATGTTATATAGTGTTGCACACGTTGAGCATGCTCTTAGACATGACAGTCTTAGGTTCCGACCAAACAAGCTCCACACATCAATGACTGTGATGCAAGACTTTTTAGTAGTTGCCGGCGGCACGAAATTTTGGAAACGCTCTACTTCACTAAGGACGTGGCAATGATGTTAAGTACCTAACATCACTCAAGTTTGGTTAATTTTATAGCAAAATCTTTATTTATCGATTTGATTTGAAGATCATGTAACTTTATAAATTTGGTTTTTGGCTAGCTATATACTCCTTCCATCTTAAAAATTAAGCTATCCTAAAACTTTTAATATATTATAAGATGTGAAATGACCTTGCTTACTGTGACATCCAGGTAATAAGATTCATAAAAATTAAACCCTGGATGTAATAGACATAAGTGTTAAGGGTGTATCTAAAAATTTTCCATGTGTTGTAAGTCTTTTGTGTTTAAAGTGTGTGTGCATTGATATGGCTAAATAAGCTCTTAAATAAAGGCAAGGGCTTATGTGTAAAAAATACAGGTTACAGGGTCTTTTGTGCAAAAAGTAAGGGGTAAAAGTAATTTTATGCTTACTTAAGGACCTATGTGTAAAAAGGATTATTTGTCATCATGACATTCTAAGAATATTGCAAATATGTCAAAAATTTGATTAAAACTTGGTTTGGTAAAGACTGGGGTAAATTAATTTTACCTTGATTCAAAACTCGTTTTGTAATATGGCAAACTTTGAGTTTTTGAATTTGAGTCTTAAAGCAAAAGTGTAGAGCTTGAAAAACTCTACAATTTTCATGTTGGACTTTTTCTCAGAAAACCCCTAGATTAGTGGGAAAAAGTACTTTTCTGCAGGGTCCCTGTAGCTTTTACAATTTGCAAACGAGTCCCTGGTTTTCTTTCCCCTTTCTTCTTCCTCTGCACCCCTTCTGCTCCTCTGCTCCCGCACTGGCACCGGCGACAGAGTGCCTCCCCTGGCCGCCGTCTTGCAGTCGCCGCCGTCCACCTCATGCTGCCCCTCTCCACGCGTCAGTCCCCTCCTTGCCCACCGCAGCAGTCCCTGCTCCGGTGTCCTCCTGCGCAGGCGCCACGGTGTCCTCGGATGCATGCCGGCCGCTACCTCGCCGTCGCAATCCAGAGCCCGGCCGTGATCCTTTCTTTCTCCCAGTGTCTCCCTCTCTTTTGTGAGCTAGCAATGCTACCAACCGAACCACACCCTCTTCTTCCCCATTTGGTCTGCTCTGTGTTCTTCCCCAACACAACCCGAACCACCGCCGCCGCTCCCCGTTGCAATTCCCCCTCACCGCACCGCCCCATCCCAATTCCTTGCACCAGTAGACTCCCCACCCTCTCCTCTTGCTCCTCAGCTCGAGCCCCATCAACCCCGACCGCCCCTCGGCCGGAATTTCGCTCACGCCGAGCCGCCGCCCGCCGGAGCCGCTTGAGCTCGGTCCTCCCGTCGACAGCTTCTCTCGCTTGGCCTCTGACCCGTCCAGGTAGACAAACAGTTCCCCGGTGATCCACTGGTGCTCATGCGCCCCTTATTGGCCCGTGTTCGCCGTCCCATCGCCGGGAACGGCGAAGCGCCGCCACGGCCGCCGCCCCCATCCGTCGGTCGCTCTGTTCCTCTGCTATCCACCCTGTGCTTCTTTGTCTTGTGCTTTCCCGAGGCTCTGTAGATGGTGTTAGGCCCCCTCCCCTTGGCCGGAATCCTCGCCGCCGGCAGGAACGCCGTCGTGCCGACGTGCCGGCCGTCGTAGGGATGGGCAAGGGCCTTTTTGCTATTAGTTCTGTGGTTCCAGGGGTTCCAGTGCAAAATTACCGAGACCCCCCCCTTTAGACATCTGTTATTTCATGTGAGATGCATATGCTGTCTTGTAAAATACATAACAAATCACAGGAAATTCCAAAATTAGCAAAACTTGTTTTGTTGGAAACTAGATTATGAACTCTATAACTTTTATTAAAAGGATTTGATATGAAACCAAATATTTTTGAATCTAATTTAAATTTGAAACAAGGAAATGTAATGTCTTTAATTCTTACATATTGTGTTGATTGTTTGCAATTATGATATGTAATTCTTATACATGATATCTAAAATGATGCAAAACATTCAAAACCAAGTTATACTACAATTTGAATCCTTTTTAAATTATTTTAAATTAATATTAGCTAAACATATCTTTTCAAACTTTAACTAATTAGATCCTTTAGTTATGAATTAGGAGGTGATCTATTTCTTTTTAAGTGTTCCAAATTTTATAACCTTCTTTACTTAAAAAGTTTAAATTCAAATTTAAATTTGACTTTAATATATGCTTTGATGCTTATCTTGAATTAATTCAATGATGTGGTTAAATTAAGCATCAATTATAAATTTAGGCTAACATTTTCTTTGTTTTGACCTTTCTCGAAGTGTTAATCCTTGAAAGCATAATCTTTGATGTAACTCAAATAAAAGAATGCACATTTCTTAATAATAATTGCTTTGCATATCATGTAGAACCGATTACCCTCGCTGACGGTGACTACGAGCTGATCGCGGATCAAGTCGAGGAAAGTCCTGAAAATCCCGGAGACACCGTCGAGAATCTAACTGAAGATCCGAACCAAAGTTCGGAGAACCTCGATCCTTCTACTCTCAACCCTGCTCAAGAAGGCAAGCCCCGGACATAACCTACTATTTTTATTACACTGCAATCTATATCTATTACGTATTCTATGCATTAAGTTCTTAGGAATTGCTTGAAACCCTAGTTGCATTCTCCTAGGAACCAATGTGATGGATACTAGCTCTTGAGTCCAACTAGCTGCTATGCTAATAGGGCCGGTAGAAGTCGGGTGATTTCCTGTCACTCGCGCGACATAGGAGTTGTAATGCTTACATTTCTGTTATCACTATAAGGATGACGGACGGGAGTTTTGTGAGGTATCATGATCAAGGTGATACCCTGTCTGTGTTATTAAAATTCTGATAAGGTCGCAGCGTGTGGTGATCGGGATTAAGCGTTTGAAAGTACTAACCACATGCCACGAAATATGGTAAGCGGTAAGCCTAGTAGCCAATCGGCCCGAGTAATGGACATACCTCCCACCACTCGTCTTGCTTCTTTTGGTTACTTATGTTCGACGTGTAGGCATACGTGTTGCTGGGCAACCAGGAGTACGGGTTTTGTAGTCGCGCTACAGACGTACGTCCTGCACTTTGGAAGTGCGTATGACCTGCAGTCGCTTGTGGTGGCTCTGATCCATGAGTCGGAATGAAAGGCAAACGGTAGCTTCGGAACAACCCTGTGGTGTTCCAAGCGTGTGTGTTAGGTTTACCTTGCAAGGTTAAATTCGATTCGAATCGTCCGCTTCTCACGATGATTGAGACTGCTTAATTCCTTTGTCACATTGAGTAATAAGAGCAATCTTTTGATTATCAAAGGTGATGCTTGACCAAAGATTATACCATGCTTGCTTAGTTATAGGTGCTTACATAGAATGGATAACTGTCTAGAATCTGAAAGCTAAAACTTGAAATTAAGGATCTACTCTTTGTTGCTTTTCAGCGGAAACTAAACCCAGAACTATTATAAGCTTTCATAAGTGTAGTTATGGGCTAAGTATACCCAATTCCGGGTAAGCCTTACTGAGTAGTAGAATACTCAGCCTTGCTTTATAACTTTTGTTCAGGTAATGCTTCTGCTGATCAAGCCCTGCCTATACCGTGGCCTTACCCTCTGCCTGATGGTTGGTCCGTGGAGTGGGACCCGTCCCTGGCCAACCTGGACCCCTCCAAGTGATGTCATGCAAGGGCAAACATGACATCTATACTGGCGACGTGTATCATACCGTACTTTAATATCGCTGTTTGTTCTAAGACTTATGTCGGTTTGTAATAATTCCCCGGTTGGGAAGATTATGTTACTTTTAAACACTCATGTATTATAACTGCCTGTGATGTAAAATATGATGGCCTTTGTATCTCTGGACTCGCCTTCGTGCAGGGTACCTTGTTTGATCCTGCTTTCGGTGGTTTTTCGGGACGTTACCCGACAGGCCAAGGGGTTATACCGTTTGAAGCACGTCGGAGCCCTCTAGAGTGGACTCGCGTACTTGAGCCGGTATAATTCAGGTTGGTTCTGCCACACTTACCCCCTATTTATTAGCCATATTTAGCGCTAAAACATGCAAATACTTAGTGTCATGGGTCAAATTTTGAATCAATGAGATTTAATTTTTGAGATAGTGAACATATATGAAGGAGACAAGCCTAGTTTTGCTTGGACTTGTCATGGAATCTGGTTTAATCCTATCAACTCAAAAACCATTAATAATAATATCAGCCTCCTCGGTTATAAATATCGGGTAAATTATCCCTATCTCAATCTAAAGTGATTTTGTTTTTAAATGGAATTGCTCTGGAGGTATGTTGGTATTTCTTACGATCACAGATAATTCCGTAAGCGTACGGAATACCGTTGTAGTATTTTACCCGTGAGTATTCATGGTGTCGTATTTATATTTCCGCGGTGGTTTAAAGAATTATTAGGTTCAAGAGAATATCTTAATTAAGCATCCAAAGTCTAAATAGGGATAATTTATAATATTATAAGGGTGTAGCATGACACACAAGAAAGACCAAACTTAGATAAAAAGAACTAAACTGGTGGAGAGGCAAGAGAGTAGAAAGGGATACTTATTGTGATATTCATATACTTAGGATTAAATTACACTAGATTCTATTATAAAGTGTGCATGTTTGATCTTGTGTATGTGTGCCAAAATTTAAATGCTGAGGGAAAAGGATATTTTTATATAATTCTAAAAAATTTAGGTCCTTTAGTGTTAAATGGGTGAGAATGGGAGGTCAAATCAAAACATATGAAGGTTGTTTTGCAAAAAGTCAAGAACTTACTTCTAAACCGTAAATAGAGGTGAAACTACCCAAAGGATGCAAGTGTAGTGTAGATTTTAAATAAGATTTCTTTAAAGTTTAAAATTTTGCTAAGTTTTATGTTAGTTTTAAATTCTTAACTCTTTTGAAGATGAATCTTAAAGCAATGTTGTAGATCTTGTTGAACTCTACACTTTTGCTTTTGGGAATATTTCCATTTGAGCTATGGTTTGAAAGTTAACTAGGCTTTACATTGGAGTCCCTGTACTTTAGGGAATTTGCAATTAAGTCCCCCTTCGTCTACCTCCTGCTCTGTTTTCCTCTCTGCCCGACCCCCGCCGCCCTCGCAGGCCATGTGCCGAGCTCCTGCTTCCCCCGCGCCGCCTTCCCTCGCGCCACGTGCCGCCCCAGCACTTGCGCCGCCGCTCCCCACCCTGCGCTGGCTCTCCCCTCGCTTCTCCACGTCGCGCCGCCGCCGCCCGAGCCGCCACGCATCCCGCCGGCTTGCCAGCACCTGCTCCCGTGCGACCAAGCCTTCTTCTGGACCCCGAGCACGTCCTAAAGCTCCCCACGCACTCACTCTTGCTTTCACGCGTCTGCATTTCCACTACCGTTCTCTTTCCCGAGCTCTCCACCTCGCCGGACCTCCGCCGCAGCTACTGCTCGTCGTCGACAGCTGCCGCTGCCGCTGCCCATCGCCGGTCCAGTGCTCGAGCAGTGCCACAGCAACCCACTAAAGCTCACAAGCCCGCCCAATTTCATTCTCCGACGCTAGATCGCCCGGACCACAGCGCCAGTGAGCTCGAGCTTCCGCCGCCGCTCGGCCTCGCCGTCGTCCCATCGATCCACTGCCTCTTAGCCCCAGCCAAGCACACCATCAGCACCACATCATCGCGTAGAAGCTCTCTGGCCACTTTCCCGCCACCCTCCAGCACTCCGGCCACCGGAACGCCGACGCCGCCCCTCGGAGCTCCGCCGCCCGCCCCTGTTCGCCGTCGACCCGCCGCCTCGGGCCTTCTCTTCCCCAACACCGGCCACCCCCGTGACCGCCGTGAGCTCCTGAACCTTTTCCCCACTTGCCCCTCGCCGCCGGTGAGCCCCCTCGCCGGAATTTGATCGGCACCGATCAGCCAGGGACCCAATTGCAAAGATTCAAAACTTTCCAAGGGCCTATATGTAGGAAATCAGTACCCCTATTCAAATCAGCCAACTTGTAAAATTCATAGGAAATTGTAAAAAAATCCAAAAATTTCCAAACTAGTTTTGTTGTACCCCCGAAATCTAGCTCTATAACTTTTGTTAGTAGAGTTCAGTTTGAAACCAAATATTTTTAGAGTTATTTTAAAGTTTAGAAAAAGGGTATCTTGAATATAACTTTTGCATGTTAACTTTATTTCCTGTGAATTTTGGTGAGTAGCTTGATTAGGGTATAAGTGATCTTGTGTGAAAAATTCATCTATAGTACTGAACCCTAGTTTGAATTAATTTAAACTTATGCAAATCAAGCTAGAAAAAGTTTAAATTTATTCCAGCATGTTACTGAGGTTTTCATGCTTAGATCTTTTTACCATGTGATGTTCTGCAATAGAGTAGTCCATAGTAAATATTTTTGGAATTTAAAACACTGTTTTGCTTAAGGTTTGCATTTAAACTTGAAATTTGAACTTAATTCAAACACTTTAGTTTCTATTGTCAGAAAATTATAAAAAATTCACAGTAAGCTCATCCACTAGAAGAGAGCTTGCCCACAGAAATTCAAGTCTAGATCCTTTGTGGATTTCAAAATAAAAATCAAACTTGTTAACTTAATTCTATTAAATCAAGTAATTTGATATTGAATTAAGGTATACTTAGTGAAATTAAATTCAAATCTCCTGTTTTATAAAGTTGTATTTATCAATTGGTTGGATTGCAACTTTATCGTGAAATCAAATACTTAACTCAAGAACCACCTGATTTAAATTATTGCATATCATGTAGAGTCAACGACACTCGACGACGGAGACTACGAACTAGCCCCGGAAGCCGAGCAAAGGATTTCTGAAGATCCTGCGAATGGCGTCGAGACTTTAACTGAAGCCTCAAACCAAAGTTCGGAAGACCTTGACATCCCTGCCCCTAGCCCTGCTCAAGAAGGCAAGCCCCGATGCATAACCCAATAATTTAAATTATTACACTTATATAGTTTTCTACTTATATATCTATATTATGCATTAAGTCTAGGAGATGAAATGGAACCCTAGATGCATGAATACTAGGAACCTATGTATTGTGCCTGAGTCCGTATCGAATAGATGCTCTGCTAACAGGACCGGCAGAAGTCGGGTGATTTCCTATCACTCGTGCGATATAGGAATTGAATGTTTATTATTCCACAATCACTATAAGGATGATGGACGGGGTCATGTGCAGTATCATAACTTAAAAGGTTACCCCGTCTGTGTCGATAAAAGTTGATAAGGTCGCAGTGTGTGGTAGTGGTGGCTAAGCGTTTGAAAGTACTAGCCACATGCCGTGAAATATGGAAAGCAGTAATCCTAGTAACTAATCGGCCCTAGAAGTGGACATACCTCCCACCACTCGTAATTTGGTTTTTCACATGCACTGACATGCGGGAGTACATTCCGCGCAGCGGACAGGAGTACGGTCATGTAGTCGCGCTACAGACGTATGTCTTGCATATTGGTGTGCGTATGGTCCTACAGTCGCTTGTGGTGGCCCTGTTCCACGAGTCGGAATGAAAGGGAAACGGTTGCTTCGGAACGATCATAGGATGTTCCAAGCGTGTGAGTTAGGTTTACCCTTGCAAGGTTTGGAAATTCGATTCAGAATCATCCGTTTCTCGTGGAGATTGAGACTGCTTATTCCTTCTGCCACATAGAGTAAGAATAATAACTATTGTTGAAACAATCTTGATGGATGTTAATCTCTACCTTGCTTGTCTAGTATTGGTGCTTACTTAGAATGGTTAATGAAACTAGAATTTGAAAGCTAAAACATGAAAGTTAGATTATACTCTTTGTTGTTTTTCAGCAAAAGAAAACCAGAGCCTCTCAAATTCTCCATGGTCTAGTTATGGGCTAAGTATATCCGATTCCGGTTAAGTCTTGCTGAGTATTAGTATACTCAGTCTTGCTAGTCTATTTTTCAGGTATAACCTTTGATAACCCCACGGATGGTGCAGCATGGCCAATCTCTGTTTCATTTGACTGGTCCGTAGAATGGGATCCGTCCCCGGCTGGCAGTGACCCTCCGAAATGACACCATGTTTCGGGCTGAACCTGGTGTCAACCTTCGCGACGTGAGTAGTCACGTGTTTATTTCTTCCGCTGTGGCTCTACACAAGCTTGCATAGCTTGTGGTTTTCAAACAATGTTTGTATAAGTATACTTAAGTTTGAAACATTTGTAATAATGTTTAATATTCTGTGAATTAAAAGTTGGTGAGCTGTTGTGTGATTGTAAACTCGCCTTCGTGCGAGGTAAGCCTGCTTCGATCCTGTTGAACCGTGGTTGCATCGGGCGGAGACCCGACAGACCAATGGGTTGTTCCGTTTGAAGTGCGTTGAGTTAGTATCGGCTTTATAGCGATGACTAGTGCACTTGAACCGGAATAATTCAGGCGGTTCTGCCACACTTATATACTCCTATTCTAAGCTTGCATAGCTTAACTTATACACACATACACATACACATATTTAGGATCCAGCTCTAGGCTCCCAGGCACTACCTAGAAACCGTAACATAACTGGTAGAGGAGTCGCCAACCCATTATGGCTACTTTATGGACCTCTTACATCCTACCCGAACATGGAGAATTAGGAAGGACGGATAAGGCTGCACCACCTGTCATCTACCTCTACAAACCGTGGGGTAGACTTGCGTTCAAATATAACCGTCAGCCCATACACCATGTCTACACTAATAATTACTAGTTTAGCCTTGCACAAGAACATCCATCTTTATCAGGAGTCTTAGTACTAGAGCACCCGGTTAAGGGCGATGAACCAATGCCGTGACACTAAATTTACTCGTCTAAACATGCAAAGTATAGGATACAAAGATAAACTATAAAAGGATCACACGACTTGCAATAAGCATATTAGCCAAAGACAAGCTAAGATAAGGAAGTAAATTTTATTGCATAGCTCAAAGTCATACATAAAGGAAATGATGCAAAACCATACTCAATTCTCCAAAGGACTAGGAGACCCTGAAGTAGAACTACTCTTCACCTAAACTCCACTAGCCTTGAGACTTTTACAAGGAAGAAAGAATGACTACATCTTGGTGTGTGTTCAATTGAGAGGCACCCCCTTATATTTATAGGCTTGTAAAGGCGGTTTGTGACCAGTAAACATGCACCAAACTTGCGTAATCGACATTGCGAAAGCTCTTGGAGATGACACGTGGCAGCTAGAGATGAGGGGAGGCAGAACTGGATCGGCGGAACCAAGGATTTGGTCAACCCAGACTTGCTGCCTTTCTCCATCGCCTTTTGCTGAGTTGCTGTTAGTTGGGTCCTTTAGTCTTTGGTCGGCGTCCCGTGCTGAGTTGAGGCAATTTTGCCTTGTTTGTGGGCCCTTTGATCCATGTGATGTCCGTATAGAGAAACCTGATTTGTCGAAGGTATGTTTCCTTGCCACTTGGGTGTGTTTTCTCTCTTTATTTAGCTTGTTCGCTGCATGCATAAAAATCTCCATGGACATGTGGAAATTCATGGAATTACATTATTAATAAAAGATCATGTGTGCAAGATGCTAGTTCCTCCTTATTTCTGGATAAATTGATGGTCAAATTTGGTACTTAACGACCGTCAACAAGATCCCCTAAGCTTGCTCTTTGCTCATCCCGAGCAAAGATGGAACTTAGGTTGTTGATCAGGAGTTGATGTAATGTCTTACTTTTTCATTATGCCAAACTTATAACAAAATATTCTATCCTGACTTGAATAAGTTGGACATGATGATCTTACCCATTTTACCCTAGTTTTCATAGGGTATTCACCATTCCTTGTTTTGGGCTGTTGAGAGATAGAACGGTTTGTAGAGTACCACTTTCTCATTCCTTATTTGACTTTTCATTCGGAGCCTTGCAAAAATTTTGCAAAGAAAATAAAGTTCCTCGAATGATACTCTTAAATCACTCAATGTGTATGATTCCTCACCAAGGCATTTTGTTGCCTCTTTTCAACCTACTTCTAAAAATGCTTATGTGGAGCTCAAGGTAGGGAGAACGATGAGGCATACTTGGATCCCATATTTTGCAAAGTCAAAAACCGGATCCACGGAGAAAACAAGTCATACAAATTGATCAAAAGGTGCATGTGTGTGATAAATGGATGATATGAGGAGGGAATGTGAGAACTCCTTTTTATATGTTCTCTCCTTCATTTTATTTTAGACATGGTTATCTTTTCCTCTCTCTTTTTTTCATCATGCATGAGCATGCATCTTTTCTCTTCCTCTTCTATTTTTTTCTTTTTCTTTTTTGCAGAGCCCATGTCTCTTTGCAGAATAGTTGGAGAGAAAGATCAAACTACTCATGGAGTTTTTTATTTAGTGGATGGATGAATGGTATGTTGCTAACCTCTTGTGTAGAAGTTTATCATATGAGAGTGGTGTGTACATGCTCTTGATCATGAGAATATGAAAAGAATCTCACAAGGGTCTCAACAATTTGACAAACCTCAATGTGATGACAAGCAGCAAATTTATGAGTTTTTTCAATATAGATAGTATGAATATAGCTTTGGTAGGATTTTACCATCATTGAGGAACTTTTTATTTTATCATTTTGAAAAAAAGGAAATTCTGGATGTAAAGTTTCAACTTGAACAAGTTTGTAGCAGCTCTATTTGAACATATCATCACTCACAACACTTAGACTCGGATCGTGCACTTGCTATATTTTGTGGGCTGATTTGCACATATTATAGCTTTATCTTGCTTTATGGGCTGATTTTGGAATTAGTTGTTGCGATTTGTGTTTTACACTGCTGTTAGTTGTGGGACATTATGCATCTGAGGGGCTTGAAATTCTATTGACGTTATACACTGCATCGCTTCTGCATTAACAAAACTAACCAGCCACTTGTGTAGATTATTCTCTCGGATCATCTGCTAGTTTGGTTTTGTCAGATTTGCATATGCTGATTTAGAAAATTGGTCACAAGGGCTGCCCTTTATATTTGTTTTGCTAATTGTTCAGCGGGTTTGGCTTTTCGGGTTCAATTGATCTTGGCAGGACATTTTGCATCCTTTAGGAATTTGAAATACTTATCGCCCTGTGTCTCAATACTTCATTTTGGCCAAGCTGCATATGCCACTTATAGTTTTACTGAATGGTTTGGTTTTCACAGTTTATGATATGAATTGGTGAACATTCTTCTTATTGCAGTAGCCTCAGAGCTTTCAAGAGCTCGGTTAGAGCTTTCGTTAGAATTTTGCTGCGGTCCTATTGTTTTGGAGCAAGTTGTCATGTACTCATGCGTAAGGTTTTATAATCCATTCTTGCATGATACAAATTATTGTTGTGCATAGCCGGCACATGGTAGCATTATTAACTATTAGTCACAATTGAATAGGATTGGAGTGTCCTGCCAAAAGAACAAATTGTTTTCAGTTTTCTAAAGACGTGAGTTGTGTTAGTATTTGTTTTTCTTTTGATCGTTGTTCCAGGGATTCTTGGCATTTTAATGCGTGGATCCAAATGCTTGTGCAGCCACTACTTGTTTAATTTATTTAAACTATGCATCATTTTGTTTTGAAATACTTGAACAAAACAAAGGACATGTTTGTTCCAATCCACAAAATGCTTCTGTGGAATGAAAGTTGTGTATGTTTCAGATTCCTGAATCGGTTTTCTATTCTTTTAGTGAGGAGTGTGCTTTTGATCTCTTATTAAGTGGATCATTGATGTCTTTATTTGCACATGTTGATGCATAATGTTCATGTTCTCTTGGTTAATATTTTCAACAACTCCACTTTTTTAATGCGTGAGCTTCAAAATTTCAATATGTCAAATGCTCGCATGGTTTCAGTTTATTGGTCATGTTTTAATACAAGTTCATGTGTAGTATTGACAATTTATATTTGGGATAGAGGATGTGCTTCTTTTTTCCTCCATTTGGAATGGGTTTACCTTACCTTTTGTATATTTTCTTACGAATTTCTCCATTTTTCATAGCCACTATGTTGTTGACGAATCACACATCATTCTTCTTTTTGTTGTCTTTGAAACTTAGTTGTTTGAAATTTAAATGAAACATATGCAATTTTTGATGTGGCCCGGAACAATGTAGAAATTCCATATCTTCATAGTTTCTACTGCAAACACATCCTCTTGCTTACTTGCTTTTATTATGTGTGAAAGGATTTTTTTTTATTTTCACCATTTTTCTTGAAATCAAACTCAAGCAAGGCCAAATTTGAATTGCATCAGCATGAAAACCGGAGATTTTGCTGTGTACTCACTGGTAATCCTTTGAAGGGTGATATGTACATCTTTTGTATGTTGTGCAATGTTGTTGTTGTGCATCCAATGCCTTGGTTTATCTCTAAACATTTTTTTAAAGTGGTTGATGGCTCACAAAAATTATAAGTTCCAGTCCACATCTTAAGTTCTTGGTAACAAATTCCTCTCACTTTTCAACCCTTGGATCAGGACCCTTAAAGGCTCTTAAAATTCTCAAGCACCGCAAAATTTCTCTTAAGGTACTGAAAGTGAAAATTTCTAGAACTTTCCTCTCATCATAGATATCGTGACAACACTGTGTTCATTTGTTCACAAAACGTGCCAACAATATGTTGTTTTGGACAGCAAACTACAGTCCTAACTCCTAAACAATTGCAACTAATAGGTACCAATTCTACCATCAACTGAATATGCAGAGAAGTAACTTAAACATGCCGGGATGGACTATAAAACTTGGCTGATGACCTCTATCTCCAATATTGAAGGTTTCAGACATGAAAATGTAGCCTTCAATTGAAATAACATTCTGACAAAAGCTCTAACTGTGCTTGTGATGAATGCTCTTAGGCTATCAAATGATCATTGCTATCCACTTTTCATTTGATTGGCTATGAGGAAAATTCAGCAAAAGAAAAAAGTTAGAATGTTGGATAATAATCAAATGTATAACAATTGAACAACAAATAGATGTAGAATATATCACCATAACCTAGAATTAAAATTCTTTGTGTAATACAAATTAAAATTTAAGTTTTATCCACTTCTATTTTAAAAATTCCAAGTGCTGTTATTAACAAAGTATTGAGGCACGGGCCAATAAGTTTTTGAAATTACCCTAGGATTAAAATGTCATGCCCAAATCAATTCAACCCAACAAGCTGAACCGCCCAATGATTAGCAAAACAAATACAAAGGGTAGCCCTTTTAAACCAATTTTCTAAATCAGCAAGTTGCAAATATGACAATACCAAATTTGCAGATTATCCAAGAAAATGATCCACACATGTGTAGCAGAAGATAAAAAAATAAAAGTAACCCACAACCCACATTCTACGAGACAGCAATGTAATTGTGTTGAAAAATAATAATGCATACTTGAGAAGGTTCTAAAAGAATTTGGAAATGGCAAGAGAGAGTAGTTGTCATGTGTTGATGGTTGTTAAGTACCAATTTCTGAAGGGATATGAGGTGGGCTACTCTAGTGGTAAACAAAAATTTCCATCGTATAAATCAGGAAAACTGCTAATATAGATCACGGAATTACCACTAGATGCGCGGGTGCAGAACTTCTGTATCGCATCGGTCTAGTGCAGTCGATCGCCGGCAGTGTAGTTGCAAGACCTCTCACGTGCGGTTCGTCCTCGTGCAGCAGGTGCAGCACCTCCAAGGTATCCACACGTGCGGGGAAGAAGCGTCGCACTCCGGACTGCTAGGTCTGCGAGGGCAACCGTGGGCGCGGGCGTGGGAATAGGCAGCCGCCAATAGGCGTGGAATTAGGATTAGCCCCTCCATGTGCCCTCACCCCTTCTTTTATAGGCGCCCACTAATAGACTTGCTAACCGAGGCCCATTAGTGCACCTAAGCCCTATCTAATTCGGATCATATCTTCATTAGGCTTCCAGCCCCTTAAGTGTGTGACCCTATCGGTTCACGTGCTAACAGACATGGCCCGAGTACTCCTACTCGACCAATAGTTGATAGCGGCATCTAGCAAAATGTGTCAACTTCTATGCGCGCGCAAAGATCATATCAGACGAGCCATCACAATCTCATATACATGCTATTCCCTTTGCCTCACGATATTCGGTCTAGCTCCAAGCTGACCTCTCTTTCTCGATGCTGTGATCCGGAATTCTTGGTTAACACTTAACCCTAGCACGACCATGCATTTCTTGATCCGATCACTCGAGGGTGTGACACCCTAGGTGTCTAAAAGACTAAACAAAGATCCATAATAGGAAATCCGGCATAGAAGAGCAATAAAAGTATACAACAACCTATCAAAATATACCTTTCAAGCAAATGTATATGTGTATATGTATATAGGCATATACATGTGAACCCTTGCAAACAAACCCTTATAACTTTCATAGTTGATCATAAATGACTCTAAAAATTTAATGGCACATCTGTCGTAACAAGAGGAATAAAAGTCTAGTTGAACTCAAGGGCTAAAAGTGCAAAAATTCACATGAAATGACATGTCATTTAAATACTAGTTTTTGGAAATTTGAAATAACTTTTTATACATTGCTCAAACGAACATAGTCATGAGGAAAAAATGTATATCTTGAAACGTTGAGCAAAAATGGTATTGAAATGTTTTCATTTTCACCTTGGGAAGAATGAGTTTTAGCTTTCTTTTCACCTAGGCCCCCACTATTTTGCTTCTCGCACTTAAGTCTCATCACCTTTTCCCTCCTCTCTCCTTCCACTGCCCTATCCCATCGCCGGCAGGTCAGCTGGCCGGCGCACCCCAGCGCAACTGAGGCCGTCCGGCCAAGTGGGCCTGCCAGCACCCTGAAAATCCCCGCTGGCCCATAAAATCTCGCTCTTTCGCCTTAGGAAGCCTCCATGCGGCGGCATTCTTCGGCCGCGGGCGTTGCTGGCGCCACGGCAAGCCCCGTCGGCGCCAGCGAGGCAGCTGCGCCCCCGGTTTTACCCCCTAGTCACACCTTCCCCAGCAGCTCGTGCCCTGGCCACCATCCTTCCCTCTCGCGCCTATAAAAGTCCCACCTGAGGCCCCTGAGCTCGCCGCCACAACCCAACTCCGGCGAATCACCACCCGTGCGTGGACGTACCACTCCGCCCCCACATTGCCCAAACCAACCCTCCCACCACCTTCTCCACCTCACACCGAATCTGCACGGCCGATTCCCGCGCCCTCTTCCTCACCAGAGCGCCGCCACCAGCCCCCGCACCCGCCACCGGCTCTGTGCCACTGCCGAGTCGCCTTGGTCCACTTCTTCCCCACCCAAGGCCACAATCAGGTGGGTTTGGTCCCCTCTTGCCTCTCCCACCCTCGCCCCTCACCGTCGGCAACCCTAGTCACCGGAATTTTGGCCGGCCGTTGCCGTTTCCCTGCTCAAAGGACCCTTTTGCTTCGATTTCAGAATTTCCAGGGAGTTTTCCATAAAATCTTAGGGACACATTTGTAAACCAGAAACTAGAACTTTGAAAACCACTCTATGAATTTTGAAAATGCAAAACAATTCACAGAAAAATCCTAAAATACAAACTAGAATGTTCTGGACTCCTTAAGTTAAATCTAGAACTTTGTAAAAGGATGTTGGACTGTTTCCACATAATTTTAGCTGTAGAATTAAATCAAGTTTAAATGTCTTTTAGTTGTTCCAAGAGTTTCATGAAAGAACTACTCATGAGTTTTGGATGGAAGCTTCTGTACTAAGAGTATAGTCTTTCATAAAAATTTCATGCACTAAATGTGGCAGAACCAACCTGAATTATACCGGCGCAAGTACGCGAGTCCACTCCAGAGGGCTCCAACGTGCTTCAAACGGTATAATCCCTTGGCCTGTCGGGTAACGTCCCGATAAACCACCGATACACAGGATCAAATAAGGTTACCTCACACGAAGGTGAGTCCAGAGATACAATCACCAGCACATTTTTACATCACAGGGATTTACATTACAAGAGTTTCCAAAAGTAATACAAAATTTCAAACTTAGAGAAAACAGTACAACTGTTGAAGTTTTGGCTTTTAGCAGCGGAAAACATACGCGACGATTTACAATATGTCGTCAAGGCGGATGTCATGCTAAGCCCGGGCACGACATCACTCGGTATCACCAATGTTGGCCGGGAACGGATCCCATTCCGCGGACCAACCATCTGGAAGAGTAGGGTCTTCAAAGGCTTTACCTGCAAAACATAAGGCTAGCAAGGCTGAGTATACTAATACTCAGCAAGGCTTACCCGGGATCGGGTATACTTTAGCCCATAACTAGACTCATGAAGGTATTGTAAAGGCTCTGGGTTTATTTTTAGCTGAAAAGCAACAGAGAGTATAAACTACTTTCAAGTTTTAGCTTTCAGATTCTAGCTTGATTAGCCATTCTAGGTAAGCACCTATACTAAACAAGCAATGTAGATATTCTCATCCATCAATATTATTCCACTAACACTTACACTTTTTACTCGATGTGGCAAAAGGGATAAGCAGTCTCAATCTTCGTGAGAGGCGGACGATCCGAATCGAATTTAACCTTGCAAGGTAAACCTAACACACACGCTTGAAATACCAACAGGGCGTTTCAAGCAACCGTTTCCCTCATATTCCGGGTTATGGATCAGGGCCACCACAAGCGACTGCAGGACCGTACGCACATCACTCGTGCAGGACATACGTCTGTAGCGCGACTACAAAACCCGTATTCCTGTCTGCCATGCAGAACGTACTCCCACACGTCGGTGCGTGTAAACATAAAATAAAAGTCGAGTGGTGGAGACAAGTCCATTTGCCGGGCCATTCGGGTACTAGGCTTACCGCTTACCATATTTCGCGGCATGTGGCTAGTACTTTCAAAAGCTTAGCCACCACTACCACACATTTCGACCTTAAAACTTTTATCAAAACAGACAGGGTAATCCTCAGGTCATGTTACAGCATATGACCCTGTCCATCATCCTTATAATGGCTGCAGAATTGTAAACATGCAACTCCTATATCGCGCGAGTGACAGGAAATCACCCGACTTTTACCGGTCCTATTTAGCAGAGCATCTAGCCGATATGGACTCAGGTTCAATACATTGGTTCCTAGTATCAATGCATCTAGGGTTTTCATTACAACTCCTAGACGTAATGCATAAGTGTAGATAAATAGACGTAGATTGCAGTGTAAATAAAGTAGTGGGATATGTCCGGAGCTTGCCTTTACTGGTGGGGCTGAAGTCAGAAATGTCAATATCGTCCGAACTTTGGTTCGGGGGTTCAGTCAGTTCCTTGGTGACGTTCACTTGGTCTTCAGAAACATCCTCCGTAGACTCCGGGGAGATCTCGTAGGTACCGTTGCTGAAGTAGTCGCATCTATATGCAATGCAACATTACATTCAAAGTGTGCACATAAAACTATCTTAATTCACAATAAAGTTGCAATCCAATACTGATATAACACACTATTCACATAACAACAAAAAAGATTTGAAGCTAAACTTAAACAGAGCTTTAGGGGGACAACTAACTAGAATCGGCGGTTAGTTGAAAATCACAACAGAGCCGATTGGAAACAGCAGAGGTTTAGATGATCGATGATAGCATCGATTACCTCAGCAGAGGGGTGATTCCTAAAGCAGTTGTGTCTTAGCTGAGATGTGCTTAAGTGTTATCCTAGATAACTAGGTGTGGTTGTATCGATTCGATTTCGTCAGTACAATTATTGAGTGACGTACAGCCGATTGGAGTGTGGTTAAGGGTATGTGACCGATAAGTATAAAGCCGACCTCTCAGTCGATAAATCGACTGATAGAAGGGTGTAGATAAGGATGGGGAAACTAAGGATCGATCGGCTCTATGTGACCGATATGGAGAGCAACTAAGATCGGCTTGGATCGGCCGATAACAAGAATCCCAAGAATGTGTGCACCTCCGATACATCGGCTATGTGCAGCCGATGTAGGACAAAACAGAAGAATTGTATCGGCAGTAGCCGATATTAGAAAGGTAACAACCGTATCAGTTAATCAGCCGATGGTAGAAGTATCGACTGACAACTGTTACGTAGAAATATCATAGGCTTAAAGAAAATAGATGCTAAGTGGTTGGGTTGACAACCTGATACTGAAGCGTAGCTGTCGAGAAATGTTAGCTAAGCAGCAGATACACAAGAACTAACGGGGATCCTTATACGACAAGGAACTTAAAGAAATAGCAATCAAGACGAGGACAATGTCTTGATGGTAGGGATATAAGCTCTAGGGTGATAGGATTAACTAACTGCCACACTTCTCCACTTCAAGCATACACCCTATAATTTATCTTCCAGCTATAACACATGCATACAATATAAGGTACAAACAAAGCACTCATTCCCTAACATTTAACCTAGACCACAATTCAAGACTTTCAATTCAAGAGCATAACATAAAACTTGTAAATGTTCACTGATTTGAAATAAAGAAAGCTTTGAAAATCTTATAGAAAACACCCTAGAACTTTCTAAACCAAAACAATCAAGTCCCTGGTCCGGGAAAACAGGTAACAGGAAGTTAACGACGATATTCCGGCAAAGGAGTCGCCGGCATTACGAAGATTTAATGAATCAGGGCAAACCTTGGGGTAGCCTTGGTTATGAAGGAGAACACGCGGAAAGCGAATTCCTGCGGTGAACAAGGTTGGCGATGAGAAGTGCTCGACGAGGGGGTTCATGAGCTATCTTGAGGTGTCGAGGTCTTGCTCGGACGATCGACGAAGGAAAGGAGTTGCTGGATGTCGTGGATCATGGGATGAGATGATGGGGCCGAATGGGTTCGCTATACCGACTACTCCGCGAACCCTAGGGTGTTCCTGCTCACAGGTGGAACTTCCTCTGCCCACGCACATGCGATGCCAAAGTATGGCCGACCGAACACCCCTGCTCGCACAAGAAGAAATCCTCCTTGACCTGACTGCACTGCATCTCCTCCGAGCTCGTCATGCCCGACCACTGTCTTCGCTTCGCGGCTTTTCTTTCGGCTCGTCCCGCCATAATCACTTTTCCGCCTTCGCGAGGACCGTGGTTTGCTTGCATTCGAGTCGTGCCTTCCGTTGCCCTCTCCTCGACGGCCTCTGATCAATGCGTTGTGCATCACCGCAGTTGGCATCACTTCTCCCGCGGCCAGCATTTCGTCGAACACCTTAACTGCATCTTCGATAAGGCCACTCCTGCACCACCAAAGATCACCGTGGCGTAGTCAGGATAGACGCCACCGTGTTCCTACATCTCGCGCAGAAGCCCTGCTACGCACCGCAGGTCCTTGCACAGGAGCTCGGCGTCGCTTGCTTCGGCCGCCCAACACTTGCACACACTGCCAGCTTCCGCGCGTCACTACGCGCATGCTCGCGCCACCCGCTCGGCGTCACTCACGTTCGCTCCTGCACCGTCCGCGAACCGCTCCAGCGCCTCATCTCCTGCGCAACCACTCTTCTTGTGCCGCCTGCCAGTCGCCCAGTGCTCGCGCGCCACCTGAGCTGCTAATGCTCCGGCCACGAGTCGTCGCTGCGCGCCGCGCCTCCTGCGCGCGTTCCACGTCTGTTGAACCGTTCCCACGCCGCTCACTGCTGTGCGCATGCTCGGGCCGCCTGCTCCTGTGCTCGTCCGCGCTCGCCAGGGCCCACTCCGTGCCTGCAGCCGCCCGAGCGTCCATTCCCGCGTGAGCCGCACACCAGCGTTCCTGATGCACGCGCTCACCTTGCTCTGGTCTTGCACGCGTCGCCTGCTCGGCCCAGGTCACCTAATGCCGAGCCGCCTAGCACCGGTCCACCTCCTGCAACACACGCGCCGCCTGCGCGTGCACGCCCGCCGTCCGCGCCACGCACCTCCGCTCACCCTCCTGCGCCCTGCACCGCGCCGGCTTGCACGCCTGGATCCCGAGCCGTCGCCCTGCGCCGCTCAGCCCACCTGCTCCCGCGCACTGCCTGGGCCGCGCCTTACGCCCCGCCTGCCACGCCGTGCGCCGCGCGTCCGCGCGCTCCGCCTGCGTGGGCCGCGCCTCCGTCGCTCGGGCCGCTGCAGCCTGAATCCGCCGAGCCTGGTGCTGTGCCGCTCGCTTGGTGAAGAAGAGGAAGGAAGGCAGGGGGTAGACGGAAGAGAGAGGAAGAATGGATGCAGCCGCCAGTGAAGAAGAAGGCCAAATAGGAGAAGAACAGAGAGAAAAGGAGGATTAGATTTCCCCAAGGACCTATACGTAAATACAGAAAACTACAAGGGCCTGAGTGTAAAACAAAATTTCCCGTTGATTTAAAACCCAAATGAAGAAATGCCCAAAATGAAATTTGGAGAGTTTTTCAAACTCTACAACATTGCTTTAGGGCTCAAGTTCAAAAACTTAAATCTTACATTTTTACACGTGAATCTTTGAACAAAAGTCGGATTTGTATTGCTTTTGTCCTAAAGAACGTAATTTTATAAAATTCAGGACCTAAATGCAAGTATTTATGACACGTCGTGATGACGGGATAGACTCGTCATTATGATTGGATAGACATGTCATGATGACTCGCACTTTTACACTTTAATCCTGAATAAATTTGAAAGTTACTTTTGTAAATCAAATACTTTCGTGAAAGAACTTGTACTTTTATAAAATTACATAAATACCCTTATTTTTACCACTTTACCCAAAATTTTTACACACTTCAAATTAAACTTTTGAATATATATATTTTTTTTACAAGACATAAAGTAAGAAAAATATATTTCACTTATTTTGAAATTACCCTAATCCAAATACATTTTGCAAAAACAACACTAGGTTTTTCTATAATTACAAAAGTGCCCCTTTTTACTTGCACTTTAAATTTTCAAAAGCTTCACACAAACACACATGAGCTTTATACAAAGAAACACATATTTCACACTAACAAAATATTTGCCTAGCGTTACAAATACATGAACTGTCACACTAAATCCAATCACAACTAGATGTTTCGAGTACTTTTTGTTATATGCTAGATCCATTTAAACTAAAATTTTAGCCTCTGATTCTTGCATAGGAAAAATCTACAAAATTTATAGTAGCCTACTCATGCAAGTAAGTTTGTTCAGTAAAATGTTGAGCACCAGTTCTTGCATGGTTTGTTTTGTACAAATAGATCTTGATTCTAGTAGTAACTGTTTAATGTATTTTTCATGATTAACCTGCTGAATGAAAATAGCTAAAAATTTTTACAGTGAGTTTGCACTTAAGTAACGTGCTTTGCACAAAAATCTCAACCCTAGAAACTGCCTCTATGAGTAGTTTTGTTTAACCCATACTTACTGTTAAAAATGGCTGTAGGACATAACAAAACCACTCGCTTACTTAGTGAAGTCAGTTAATCCAGATAAGTACTCGATAAATGACTGACCAAGGAAAGGAAAATAAAGTGCTCGACTACTTAACTTAAGTTTTGTTGAATGACTGTTTTATAGTGAAAAAGTTATTTATCTTGTACCTTTAAACCACTCATACATGTGCATTCATATAGAATCAACTACTCTCGCCGACGGAACCTACGAGCTGGTGCCCGAGTCTGAGAGTGAGCAGCGTGAAGCTCAAGTTAATCTAACTGAAGTTGCTGAAGACCCAAACTAAAGTTCGGAAGAACCCCCGACTAGTTTTGCCCAAGAAGGAAAGCCCCGGTGCATGATCCCAGTGTTTCAATTTATGCAACTACTGTTCCTTTTTACTTGTGCATTTAGGTTCATAGGAGTTGATTGGAACCCTAGCTGCATGATCCTAGGCACCTATGTAATGAATACTAGAACTGGAAGTTCGAGTAGATGCTCTGCTAATAGGTTCGGTAAAAGTCGAGTGGTTTCCTACCACTCGCTAGAATTATAGGAGTTGAATGATTTTACCACATACTGCAACTATAAGGTCGACAAACAGGGCTGTGGTATGATACCCATGGTTGAGGCTCCGTCTGAGTAGAGAAAAATGCTATGGCTGCAGTGTGTGGTAGTGGTGGTTAAGCGTTTGAACGTACTAACCACATGTCAAAAATATGGTACTCGATAAGCTTAAGTACGTGATTGGTCCGGCAAGTGGACTTTACTCTCACCCTACATGAACGAAGTTCAGATGCGTATACACATGCGAGTGCAGAGTGTGGCTCTATAGTCGAGGAGGGTGACCTTGATCCACAACCCGGAAAGAAAGGGGAAAAGTTGCTTGGGGTGACCCCTTTCGGTACTCCAGGCATGTGTGTTAGGTTTGCCTTGCAAGGTTAAGAAATTCGATTCGAATTTTCCGTTTCTCGCGGTAATTGAGACTACGTAATACTTCTGCCACATAGAGTAACAAGAGGAACCATGGTTATGATTAAACTTGTTGGATGAGTAATTGTTTTACACCATATTTGGTTAGAGATAGATGCTCATTTAGAATGGTTAAATGAACTAGAATATTAAAAGCTAAAATATGAAATTAAGGACTTACTCTTTGTTGCTTTTCAGCAAAAAGAAACCCTAGAACCTTAGAGCCATGCATGCTTAGGAGTCGGTATTTACATACCATTAGTCGGGTAAGCCTTGCTAAGTATTAGTATATTCAGCGTTGCTTGTGGCATTGGTTTTAGGTGCGTCTTTTGTAGAAATGATAGCTGGTTTGACTTGGCCTTGTACCTTGCTGCTTGGTTGGTTCGTAGAGTGGAATCCGTCCCCGGCCAACAATGACTTTGCCGAGTGATGCCACGTATAGGTTTCATCATGGTATCCAAATTGATGATAGATGATCGTGTTTTCTTTCTGTATGTTTGAACTCTGAAGTACTTGTTTTCTGAACTAGGCTTGTAATAAATAATTGACAAATTTGTGAGGTAAAAGCTATGGAATGTTGTGATCTCTGGACTTGCCTTCGTGTGAGTTAAGTGTACACTTTGTTTTGATCAAAATATTAAGTGGTCGCATCGGGATTTACCCAACAGACTGTCGGATTACTTCATTTGAAGTGTATGGTAGTCGGTTCGTCTTTATGGATGATGGTTAGTGCACTTGAGCCAGATTAATTCGGGCGGTTCTGCCACAAAGGGGCCTAGAGATATCTCTCTCAAGTAGAGAGGGGCAAATCCCATCTTGACTGACCATGTCCATACTTCTTGACAAACCCGAGAACCACCTTTAAGACTACCTAGTTACGGAGTAGCGTTCGATGGCTGTTGGTGTTTTACCGCAACGCCCACCGAGGGATACCCTCGAGGTGGTGAGTTTGTAGGTAGGGTGTCACCGAGATCAGAAACTCAAAGGTGCAAGGAACACAAGGTTTAGACAGGTTCAGGCCGCCGAGAGCGTAATACCTTACGTCCTGTGTGGTTTGTATTGCCTTAAGTGGTGATCAGGTGAACTTCTGTTTGGAGGGGGTCCCTGTCCGCCTTTATATAGTCTGGGGGGACAGGTTTACATAGAAGTGCTAGTCGGGTACAAGCCCAGGAGTCCTACTCGAGCACTTCTCGGGTAGTTTCCTACCATGTCCGACTAGTTTCACTACTGTATGAGTAGTCCTACTACACTACGAGTAGTTACAGCAGATGTAGGGCATGGGCCATGTCCCATCCCGTATCCTAGGAAAAGTACGCCACGTGCACAGTCCCATGTGCCCGGGTCTGACAAGCCCCCGAGCTCTTCGTAGTCAAGTACTGCAGGCGCCCGAGTACTTCTGAAGGCTCTTCGAGTACTTCTTGAAGGTGTCTTCCGAGTACTTCCTTAGCTGCGTTGAGGCTGTGAGGTGCTCAGGCCCCGAGTAGTTGTCAAGTCTTCTTTTATATGGGGTGCGATTAAACTCGCACTCCATATGGAGTAGCCCCCGAGCCTTAGGTTGACTCGTAGAATCGCGCTGAGGGTCAATTTAATCTCGAGTCTTCTATAATTATCTTCCAACAGATTTGGAAAATAAGTCGCTGATGACACGTGTCCCACAGCCCTAGCCTCGAATCCAAATCCTTAAGGTTTGGAAAAAAGGATCCAAAGAATCATGGCATGCAATATATGACGGTAAAGATTTGATGGTGAAGATGGGCAAATCAGTTTAGTAAATTTGAAAACCTCTTTTTTGGAAAGAATTCCCTAAAAAAATGGTTAAACAAATATCTTCTTCGAGAAACGCCCAAAATTACCTCTCAAATCAGTCTTTGTTCTGTGAGTCAATGACTAAATAAGACCTCTGGGCAATAATCTGAAAAACCTCTTATTTTAGAATAAAATTCCTGAAATAATGGTTAAAAGTCATCTACCCAAGATAAATCTTAAAAAGCCTCTTAAATCAGGTATCTTTGAGTAGTTTTGCAACGTCCAGCATTAAAGCATGAGAGCTGTCCCTGGAAGCACGCTGAGTGCCTTGTCACATCGAGCCCCTGAGCCAAGGAGCTAGATGAGTAGCATATAATATACCTAGCAGTCGGTGGCGCCAGCGCCCGAGCCCAGGCATCAGCTAAGTAGCTACTGGATCTTGAACAGTCGATGAGGCCATCTAGTCTGAATCGATCCCGACTAGATTTGTAGGCTAGATAAGTAGTCGAACAAGTGTAGAACTAGTCGTAAACTAGTAAACCCCTTGTCATGGGAGCGAGGCCCCTTCAGTAACATACTGTACAAGTCGAAAATTAGTAATCTGTTACCGAAAGTATGAGAGAGAGGCCCCTTCAGCAAACTTGCGCGTAAGACCAGTTGTAAACCAGTTCAAATGGAGTTGTACTGGAAGTATGAGCATGAGGCCCCTTCTGTAACAGAAGATACTAATCGGAAACTAGTAAATTGTTACTCGAAGTATGGGAGTGTAACACCCAAATGTAAAATTTTGAGATTTATAATGAATTTAAATTGGCTCCATTAATTTTTTAAGGATTTATTTTGCGTAGCTTGCATTTAACCTAATTAAATTACACAAAGAATTAAAATTTATTTTAGGTTCAACATGTTTTGTACATTCATGCCGGTGCATAAGTTTTATTTGATTGCGTGGTTAGAGTTGGATTCAAATTTATTTGAATTCAATAGGTTTGAGTTTGAGTTTGAAAAAGAAAAATGAAAGGGAAATAGAGAAGCAGTCCAACCAGCAACCCAGTCCGCCTACGGCCCACCTTCTCCCCCCCCCCACGCTCGGCCCAGCTCCCTCACCCCGCCTTCCTCAGCAGCCAGCTCAGCCCTCTCCCTTTCTCCTTCTCTCTCTCTCTCTCTCTCTCTCTCTCTCTCTCTCTCTCTCTCTCTCTCTCTCTCTCTCTCTCTCTCGCTGACACACCGACCCCACCTGGCAACGCCTCCTTCTTCTTTCCTTTCTTCCTCCTCGCAGCACCGGCCGCGCAACGGCCGCCGTGATCCTCGCCTGCCTTCCCCGAGCGCGCCCCCCAAGATCCCCGGCCTTCCCCTTTAAACGCGCTCGCAAACCCCTCCTGCAACCTTATCCCCACCGTAGCCGCCGCCCCGAAGCCCTAGCACCACCGCCGCCTTGCTCCGCCGCACTGAGCTCTCTGCCCCACCGTGGACCGGCCGTCTCGCTGCACCCCAGCCCCAGCCAAGGCCCGCAGCAGCTTCACCGCTCCACCAGGAAGCTTCTCGAGCAGGATATCCTCGACCTCAGTCCTTGCCGTGGCCGGAATTGAGCCCGACGCCACCACAGGTGAAATCCATCCACCGCCTTGATTCCTCGCCGCTGATGACTCTCCGACCTTCTTAACCCCCGTGGCACTTCCGCAGGAGCACCACGAGTCGACCCATGGGGATCAGAAGCCCGAAGATGCCCTGCATCGACCTCCCCACGAGCGCCGCCCGTCCCCGCTGCTCGGACCTCGCTGCCGACCACCCTGCGCTGCCTCTCCGGTCGATCCGAGCCCTAGGTGAGCACCCCGTGGTCCTGCCCTTCCTGTTGCGATAGGTTCGGTAGGCCGTAGCCCACCGTTGCGGCCGGACCATGCACGCCGGCGCTCCGCCACCTTCGCTCCACCGGGGTGAGGCCTCTGCAGCTCTGCACCGCCGCCTCATCGCCCTGTTTTGGCTTGCCCTTGCACCACGCACGCGCTTGGCCCCGTTTGCGCCCTCCCCTGTGCCCAGATCCGCATGCACGTGCGCACGTCGGCGAGCTCCACCGTGCAGACCCGCCTCCGCCATCGCAACCGTGTCCCCGAGCCTCGCCGAGCCCCGCTAAATCCCTAGGTGGATTACACACATCGCGCTGACCCTCCCTAACGCAAACCCGAGCCTTGTTGGCCACCGGAGCGCCGGAATCGGTGAAGTCCGGCGAGCCCGAGCCGCGCGCCGCAGCGGGAAACTGCTCCGGCAACCCAGCGCCGCCGCCCCTCGCTCGCGTTAAGTGTTGGCTGTCCGATCCAGAGCCCACGGTCGAGATTAGATCCTGCGTACCCCTTCAATTCCGGCCCTCCGATCTAGATCCAACGGACCAGATCCCATCATCCAGATCGGACCGTCCGATCCGGATCGGGTCCGAACCGTCCGATCCAGATCTGACGGCCCAGATCAGAAGGTACCGCTTTAGCCATGCGGTTTTGCTAAAGAGCCCCTGAGTTTCCTTGAAATCAACCCGCAGTCCACGTGAGTTCAAAAGTAATTCCAGTTAAGCCCCTGTCTTTGCACCGAAACCCCTAAGCTTTCCAGAAATAGAGTCTGCCATTCCTGGACGCGTAGTTTCGCAGTCTAACCCCGAAGTTTATAGGTTAATTGTGTATAAGTCCCTAGTTTTTGCGCAGAACCCCCTGGAACTTCGGTTTTTCTCGCAGTTAAGCCCCTAGAGCTTGTTTTAGCCCTAGTTTTCGCGTCTTAGCTTCGTTTTAGGTGGTTTTCACGCTCACGCAATTGTTGTAACGCGTAGAATAGTTTTAGCTTAGTGTTATGTGCTATTTTATTGTATTGTTGTACTGTTTCTTATCTTTTGTCCTTGTTTGCATGTATGTGCCTGTGTGGACCATGTTTTGGCGTTGCGATCGGGAGTAGACGTTGAGCCACTGGAGGAGTAGCCAGGAGAGTTTGAGGAAGGCAAGTATAACATGAACATCCTATCACTAGGAGCCACCTTCTTCAGACGCATTTGAGCAGTAGCCAGGAGAGTTTGAGGAAGGCAAGTATAACATGAACATCCTATTACTTTTAAATACAATTTCATACTGCATTTTAATACGGTATGCCTATAAGGATTTCCTAGCCACTTTTATCCTTTATATAAATATCTTGGGTTGCATTTTGGTTAGTTGTGCTAGGTGCATCTCTTTCGTTTGTTTGAATGGTTAAGTTTGAATTCAAATCTCATTTGGAGTCATATTGATTTGAGTTAGTTTAGAAAGGAAAAGAAAAGGAGAAAAACAAAAAAAAGGGAGCAGCCCAACCTTCCCAACCCGCAGCCCACTTCTTCCTTTCCCTCACCCCTCTTCTTTCCGTATTGGCCACGCCGGCCCACTCCCCTTCTCTCCCTCGGGCTTCCTCTCCTCTCTCTCCTTTTCCTCCCGCGGCCCAGCACGCGCCGAGGCCCAGCTCCTCCCCAGCCCGAGCGCTCTCTCTCCCTTTCTCCCTCTGCCAGCCAGGGCCCGCACATCAGCTCTTTCCCCCTCTTCTCCTTCCTCCTCGCGCTGCTCTCTGCTCCGCTGGCCACTCCGCCCGGCCGCACCTCTGCACCCTGGGCCCGTTCCACCGCGCCGCACCCAGCCCGAGCCGCACGCTGGCCTCGTCCCCCGCCTGGGTCCCTCTAGAAGCCACCCGAGCTCGGATTAGGCGAGCCGCAACCACCCGCGGGATGCGCGGCATCCGTTGCACGGGCGACCCGCACGCCGAGGCTGCCCCACCCCCTTTCTTAGCCGCAGCCATCCCTCGCGCTTCCCCCTAAGCCGCCTCCGCACCCCCAGCCTTCTCCGAGCCTTCCGCTGCCGTGCCGTCGCTCGAATCGAGGGTGATGCCGCCGTCGACCCGAGCCCCTACGCCGCCGCAATTCAACCCCGGCGCCACCGATCCTCGACCGCTAGCCGTCGTCGTAGTTTCCAGGGGTGGTAAGGAACGTGCCGTACCCTTTTTCCCTTCCTCTCTCCCTTTGCGCGAGCGCGTCCCCCTTCCTGCCATGACCCAGTGCCGCCCCCGCCGTGGGGAGCCCCAGCCCGAGCCCTAATTGGCTTTCTTGAGCGCCTAGAAGTGTTCGCCGTGTTGTGCTTTACCTCCCGGGCCAGACCTCGTCCAAAATGGGGCTCGGACGGCTGAGATCGGCCAGCTCCGGCGAGCTTCCGCCACGGGAGTGGTCTCCGGCGAGCAAACGCCACCGCCCGGACCCCCGAATCCTCCTGAACCATCCGATCCGCGGCCAGTGGGTAGGATTAGATCCCCATCCTCTTTGATCCGTACCGCCAGATCCTGATTCAACGGTCCTGATTAGAACATACCATTACGGCCCGGCTATTTTGTTAAAGAGCCCCTGGGTTTTCTCGAAAACAACCCGCAGTCCACCCTAGTTCAAAAATAATTCCAGTTAGGTCCTGTTTTATTTGTTTAGGCCCCTGAGCTCTTTGGAAATCGAACCCGCAGTCCAGTCCCGGTAGTTTTGCATGTTAGACCCTGCGTCTAACCTTTAATTACGTTTAGATCCCTGGTTTTTGCCCAGAACCCCCCTGGAAGTTCTGTTTTCTCGCAGAAAAGCCCCTGGACCTTGTTTTAACCCTAGTTTTCGCGTCTTAGCTCCGTTTTAGATGGTTTTCGCGCTCACGCAATCGTTGTAACATGTAGGATAGTTCTATCATAGTTTTGTGTGCTGCTTTTATGTAATATTGTACTGTTTCTTATCTTTTGCCATTGTTTGTATGTATGTGCATGTGTGGACCATGTTTTGGCGTTGCGATCATGAGTTGACGTTGAGCCATCAGAGGAGTACCAGGAGCCACCTTGTTCAGAGCCCTTTGAGCAGCAGCAGGATAACTTTGAGGAAGGCAAGTATAACATGAACATCCTATCACTTTTAAATACAATTTCATACTGCATTTTAATTCTGTATGCCTATAAGGACTTCTTAGCCACCTTATCCTTTATATATATACCTTGGGTTCCATTTTGGTTAGTTGTGCTAGGTGCTGCTCTCTCACCCATCTCGGTCCTTTTTAATTAAATTTGATTAATGGTTATATGCAACTTGATTCTGAGAGTGGCCCTCTGTGCTGTGTGCTTGAGTGGCTCACGTCTCTTTAAAATATGTTTTTGTTAGAAACACGGTTTAGGGGGCCAGCACGGTGCTTAGTGCTTGGTTGGCCATTCTCCATAAGGACCGGTTCATAGACCGACAACCTGGGACAACCGCGCAACCACAAGACTGGAATGGGACGGTCTTGAGTTACTAATTAGGTCATTTTGGTTCGAGAGTAACCTACCTGCGGGGCAAGAGGGGTGGTATGCTTCAATGGTCCCTGCTCCTCCGGCTTGGTCTGTGCTGTGTGCTTGTACCCCTGTGAGGTGGGCCCCATCGTTGCTGATCCAGAAACCTTAGTGGTTACACCTTACTAATGTGATCCTTTGTAACGGTCTCGTAGTGTGCTTGCTAGTCATCTCACCTAAGGAAGTGTGATGAATAACTAGCGTAGCTCACGACTTGTGGGTAAAGTTGTACAACCTCTCGAGAGTGTAAAACTGGTATACTAGCCGTGCTCACGGTCATGAGCGGCCCAGATCCTTCGTCTGATTAGTGGGATGTACCTTTGGTGGCTTTGGCTTGGTTTTCAGTAGTCTCATGTTAATCCTGATTAATTATTATGTAACTTGGGTTATGGTAATTCATCCACTTGTAGTAAAGAGCTTTAATAAAATTTGCCAAGATTAAAATCTAATGCAGTTGAGTCAGCTAACCTTAGAGCCTCATAATTCGTGTTATACTTGTTGAGTACAAGTTGTGTACTCACACTTGCCTTCTCTACTCTTCTGTTCTCTCTAGGATATCTTCGACTGCTGCTCAGTACCAAGCGACGTGGAGGACTACATCAGCGGACTCGACGATTTCTAGGCGTTGTCTCCCTGCCGATGTCCCTGTGGCGCCCTATTCTTCATGTATTTATTTATGCTTCCGCATTCCTTGAACTGATTCTTGATTCAGTTGTAATAAAGATATTCATTTATAATTTATACGCTTTTATTTCGAGATACGTGTTGTGATATCTTGATGATTCTGTTGTATATATGCGTGACTTGATCCTGGCGCATATATGATTGCTCGATTTATGTTCTTATAAATCGGGTGTGACATATACTTGTTGAGTACAAGCTGTGGACTCACACTTACCTTCTCCACTCTTCTATTCTCTTTGGGATATCTTCGACTGCTGCTCAGTACCAGGCGACGTGGAGGACTACATCAGCGGACTTGATGATTTCTAGGCGTTTGTCTCCCAGCCGACGTCCCTGTGGCGCCCTATTCTTCATGTATTCATTTTATGATTCCGCACTTCTTGAACTGATTCTTGATTCAGATGTAATAAAGGATTCGTTTACAATTTATACGCCTTTATTTCGTGATATGTTGATGATTCTGTTTTATATATGCGTGACTTGATCCTGGCGCATATATGATTGCTCGGTTTATGTCCTTGTAAATCGGGTGTGACAGAATTGGTATAAGAGCCATGTCGACTGTAGGACGAATTCTAGATAGAAATGGTCGAGTCTAAGGACTTTCTTTCTCTTGCCATTGCTTTCGCAAACTCAAAAGTCCATTTCTGCTTCTATTCCTTGAGTCCTAAACTTCGATTCGCTAGCTCTCCCTCTTGTCCTTTCCAAGAATTAGTCTGATCTTTTCCATAGACATTGGCCTGCAGTTTTCTGTATGTCCTCATAAGCCTAGGATACCTTGCAAAAGAAAAATACGCTAGAGCGTATGGTTGTTTTAGTCGAGTGGTGTGATAAACTCAGCTAATGTTTGAATGTTGAGTGTTTGTGATTGTGCAAATTGTTTGATTTGGATTTTTGGTTGACTGCATAGTTTAGAAGTTAAACTTGCTCATGCAAATCGACTTTAATGCAAACTTGAGTTAAGTAATAAAGATTGAGATAGACCGTTGGGAGGTAAAACCGTACACTCTTTACTCTCTACTTTATCCTGCCAGAGTTTTCTTTCCAGAATCGTACAATATCTGTCTCTTATAAATTTCGCTCTGCTGCAAACAGATGGTGAACACCAGGAGCACCGGCACCGGTTCTGGCCAGCAGGGGCAGAACAACCAGGGTATCAACCAGCTGCTGCCAATGCCTCCACCCCTGACTCCGGAGCAGTCTTTCAGCTCTAGATGCAGATGATGGCCACTCTGAACAACACTGTTCAGACTCTGCAGCAGATCCACACTCAGCCGCCACCTCCTCCACCGCAGCAGCCCCGCGACAGGCATGCGAACTTTCTGAGGGGTCATCCGCCGACGTTCTCCCATGCGGCTGATCCACTCCATGCTGATGACTGGCTTCGTTCGGTGGAGTGTCAGCTGGATGTCGCTCAGTGCGATGACCGTGAGCGAGTCCTATACGCGGCAGGGTAGCTGCGAGGCTCAGCTCTCGATTGGTGGGAGTCCTACCCAGCTCGGGACCGCGACGCCCTCACTTGGGTCCAGTTCTGGGAGCGCTTCAGGAACCACCATATTCCCGCTGGAGTCATGAAGATGAAGCACAAGGAGTTCCTTGCGCTTAAGCAGGTAAATTAGAGTAAAATCTTTCCGCAATTCCTTTTTGAGCTCAAACCCACCCTTGTTATAAGAAATGCTGAGTATTTTCCAACCTCTTTTTTCCGGTGCTTATCATTCTAGGGAGCTATGACGGTGACCGAGTACCATGATCGTTTCCTCCAGCTTGCTCGCTACGCCCCCGCTGAAGTCGCCAATGATGGCGATAAGCAGAAGCGCTTCAAGGAGGGGCTAGATGATCACCTTGAGTACGCGCTCATGAACCACCGCTTCGACAACTTCAACCATCTGGTTGACTCTACCCTCAACACCGAGCGCAAACACCGGGAGATTGAGGACAAGAAGAGGAAGATGGCTCCTGTTGCGTCTGGCAGCAACACTTGGCCTCGGTACCAGCACCCGTAGCAGCAGAGGCCACCTCCGCCGTACCAGGTGCGACAGCAGTAGTACCCGCCTCGTCCTCAGCAGCAGGCGGGACAGGTCCAGAGGTTCTCAGCACCTCCGGCACGCTGAGCTCCACCGGCTCCACCAGCTCCGCGGCAGGGAGTGCCTACTCCTCCTGCTGGACAGCAGGCTCCAGCATTCCCACGGGCGTGCTATCACTGTGGCGAGCAGGGACACTACGCCAACGCTTGTCCCTAGAAGGCACAGTCTGGACAGTAGGGGCGCCCAGCTCAGCCCAAGGCGCCATCACAGGGCAGGGTGAACCACGTGACGGTCGAGTCGGCGGCTGAGGCTCCCAACGTGTTTATTGGTACCTTCATGGTTAACACCCACCCTGCTACATTGCTTTTCGATACGGGTGCTACGCATTCCTTCATTACTCGGTCTTTTGTCGAGCATCATGGTATTCATACTAGCACATTAAAAAGGTGCATGTTAGTATCTTCACTGGGAGGGCAGTTGAGGTCTCATAACTTATGTCCCAGAGTCAGTGTTGCCATAAGAGGGGTAGAGTTCAGTGCAAATCTGATGGTGCTAGACACCAAGGGTATCGATGTGATCTTAGGAATGGAGACCCTTGCTAGATGGGGTGTCAGGATTGATTGTACTCAGAGGACTGTCCACTTGTCAGCACCGGATGGACAGGAAGTCACAGTTAGTGCTTCGGAGCCCTCTGGATTTCTTTGTTAGATGGAGGCTAGACCCATGGATGGTATTCTCGTGGTGTATGAATTCCCGGATGTTTTTCCGGATGATTTGCCAGGTATGCCGCCTGATCGCGATATTGAGTTTTCTATTGATCTCTTGCCTGGCACAGCTCCTATTGCTAAACGGCCCTATCGTATGGTACCCGTTGAGCATGAGGAAGTTAAGAAGACCGTTGACGAGTTGCTAGCCAAGGGCTATATCCTTCGCAGCTTCTCTCCTTGGACTTTTCCTGTATTGCTTGTAGAGAAGAAGGATGGCGCGAAGAGAATGTGCGTCGATTATTGGGATCTGAATGCGGTCACCATCAAGAACAAGCATCCATTGCCCCATATTGAGGATCTCTTTGATCAGCTTCAGGGTGCTTGCGTATTCTCAAAGATTGATCTGTGTTCGGGTTATCACCAGCTGAGGATTCGTCCCGAGGATATCCCGAAGACGGCATTCACCTGCAAGTATGGGCTATACGAGTATACGGTCATATCCTTCGGCTTGACCAATGCTCTGGCTTTCTTCATGCATCTGATGAACAAGGTTTTCATGGATTATCTGGACACCTTTGTGGTGATATTCATTGATGATATCCTGGTATATTCCAAGTCAGAGGCAGAGCATGAGAAGCATCTGAAGCTCGTGTTGCAGAGGTTGAGAGAGCACAAGCTGTATGCCAAACTCAGCAAGTGCGAATTCTGGATTGACGAGGTTTCATTCCTTGGTCATGTCATCTCCAAGGGAGGTATTGCGGTGGACCCGGCAAGGTGAAGGATGTGCTTGACTGGGAGGTGCTGCATACAGTGAAGGAAGTTCGCTCCTTTCTGGGCTTAGCAGGATATTATCAGAGGTTCATTGAGAATTTCTCTAAGATTGCGAAGCCTTTGACTTCCTTGCTAGAGAAGGGTGTGGATTTCTCCTGGACTGATGAGCATCAGATGGCCTTCGAGGAGCTGAAGAAGAGGTTAACTACGGCGCCAGTCCTTACTCTGCCAGACCAGAGCAAGAGGTTCATAGTGTATTGTGATGCTTCGAGGGATGGTCTTGGTTGCGTCCTGATGCAGGAAGGCAGAGTTATAGCTTATGCTTCACGGCAGTTGCGCCGGCACGAGCTGAATTATCCCACTCATGATCTGGAGTTAGCCGCAGTTGTGCATGCTCTGAAGATATGGAGGCATTACTTGTTTGGGCAGAGGTGTGATATTTACACCGATCACAGGAGCCTGAAGTACATATTCACGCAGAGTGAGCTGAACATGCGGCAGAGGAGATGGCTATAGCTAGTCAAGGATTATGACCTGGAGATTCACTATCATCCGGGCAAGGCCAATGTTGTAGCAGATGCTCTGAGCAGGAAGAGTCATGTCAACATGGCCATGGCTTTTCAGATGCCTCAGGAGTTATGCGAGGAGTTTGAGCAGTTGAGTCTGGGTTTCTTGCATCACACCTCGAGTGCATCATTCAAGGTAGAACCCACTTTAGAGGCAGAGATCAGGCAGCAGCAGAAAGAAGATAAGAAGCTGCAGGAGATCCGTGAATTGCTCAAGATTGGCAAGGCACCTTATTTCAGAGAGGATGATCAGGGTACCTTGTGGTATAAGGGCCGCATATGTGTGCTGGATGTAAAGGATCTCAGGAAGCTGATCTTGAGTGAGGCTCATGATACAGCGTATTCCATTCATCCGGGCAGTACGAAGATGTATTATGATCTCAAGGAACGATTCTGGTGGTATGGGATGAAGCGTTCCGTTGCAGAGTACGTGGCTATCTGTGACACTTGTCAGCATGTCAAGGCAGAGCATCAGAGGCCAGCAGTTTTATTGCAGCCGTTGAAGATTCCAGAGTGGAAGTGGGAGGAGATCACTATGGACTTCATTGTTGGATTGCCTCGTACTCAAAAAGGGTACAACTCTATATAGGTAGTAGTGGATCGGTTGACGAAGGTTGCCCACTTCATTCTGGTGAACACTACTTACTCCGGTGCTAGACTCACAGAGTTGTACATCTCCAGAATCGTATGTCTGCATGGTGTTCCGAAGAAGATCATATCTGATCGAGAATCTCAGTTCACTTCACGGTTCTGGGAGCAGCTGCATGATTTGCTGGATACGAAGCTACGCTTCAGTACCGCCTATCATCCTCAGACAGATGCGCAGACAGAGAGAACCAACAAAGTGTTGGAGGATATGCTTCGCACCTGCGCTATTTAGTATGGTACCAGCTAGGATAAATGCCTACCGTTTGCAGAGTTTTCATACAACAATGGCTATCAGGCCAGTCTGAAGAAGTCCCCCTTCGAGGCCTTGTACGGACAGAAGTGCAGAACTCCTCTGTACTGGGATCAGATTGGCAAGAGGTAGGTGTTCGGTCCGGATATTATTGAGGATGCAGAACAGCTGGTACAGCAGGTACGAGAGAATCTGAGGGTCGCTCAGACTCGTCAGAAGAGCTATGCGGATGTACGTCGTCGGGATTTGACCTTTGTGGTGTATGATCATGTGTATCTGAAGGTCTCACCGATGAGAGGAATCCGCAGGTTTAATGTGAAGGGGAAGTTAGCCCCTAGATACATTGGTCTGTTCCAGGTGTTGGAACGGAAGGGTAAGGTAGCATACCGTTTGGAGTTACCTCCCAATCTCTCAGGAGTGCATGATGTCTTTCATGTATCTCAGCTGAAGAAGTGTTTGAGAGTGCCTGAAGAGCAAGTACCGTTGGAAGGGTTGGAAGTGCAGGAAGATCTAACCTACACCGAGCATCCGGTGAAGATTCTGAAGACGTCTGAGAGAGTTGCCAGGAATAAGAGGATCAAGATGTGCCGTGTTCAGTGGAGTCATCACACGGAGGACGAGGCTACTTGGGAGCGAGAGGATGAGCTGAGGAAGACCTATCCCGATCTCTTTGCTAGCTAGCCTATCTGAATCTCGGGACGAGATTCCTGTAAGGGGGGTAGGTTTGTAACACCCTAATGTAAAATTTCGAGATTTATAATGAATTTAAATTGGCTCCATTAATTTTTTAAGGATTTATTTTGCCTAGCTTGCATTTAACCTAATTAAATTACACAAAGAATTAAAATTTATTTTAGGTTCAACATGTTTTGTGCATTCATGCCGGTGCATAAGTTTTATTTGATTGTGTGGTTAGAGTTGGATTCAAATTTATTTGAATTCAATAGGTTTGAGTTTGAGTTTGAAAAAGAAAAAGGAAAGGGAAATAGAGAAGCAGTCCAACCAGCAACCCAGTCCGCCTACGGCCCACCTTTTCCCCTCGCACGGCCCACTTCTCCCCCCACGCTCGGCCCAGCTCCCTCACCCCGCCTGCCTCAGCAGCCAGCTCGGCCCGCTCCCTTTCTCCTTCTCTCTCTCTCTCGCTGACGCACCGGCCCCACCTAGCAGCGCCTCCTTCTTCTTTCCTTTCTTCCTCCTCGCAGCACCGGCCGTGCAACGGCCGCCATGATCCTCGCCTGCCTTCCCCGAGCGCGCACCCCCGAGATCCCCGGCCTTCCCCTTTAAACGCGCCCGCAAATCCCTCCTGCACCCTTATCCCCACCGTAGCCGCCGCCCTGAAGCCCTAGCACCACCGCCGCCTTGCTCCACCGCACCGAGCTCTCTGCCCCACCGTGGACCAGCCGTCTCGCTGCACCCCAGCCCCGGCCAGGGCCCGCAGCAGCTTCGCCGCTCCACCAGGAAGCTTCTCGAGCGGGATATCCTCGACCTCAGTCCTTAATGTGGCCGGAATTGAGCTCGACGCCGCTGCAGGTGAAATCCATCCACCGCCTTGATTCCTCGCCACAGGTGACTCTCCGACCTTCCTAACCCACGTGGCACTTCCGCAGGAGCACCACAAACTGACCCGTGGGGATCAGAAGCCCAGAGACGCCCTGCATTGACCTCCCCATGAGCGCCACCCATCCCCGCCGCTCGGACCTCGCTGCCGACCACCCTGCGCTGCCTCTCCGGTCGATCCGAGCCCTCGGTGAGCACCCCGTGGTCCTGCTCTTCCTGTTGCGATAGGTCCGGTAGGCCGTAGCCCACCCTTGCGGCCGGACCACGCACGCCGGTGCTCTGCCGCCGCCGCTCCACCAAGGCGAGCCCTCTGCAGCTCTGCACCGCCGCCTCATTGCCCTGTTTTGGCTTGCCCTTGCACCACGCACGCGCTTGGCCCCGTTTGCGCCCTCCCCTGTGCTCAGATCCGCATGCACGCACGCATGCCGTCGAGCTCCGCCATGCAGACCCACCTCCGCCGTCGCAATCGCATCCCCGAGCCTCGCCAAGCCCCGCTAAGGCCCTAGGTGGATTACACACGTCGCGCTGACCCTCCCTGACGCAAACCCGAGCCTTGTTGGCCACCGAAGCGCCGGAATCGGTGAAGTCCAGCGAGCCCGAGCCGCGCGCCGCCGTGGGAAACCGCTCCGGCGACCCAGCGCCGCCGCCCCTCGCTCGCGTTTAGTGTTGGCCGTCTGATCCAGAGCCCGCGGTCGAGATTAGATCCCGCGTACCCCTTCAATTCCGGCCCTCCGATCTAGATCCAACGGACTAGATCCCATTGTCCAGATCGGACCGTCCAATCTGGATCGGGTCTGAACCGTCCGATCCAGATCTGACGGCCCAGATCAGAAGGAACCGCTTTAGCCATGCGATTTTGCTAAAGAGCCCCTGAGTTTCCTTGAAATCAACCCGCAGTCCACGTGAGTTCAAAAGTAATTCCAGTTAAGCCCCTATCTTTGCACCGAAGCCCCTGAGCTTTCTAGAAATAGCGTCTGCCATCCCTGGACGCATAGTTTCGCAGTCTAACCCCAAAGTTTATAGGTTAATTGTGTATAAGTCCCTAGTTTTCACGCAGAACCCCCTGGAACTTCGGTTTTTCTCGCAGTTAAGCCCCTAGAGCTTGTTTTGGCCCTAGTTTTCGCATCTTAGCTCCGTTTTAGGTGGTTTTCACGCTCACGCGATCGTTGTAATGCGTAGAATAGTTTTAGCTTAGTGTTATGTGCTGTTTTATTTTATTGTTATATTGTTTCTTATCTTTTGTCCTTGTTTGCATGTATGTGCCTGTGTGGACCATGTTTTGGCGTTGCGATCGTGAGTAGACGTTGAGCCACCGGAGGAGTACCAGGAGCCACCTTCTTCAGACGTGTTTGAGCAGTAGCCAGGAGAGTTTGAGGAAGGCAAGTATAACATGAACATCCTATCACTTTTAAATACAATTTCATACTGCATTTTAATATTGTATGTCTATAAGGATTTCCTAGCCACTTTTATCCTTTATATAAATACCTTGGGTTGCATTTTGGTTAGTTGTGCTAGGTGTTGCGCTCTCACATTATGGTCCTTCTTAATTAAATTTGATTAATGGTAGATGCAACTTGATTCTGAGAGTGGCCCTCTGTGCTGTGTGCTTGAGTATAGCTTTAGTCCCATATACGAGAAAGAAAGGTGACTGTCCTGTGGCTTTGCTTGGTTGTGTGCGAAGCCCCCAGACAACTGATGAGATCTCATCGATCCACTTGCCGCCCTTTTTCTGTACTCGTCATAGAGTCTTTCCTTCAATCCATCAAGAATCAAGCCGTTGACACACTCAACTTGGCCATTGGCCCACGGGTGAGCCACTGAAATGTATTTGACTTCAATGGAACTTCGGTCACAGAAATCCCATAACTGATGCGAGTGGAAATTGGATCCTAAGTCCGTAATGATGGTGTTGGGGAAGCCAAAATAGTGTAGGATGTCGCAGATGAAGATAACCACTCAATCTGCAGAGAGCGTTGCGATTGACTTGTACTCGATCCACTTGGTAAACTTGTTGATAGCCACCAACACGTGTGTGAAACATGCTGGCGCAGTTGTTTAAGGGCCCTATCATGTCCAGGCCCCAGCATGCAAACGACCATGAGGGTAGTATGGTGATGAGGTTATGAGCCGGGACATGGAACTGTTTGCAAAAGAACTGGCAGTTGGTACACCGCCGAATGAGTGCTTCGGCATCTGCCAAAGTAGTCGGCCAGTAGAAACAAGATCTAAAAGTCTTGTCGACTAGTGTGCGAGAAGCTGCGTGGTTCCCACACACGCCTTCATGAATCTCTTGGAGTATCTCTCCGCCCTCCTCCATGCGGACACACTTCATGAGTATGCCCGATGATGATCCACGCTTGTACAGGTTGCCCCCGATTAGAATGTACCCTTTACTGTGCCTTAAGATGCGAGTAGCTTTGGCACTTTTTGGGTCGGCGCCGGGGGGGGGGGTATTTTATGCTCCTGGATGTAGTCGATGAAGGCCACCCTCCTGTCGACCTCGATTAGCAAGACCTCTCGGTCGTGTTCCTTTGGTCCCTTAGCGATGGGGCTTGAGTCTGGTGCCTTCATGGAAGGGTGATGCAACTCGTGAATGAATACTCTCAGTGGGATGGTAGCTCGTTCAGAACCCAGTTTGGAGAGCACATCCAACCCCACATTGTTGTCGCGAATCACTTGGTGGATTTCTAACCCCGAGAACTTGTTCTCGAGCTTGCATATCTCCGTAACGTACGCGTCTATGGTGTCCTTGTTGACATCCCACTCCTTGTTGACTTGTTGAACCACCAGTAAGGAGTCACTGTAGATGAGTAGTTGCTTGATGCCCAGAGAGACTGCCAGGCATAGCCCGTGCAATAATGCCTCGTACTTGGCTTCGATGTTAGAGACCTCGAATAGTATTTGGAACACGTACTTGAGTTCTCCTCTCAGACTGATGAAAACTACTCCCGCGCCACCACCCCCGAGCTTGAGTGAGCCATCAAAGTACATGACCCAATGCTCTGGCTGGTTTGCTGGGGCTTCCACTTGGTTTTCTCGCCACACCACTTGGTTTTCTCGCCACACCGCCATAAAATCGACTAGTTCCTGCGACTTGATGGCCGTCCGGGGCTTGAAGTCGAGGGTAAGGGCTCCCTGTCGGTGTTTTATCAGCTGCCCACCGAGGGGTATACCCAAGGAGGTAAGTTTAGGTGAGGAGACGCCGAGATCAGGAACTTGAAGGTGCAAGGAACACAAGATTTAGACAGGTTCGGGCCGCGAGGCGCGTAATGCCCTACATCCTGTATGGTGGTTTGTATTGCCTTGGGTGTAGAATAATCTATTTTGAGGGGGTCCCTGCCCTCCTTATATATCCGGGAGGACAGGGTTACATGAATCCTAACAAACACTAGCTAGGGAATCGTAACCGAATACAACTCGAGTAGATTCCTTCTGTACCGACTAGCTTTATCTCCTACTCAAACGAGTAGAAAACAACTTAAATAAGAGACAAGACAAGCTTCATCTCTTAATCTTGTTTAAACTACGTTATGTACACAGCCCCGTAGCCCCGGATCTGACAAGCCCCTGAGCTCTTTGTAGCTGAGTACTGCAGGCTTCTCGAGTACTTTCGAAGTAGTCTTCGGCTTCTTTTGAAGCTCGGTCTTGAAGTTCTTCTTCGAGTACCTTCTTGGCTACATCGAAGATATGAGGTGCTCATGCCCCGAATTACTTCTTTGATATGGCGTGCGATTGAAAAATCGCACTCCATATGGAGTAGCCCCCGAGCCTTAGGTTAAATCGGGAAATCAGGCTGAGGGTCACATTATTCTTGAATCTTCCTTACTTACTTTTTCAAATAAATTCGAAAAAATAAGTAGTCGATGCCATGTATCCCGCAGCCCCCGAGCCTTGAATCCAAATCTCTCAGATTTGGAAATAAGGATCTAAAAGTCGTGGCATGCAGTGAAAAAATATTCTCATGATAAATAACTGGTGTGATGGTCCGAATGATGGAAGTTAAATCTGGAATTCGAAAAACCCCTTTTTTCGGGATAATTAACCCTGAAAAAATGATTAATCAAATATTTTATCTGAACAATCCACCAAACAACCCCTCATCTTCAGAATATGCTCTGAAACGACTCTTCAACTTCAAAACTACCCAACCGCTGGTTATTTAACCCCGTGGTAACGCCAAGTAAAATCCATGCCTCCAATCTGCAATCTGCTAAAAAATTTCCAGATCCCCAACCAGATCTTTGCGCCGCCTCCAGCCCCTTGAAGAAACCCCAATCCAACCAAATCTCCCCACCCCTTTCTCCGCAGCCCCCGAGCAACTCGTGGCGAGCGGATCTAGAAATGGCGCCCAAGAGATCTGAGAAGGATGGGAAGAAGAAGGAGTCGCAGCTGCCGTCTAGGGAATGGACTCAAAGTAAGTGTTCCAACAATGATCTCACGCGTCTTGTTTCCGAGGGTTTACTTCAAGAAAAAAGTCTTGTCAACTGGCACCCCTCGTTTCGCGATCCTCTTCCCATGGAAAATGTGGACAAAATTGTCACATTTTACTATTTTGCTGAACGGGGATTGGCTCTCCCCTCTTGCTCTTTCTTCCGGGGTCTTCTTTACTACTACGGGCTTGAGATCCATCACCTCAACCCGAATTCTATTTGCCACATTGCCATCTTTATTAACTTTTGCGAAGCATTTCTCGGAATTGAACCCGACTGGGATCGTTTCCGCTTTCTTTTCCGAATCAAACCACAACCCACCTCCAAAAATCCATCTGTTGTAGGGGGCGACGACATCCAACTTAGACAACAAGCCGGTGATAGGTACCTTTCATACAAATTCCCCTCCAACATTCCCGGGTGAAAAAATTATTGGTTCCACATCGAAAATCATGCCCCCCAACTCCTAGAAAGGTCAAATAAACCACCTGTTGTGAGACCAGAATGGAATCCTGAACTTCCCAGGGGGGACATGGATCAAGTCGACAAATTGCTAGACACCATAGCAGCTCACAAGAAAATAGGGGTGACCGGCACATCCGTAATGCTGTCCTTCTTCAAACGCTGAGTCCAACCAATCCAACAATACCATACACTTGGCTTCGAGTACATGGGTGCTGAAGATCCATCTGGAATGTGCGTAGAGGAACTGACGGACGAAGCCGCACTCATCCGAGTCAAGCGAGTGCTGATAGACGTGAACGCCATCCCCTACATCCCAGGATTGTTTTCTGCACGGAATCCTCCAAAACCGGTAAGTATTCGACTACTTTTTGAGAACAAATTCAGCTGTTCTGCCACTGCTAACTGAAAATCTTCTGTAGAGACTCATAGAATTGTACTGGAGCTATCCCTCACAACCCAACATCCCCCGATCGGACCACCTTCTTCCCAGCACCGCGGCAGAAGCAAAAAGGGCTCGAGCGTCCAAAGCCCAACCAAGCGAAGAAACAGCCGAAAGCGAGAGCCCCCTGGCAGAAAGGGAAATTGAAGGGAAGGCAAGAAGGAACAACTCCCCCGGCCCGGCCGTGGAGTTGACCGAAACTCTGCCCTTGGTCCCTCGGGGTCGTCGGGTAGTGCGCAAACGGAAAGCGCATGTAGTCGAATCCTCCAGGTATGAAATTGCTGCCCTGTTGAGTTGTCAAATATCGAATTGTTGCACGCTAACACTGTTTTTGTGCAGTCCTTCAGCTTCTCCACCCGACCCCAAGCACCAAGAAGTGGCTGAGGCTGATTTCGCTGCCGGGGATGATGTTCTAGCAGATGATGCTACAGAAACTGCTGGAACGGACCCGTCGACTACTCCAGCAGAGATGGTGACCATCACTGTGGCGGGCACCGTGCAACCAGCTGGTGTGAACCCGCCGCCGGCCACGAGCACCGTGGAGGAGATACCGCGGACCTTAAGAGTAAAGAAAGCTGTCATGAAGAAATCATCACTGTAAGTGTAGATCCTTATTGCATAATGGATGTCCCGTTCTTTTCAACTTGTGGAATAATAACATTCTGCTTCATTAGGTCTATGACTGCCAGGGGATTTAAACCAAAGCCTGTGTCGGCTACTCCAGCCCCAGTGCCACCAGCCCTAGAGGGGCCCACGCCCAAGGAGCCCGCCCCCGAGATGGACATAACACTGCCCGACCTGCCACCCCCCGAGCCCCAGCAAGCCGAAGCCAGAGCTGGTGGTGAGGAACAAGTTGAGGCCCCTGAAGCTGCTCCTGCCAATGGCACAGGTAAGTGTCTGACTGCCCACGGCTAGCTGATTAGACCACAGACATTATGTACAGAATGCATCTTGACTCGCAGGTGCCCAGCAACCACCTTCCGAAGAAGCCGCAGGGACCTCAAGGAGCCCTGGAGACCTGCTGATGGCTGGACATGGATACCAGAACATCATCACCATAGATCTGGTGGATGATCTAATGCTGACGGACGACAACATATAAACCTTCAAGAAGTTCTCCAAAGAGTTGTACAATTTTACCCTGGTAAGATATGATTACTCTTCTGCCAGTATACGTTGTCGAGTTGCTTGTCTTAATCTTCCCCTTATGCAGAATGTGATCAAGCACTCACAAAAGAAGACCGAGAAACTGAAAGCAGTCATGAGTGGCCACCAGGAGCTCGCTGCCAAGGAAAAACGCATATCCAAAGAGCAGACGAAGAACGGCTATTTTCAGAGAGAACTTGACAAGCTGAAGCAAGAGCGGACTCAAGAGACGTGGCTCCTCAAGAACAATCTGCGTAAACTCGAGGAACAACTCAAGGAACTAAAGAAGGCGCACCAAGGCAAGCCCTTACTTCCCTCGAGTACTTCCAACAATTTATCTTGGATTCTGAAAATATCTTCACCACAGAGCTTAGGAAAATCTTAACATATAAAGAAGAGCTGCTTACTGACGCGAAGAATATGCTCTATCACCGCACAGATGACGTTGAGAGGCTGTAGAAGGTCATCGTCGACACCGAACAACAGTTCGTCGGCTGCCTTCAGCAGATCAAGACACTGGGCGAAGAGAAGGAGCAGCGGCAAAAGGAGCTGGAGGACCTTAGGGGAGCCACCTAGAAACTTGTGGACATGGTGAACCCACAGGAAGACGGTAAGGCAGGCGAGCGGCCCTTGCTGGAGCGACTTCTCAAAGCGCCGCAGAAGGTCGTCAATTTCCTCACAGAAGCCCCGGCCGCTTGTGTCAGCCACGCTCTTGCCTTTGTAAAATCCTTTTGGCCGGAAGCTCGACTAGGAACATTTGTGCATGGAGTGGCTGCGGAGTGTACTGAAGAACAATTCAACGAGTATTTCCAAGAAGCTCAACCTGTAGCAGAACAGATAGTAAAAATTGTACTACAGGATTAAGATGTAAAAACAAGTACTCTTGTCCTTGTATATATTTGTCTTTGACGTCTCCATTTGTATGTGCCTTATGACTTCTGAATTGTCATCCAAATTTAAAGGCTAAGTAGTGGATACTGCCCCAGGTGCAGCGACCCTGGAAGTAGTTATAGTAGCTCCGAGTAGGAACTCAACCAATAAGTTAGACATAACCCGATCGAACAGGTCTAGCCAGTTAGGAAAGAACGCGAGCATCATCACAAAACTGCTGTGCTTATGGCAAGAAAAATCGAAACTACCCCAAGTGCAACGACTCTGGGCGTAGTCAAAATTGCTCATCATGCGAGCCTATCCATTAAGTTAGGTATAAACCAATCGAACGGATCAAATTTGTTGGGAAAAACGCGATCATCATTGCGAACGACCATCGAAGGTCATGGCGAAAGTCGATTCATATAAAGCATGAACCAAGCCGTAGCCTCCGTCAAAACTTATAATAAGAAGTCGATAAAACATGAACGTGGCCGTAGCCTCCGTTGGAACTCATGACAAGAAGTCGATTTGTATATATCATGAACGTGGCCATAGCCTCCGTCTGTTAATAGAAAAATTTACATTCCGAATTTTGTGACACGTAGCCTCCAAATTGACTCGGAAGAAAAAGGCCGCCTGGGCGTGCGGAGAACAACTATCCCCGCACGCTTCCTCATGGGTAGAACTTGCACAGGTTCTGAATGTTCCAAGAATTCGGGACATCTTGGCCCTCGGGGTATTGTAGTCGATACGACCCCAGTCTTGTAACCGGCTTGATGACGAACGGACCTTCCCACCTTGAGTTGAGCTTGTGTAAGCCGGACTCGTCTTGGATGCGGCATAGGACCAGATCACCTATACTGAATGACCGTTCCCTCATGTTGCGATCGTGATATCGCCGAATCCCCTGCAAGTATCTAGCTGACTGGACAAGAGTGGTGCAGTGTGCCTCTTCGACAGAGTTGAGCTCCAACTGCCTTGCTTCGTCCACCTCGCCTTCATTGTACATTTCAACCCTTGGGGATTTCCACATGATGTCGGCCGGTAAGATAGCTTCAGAGCCGTAGACGAGGAAGAACGGTGTTTGTTCTATGGCTTTGGACGGCTGAGTCCTGAGCCCCCAGATGACATGTGGCAACTCATGTATCCACTTTCCTCCTTTCTTGTTGTTTTCATCACAAAGTCTTTTCTTGAGGCCCTCAATTATCATGCCGTTCACCCTCTCGACTTGACCATTGGCCCTTGGGTGTGCAACAGAGACATATTTGACCTTGATGCACGCATTTTCACAGAACTCCCAGAACTTGCTGGCCGTGAAGTTTGATCCCAGGTCCGTGATGATGGTATTCGGGAAGCCGAAGTGATGCAGGATATCAGAGATGAAATCAACAACTCGATCTGGTGTGAGCTTGGCTATCAGCTTGTACTCGATCCACTTGGTAAACTTGTCGATAGCCACCAATACATGGGTGAAACCGCCTGGCGCTATTGTGAAGGGCCCAATCATATCGAGGCTCCAGCAAGCAAACGGCTAGTAAGGTAGTGTGGTGATGAGGCTGTGAGCTGGGATGTGAGATTGCTTGCCAAAGAATTAGCAGTTTTGGCATCTCCGCACAAGGTCCTCAGCATCGGACACTGCAGTGGGCCACCAGAAACCGGCTCTATATGCTTTCCCCACCAGTGTTCTTGAAGCCGCGTGGTTGCCGCAGACACCTTCGTGGATCTCCCGCAGTATGTCATAGCCATCTTCCTTTGTGACGCACTTCATGAGAACACCTGACCGAGCGCTGCGCCTATAGAGCTTGCCGTCGACTAGGACAAAACCCTTGCTTCTGCGCATGACGCGCGTCGCTTCTGCGCTCCTGGCGTCCATCCCCGCTGGTAGTCTCTGATCCCGGATGAAGTCGATAAAGGCCTCTCTCCAGTCCTCTCCAAGCAACATAACCTCCCGATCAGGCTGTTGAAGGCCAGCATCTGTGGTTACCTGAGGTGAGGGCTTGATGGATGGCTATTTCAGCTCCTGGACGAAAACTCCTGCTGCAACTTGTGCTCGGGTGGATTCTAGCTTGGATTATACATCTGCACCAACATTATGCTCCTGTATCACATGATGAACTTCCAGGTCGGAAAACTTGTTTTCCAGCTTGCGTACTTCTTGTACATAAGCGTCCATCATCTCCTTGTTGTAGTCCCACTCTTTATTGACTTGCTGAACCACAAGAAGAGAATCGCCATATACAAGTAGTTGCTTGATGCCTAGTGATATCGCCAAACGTAGACCGTGAAGCAAGGCTTCATACTCGGCTTCATTATTGGATACCTTCCAAAGGATCTGGAGGACATACTTCAGCTGTTCGCCCCGTGGAGAAATAAATAAAACTTCGACGCCACCGCCGTCGAGCTTAAGAGACCCATCGAAGTACATAGTCCGTGCTCTGGCTTGTCGATTGGAGTTGGAATTTGATTCTCTCTCCACTCAGCCATAAAATCGCCTAGGGCTTGAGACTTGATTGCAGTGCGTGGCTTGAAGTCGATTGACAAAGCCCCCAGTTCCACTGCCCACTTTGATATATGCCCCGTGGCATCTTGATTATGGAGAATATCCACCAATGGAAAATCCATAATCACAGTGATCTTGTACTCGTCGAAATAATGGCATAACTTTCTCGATGTAATCAGAATTGTATATAAGAGTTTCTGAACTGCCGGGTATCGTACCTTGGATTCAGAGAGTATCTCGCTAATGAAGTACACGAGCCTCTGCACTCCAAATGCATGGCCCTCCTCGCTGCGCTTGACTACAATGGCACTACTGACAACATGAGTTGTCGTCGCAATGTAGAGTAGTAGATCCTCTCCCGGCAGTGGTGCTGTGAGGACCGGAGGAGACTGAAGGTGATGTTTCAGATCTTGCAAGGCTTGCTCGGCCTCCTCCGTCCACTAGAACTTGTCTTGGCATTTCAGGAGTTTGAAGAAGGGTAGACCTCTCTCCTCGAGCCGGGAGATGAACCTGTTCAAGACCGCCATACATCCTGTTAACTTCTGCACATCTTTGATTGTGGCCGGAGCCCCCATATCAGTGATGGCCGTAATCTTCATAGGACTGGCTTCAATTCCCCGGTTGCTGACGATGAACCCGAGCAATTTCCCTGATGGCACTCCAAAAACGCACTTAGTTGGGTTGAGCTTCCACTGAAACCTGCGTAGGCTGCTGAACGCCTCTTCCAAGTCTGCAATCAGGTCGTCGGGATTCCTGGTCTTGATGACCACATCATCCACGTAGGCTTCGACGTTCCGATGCAGCTGATCAGCAAAGCACATCTGGATCGCGCACTGATAGGTCGCTCCTGTGTTTTTCAACCCGAAGGACGTAGTCTTGTAAGCATATGTCCCGAACGGGCTGATGAACACGGTTTTGATTTGATCTTCCTCCTTGAGCGCAATCTGGTGATATCCTAAATAGCAATCAAGGAGGCAGAGGAGTATACAACCCGCCGTCGAGTCGACGACTTCATTGATGCGTGGCTGCCCGAAGTGATCCTTTGGGCAATGCTTGTTGAGATCGGTGTAATCAACGCACATTCTTCATTCATTATTCTTTTTCCATACAAGGATGGGATGAGCTACCCACTCTGGATGGATTAATTCTTTAATGAAGCCAGCCGCGAGGAGTTTAGCTATTTCCTGTTTAATCGCCTCACACTTGTCGTGAGCAAATCTTCGAAGGCGTTGCTTTTTGGGCACAGCCTGTGGGTGTACATTCAGACTATGCTCCATCAGTTCCCTGGGCACCCCTGGCATATCCGCTGGTTTCCACCTGAATATATCTCGGTTAGCCTGAAGGAAACTGACGAGCGCGAGTTCCTATTTCTCATCTAAGCCCGCGCCAATAACGGCGGTCTTGGATGAGTCACCCTCCTGGAGCTGGATCGACTTGAGGTCCACGTCGCCGATTGACTGGATGCTCGACTTGTTGGCCTTTCTCGAAGGGATCTCCAGCTCGGCCTGGGAGAGCTGCTGCGCGGCCGCGAGTACTTCCCCTGAAGCATCTGGCACACGCGTAGTTGAAGCATACTGGATCGCCTCCTGGTTGCAATCATATGACTTCTTCAAGTCGCCTCGGAGAGTGAGTACTCCACTTTGTCCTGGCATCTTGAGAAGCAAATAAACATAATGCGGACTGCCATGAATTTGGCGAGTGCCGGACGGCCCAGTATAGCATGATAGGAAGATTCGAAGTTAACAACTTTGAATTTAATGAACTCGGTGCGGTAGTTCTCCCTCGTGCCGAAGGTGACTGGAAGAACCACCGTGCCAAGTGGGTGCGCGCGTTACCTTGGACAATGCCGTAGAAAGGGGACTTGCTTGGAACCAGCATGTTTGTGAAGTCCAGACCCATCTTTCTCAAAGTGCTGGTGAAGATGAGGTTGAGACCACTCCCACCATCGATGAGCACCTTGGTGAGCCTTACTTCTGCCACCACTGGATCCAAGACCAGGGGAAACTTACCGGGCTCTGAGAAGTTTGTCCACTGGTCGTCACGGGAGAACGAGATGGGGACCTCCGACCAACGGAGTGGTCGTAGTACCACCAGCTCGATGGACATGATCTCCCGGAGAAGCAGTTTCTGGTCCCGCCTGGAGCCGAAGTCACCATCTCCCCCGAAGATGACGTTGACGGTCTTTGAAGCATCCTGGAACTTTGCGTTGTGTGCTTGGTCCTCTTGGTCGTCGTCTTCGGGTTCTTTGTCCACTGGCTTCTTGTTCTTCTTGCCACCACCGGGATTGCTGAATATCCTCCGGAGGTGGTAGCAATCAATTGCTGCATGATTGGCACCTGGATGCCATGGGCATTTCTTCTGCAGGAGCTTCTCGAATTCTTCCTACGTCGTGGACTTCTTGCCTCGTGAGGGACAATCCATAGCCGCGATGAGATCATCTGGCTTTCGTTTTCGGGATGGACCCCAATAGTCCCACTAGTTTTTGTCGTTGCGGTTGTCATTTGGACGCCTCAGGTTGCTATTATTGCGCCTCGGGAACCGCTCTCTCATCTTCTCTTCCTGCTCGGACCAATCGTGCATCATGTCATGAAGCCCCGCAACAGTTTTCGGCCTGTTCCGCCTGAAGTCTTTGTAGATGCCTGGGTCGGTGATGCCGTTGTAGAAGCAGTCGATGATGTCTTCCTCCGAGATGTTCGCAATGGTAGCGCGAACATCGAAGAAATGACGTGTATAGGACCGTTAGAGCTCGTTACATTCCTGTTTGTATTGAGCAAGATCGTGACGAGTACCTGCGCGGGTGATCGCCCCCTGGAAGTTGTCGATGAAGACCTTCTTGAGCCGCTCCCAGGAGTCGATCGAGTTGTTGCTGAGGCTCCCCAACCACGTGAGCAGCGCGGGGTCCAAAGCCATCGGGAAGTAGACGACCTTGGTGATGTTGGAGCCCCCTGCGACTTCAATAGCGGTGGAGTAGCGACGTAGCCATTGCTGAGGAGCTTGCTTGCCATCGTACTTGGTGATGCCGATCGGCTTGAAGCCCTCAGGGTACTTGTAACTGCTAAACCGTGCGGAGAAAGCTGAAAAATGGTCGCTGCAGTCAGTGCCCTCTATCTCGACTACTTCACACTCTTTGCGCCTGGAATCGATCACGGAGTGCACATCGCGTCCTTCATTGATTCGCTGGCACAGGACTTCTGGAGGATGCCGGTGATTGGCCTGTCGCGGGATACCCCCTGGAGGTGGCTGCTGCCTCTCGCCAGGGGCCTGACTCCTGCGAGCGTTATCGTTGTTGCTACGCTGAGGTCGAGGATGGCCGCCTGCCGTTCGACTGTGAGCCTGGCTTCAGCTCTCGCCCACGTGCTCCTCCCTGACGGTAGACGCTGGGTTTTGCTGAACCAGCTGGATCCAAGTCCTCTGTGCGTAATGAAGTGCTTGTCGCACATTTGGATCGTTACTGCGCTCGAGTATAGCCGTAACCTAGGCGATGTTGGCCACCGGAGTCCTGAAACCCCGCTCGCTTACGGCAGCGAATTCGGCGTCAAGCTCGTGAAGCATGGATCGCATGCGCTCGTTGACCCCCCTTTCGCGGGCTGCGCGAGCTCTGTTCCTGGTCCTCCGTGCCTCACGATCGGCATCATTTTCGTCGCCGGCGTTGGCTGTGGCTTCATCTTTGGATACCACATCAAATTCGACGATGGGCAAGTCGCCATCGTCCTCGCCTTCTTCCGCCATCAGCACCTGGCGTGAGATGAGATCCTCAGAGCTCATGTCGACTAGCTCGGTCGACTCCTCCGCCACGGTAGCTAACGGCCTGCCCTCCTGAAAAGATAAAGGCTCGAGGTGGGCCACAAGTTGATCCTCAGCCTCGAGTAGATCAGAGAGTTTCATGCCCTTCCAATGCACGAAACGCCCCTCTGGAGTGGAGGTGATCATCAGAAAGTTGGTACCAAAACAACCCGAACCCCGCCAACGTGCGGTGGCTCCGGGCTTTCCAAGTTGGAGCAGAGAATCCAAGTCCTTCTCCAATGTGGAAAGGGACTCGAAGATGTCGGCCTCCTGGAGATCAGTGGCCAAATTGCATAGACCGAGTCGTGATCGGCTACGCGAGTCCTTAGATTGGAACGAGTCCAACCTAAGGAAAGTTGTTGCAGCGCCGGACAAAGTCGCGCTGGAAGCAGACTCCTCCTCGGTCCTTGTAGTGGATGCAAGAATTGACAAGTCCTCGAGATCATCAACGAACTTGTCGAGGTCGCTGTGAGGACCCACCGCAGGAGTTTTCGGCTTCGTGTTGACGAGGAATCGATGGAAACTACCCGCACCATCTGCGACATAGACCCACGAGCCAAAAACAAATGTCGTGCCCTGAGAGGGTACTGACCTGGTGAACTGGAAAGATGCCATCGAGCTCGTCGGTGGATCTTCGACGCGCTCCCCTACCTAGCGCGCAAGGTGATAAGTTTAGGTGAGGAGACGCCGAGATCAGGAACTCGAAGGTGCAAGGAACACAAGATATAGACAGGTTCGGGCCACGAGGCGTGTAATGCCCTACGTCCTGTATGGTGGTTTGTATTGCCTTGGGTGTAGAATGATCTGTTTTGAGTGGGTGTCTGCCCCCCTTATATATCTGGAAGGATAGGATTACATGTATCCTAACCAACACTAGCCTGGGAATTGTAACCGAATACAACTCAAGTAGATTCCTTCTGTACCGACTAGCTTTATCTCCTACTCAAACGAGTAGAAAACAACATAAATAAGAGATAAGACAGGCTTTATCTCTTAATCCTGTTTAAACTACGTTATGTACACAGCCCCGTAGCCCCGGGTCTGACACTTCCAGCTCCACTGCCCATTTGGAGATGCACCCGGTGGCATCCCGATTGTGTTGAATATCAGCCAATGGGAAGTCGGAGACCACCAAGATGTTGTATGCGTCGAAATAATAGCGAAGTTTCCTGGAGGTGATGAGTATACGGTAAAGTAGTTTCTGAATTATCGGGTAACGAACCTTGGATTCAGAAAGGACTTTGCTGATAAAGTAGATTGGTCACTGCACCCCAAAGGCGTGGCCATCCTCCTGGTGTTCCACCATGATTGCCGTACTGACGACGTGAGTAGTCGCGCTGGTGTAGATTAGCAGGTTTTCGCCTGGTTGGGGAGCCGTCAGGATAGGGGGCGACTGCAAATGGTGCTTGAGATCATGCAACGCCTGCTTTGCCTCCTCGGTCCACTGGAACTTGTCGTGGCGCTTGAGCAATTTGAAGAAGGGTAGTCCCCGTTCTCGAAGTCGGGAGATGAATCTGTTCAAGGCTGCCATGCAACGTGTGAGCTTCTAGACATCCTTGATCGTCCGTGGAGCATCCATGGCTGTGATGGCGGTGATCATATCCAGGTTTGCATCAATTCCTCGGTGACTAACAATGAACCCCGAGTAGTTTTCCTTGTGGCACACCAAAGACGCACTTCGTCGGGTTAAGCTTCCATCGAAACTTCCGCAAGGTGTTGAATGTTTCCTCGAGATCAGTGATGAACTCAACGTGGGATCCAGTCTTGATGACCAAGTCATCCATGTGAGCTTCAACGTTGCGATGTAGCTAGTCCGCAAGGCACAGTTCGATGGCCCGTTAATAGGTGGCTCCTGTGTTCTTCAACCCGCATGACATTGTAGTGTATGCGTATGCTCCAAAAGGGGTGATGAACGCCATTTTGATATGATCTTCTTCCTTGAGAGCTATCTGATTTTAGCTTGAGTAGCAGTCAAGGAAGGAGAAAGACGCAGCCAACCATAGAGTCGATAACTTGGTCGATGCGTGGGAGCGCGAAGGGGTCCTTTGGGCAATTTTTATTGAGATCACTATAATCCACACACATCCTCCATTCATTATTATTTTTTTCAAGACTAGTACAACATTAGTTAACCACTTTGGGTGGTACACTTCTTAAATAAAACCGGCCACGAGTAGTTTTGCTAGCTCTTTCTTGATATCCTCCCTCTTGTCGGGGGCGAAGCGTCGTAGTCGTTGCTTTTTCAGAGTGGCTTTAGGGTCAACTTTTAGGCAATGCTCAATCAACTCCTTGCGCACCCTTGGCACATCCGCTGGTTTCCACGCGAATATGTCTCAATTAGCCCTAAGGAAACTGATGAGTGCGCTTTCCTATTTGTCATCTAAGCTGCCCCAGATCAAAGCAGTCTTGGACGGGTCGCCTTCTTGCAGCTGGATGGCCTTGATGCCAACGTCACTCGGGTTGAGTTTAACCCTCGACTGGCTAGGCCGCTGGTTGGAGATCTCCATCTTTGAGTCGGTCAGCTTCTGCATGGCCATGAGTACTTCAGCAGACGGCTCTGGCACGTGTGATGTCGTGGCGTACTCGATCGCTTCCTGGTCGCAGTCGTACGACTTCTTCAGGTCATCGTGGATTATGAGTACGCCTATCTTGCCTAGCATTTTAAGTAGTAGGTAGACATAGTGGGGCATGGCCATGAACTTGGCTAGTGCCGGTCTGCCAAGGATGGCATGATATGACGAGTCGAAGTCCGCCACCTCGAATTTGATGTACTCGGTGCGGTAGTTATCTTTCATCTCAAAGGTGACTGGCAGGACCACTGACCCGAGTGGTGTAGCCGCGTTACCTGGAATGATGCCGTAGAAAAGAGCTCGGCTAGAGGTGAGCATCTTTGAGATGTCCAGGCCCATCTTCTTCAAAGTACTCATGAAAAGCAGGTTGAGGCTGCTCCCGCCATCGATGAGTACTCGGGTTAGCTGTGAGTCCGCCACGATAGGATCTAGAATGAGCGGAAATTTTTCTGGCTCGGAGAAGCTGGTCCATTGATCATCCCGGGAGAAGGAGATCGGGACCTCACTATATCTCAGAGGCTTTTGCAAGGCCAGCTCTACAGAGAGGATTTCGCGCAGGGTCAACTTCTACGCACGAATGGAGGGGAATCCGCCGTCTCCGCCGAAGATGACGTTGACGACGTTCTTCAGATCCTGGAAGCCTTGTGCCCTCGACTTGTCACCCTCATCATCGCCCTCCTGGTCCTTTCACTTTCCTGCTTGAGGGAGGGGTGGTGCATGGAGTGACTTGCGGAGGCTGATGCACTCGAAGAGCATGTGTCGCTATTGTCGGTCGAAACCCGCCGGCGAGCAGCGACAGGCAACACGAGGAGCCGGGAGGCTCCCGGGACTGCTGGTGGGCCCCGGTACCTTGGTCAACGGCTCGAGATCCGGCACACATCCTGCCTTCTACGTTGCTAGGCGTGCCACCTAACCTTGTACCTGATTAGGAAGGTGTTATATGTTAGTTTCCTGCATGCATAGACACGTATAAACATTAGTCCGAGCCGTGATCGGCTCATCGGGTGGTCTCAGTATCGGCTGTAAAGAGCCGATTGTGTTCAATACCGGATCAGATTTATAAATAAAGCAAATATATCCAATGGTAATATAAATATTGCTCTATAAATATTAAGCTAATCCAATCTACGACGGTTAAAGCTTTCACTGCGTAATCGGAACATCCTACGCGTAATTGAGCCTAACAGATATGGAAGGCAATGAAACAACAACATAAATAGGGGCCTAAAAACCAACCAAAAGCTGATTCCCGGAACAATCCCTTTCTAAGCTGTTATAAAGCACCAAACGCACTGCCGAAACGTTCAACCCGTTTGAAGGGCCTAATCATGCAGATATTAAACTAAATCCTTGATTGATGAAGACTAACTATAACAGATTGGATCTACTGAACATGAACAGAGCAAAGCGCTGCCCTTAAACCCGAAATTGAATATAGGGGCAGCCGGACGTTTACACGTAACAAGCAATGTACAACTAAAGCATTGGAAAAGCCGATGCTACTCTATAAACACTAAGATAACTAGTGTTACTCGCCATCAACAACGCTTCAAAATGAGAAACACGAAAGGTAAATAAGAAAGGACGATACCGCCCCGATCACGCAGGGTGTGATCGGGGCCGCACGGCACTTACCCGAGAAACCCTAGAACAGGGGTAGCGATGCGCAGAGAGTTGTTAGTGAATGATTGATTCTTTCATTGTTTATTCAGGGTACATATTTATAGTCCGTAGACTTACATTCCCTAACCAATCCTAACTAAACACGACATAAATCTTAACTATCTCTATCTAAACTATTTAAACACACATGCCTATCTAGATACATTGCCAACCTTGGCCTCAAACACCTGCATAAGGTCCGATTCGTAAGCCCACTATGGCTATCATTCGAGCCCATCTTGCTCCTCGGCCCACCTTTCTGTCCTGCCTGAATTATGGTAATAACACATGCCCTGCTGGTTTTGGCAATAATTATTCTGAAACCATTTTTCTTTTAATCGCCTCACCTCTTCGACTTCCGAAATCCGTACAGGCGTGCCTCTTCAACTTCCAGGGGATGTGACTGCTCTGCATCAGGCTCCTTGGAAACTGCTATGGTGACGATTCACCTTCCACTTTGTCTTTATAAACCTATCCCCGGTCACTTTCTTGTAATCGTCTTCTCTCTTCAGCCATTAGCAACCATACCTAACTCGATTTCCCTCTTCTCAAAATGGCTTCTTCCTCTTCCTCTGCTTCTTCCACCATCTTTTTCGAGTCTGACTCCACTCGGGAGCCTACTCCAGAATACGACCCTATAGCCGCCTACGAAGTCCTTGCCCCCTGCATTGGGATGCAGAGGAATGGGACTTCCAGTCGTGGTCAGAGGACGACGAGTCCATGACCGACGGCGAAGACCTCCACCTACTCCTTGGTGATGAGCTAGAGGAAGATGACGAAGACGATGCATCCTGGGAAGAGGACTTCTCCTCTTCCTTGGAGGAAGAAGCTGATTCCTTCTCAACCGAGGAGGATTCAGTAGCAGGAAACTTCCTCCTTGGCGGATCGTCGGAAGATGATGACGATGAAGACAATAGCGGCTTCACCAATAGCAACAGTGGAGATGACGGTAGCGACGTCGACGGCAGCGGCGGTGATAACGACGTTAGCACGGCTCCACCAACCAAGCGCCACAAGACCTCCGGCGTGTACTGGTGGTAGACTGTAGCATTAAGCCGATAGATTGGCTCTAGGAGCAATCGGCTCCCCTTTTGTACTTACTCCCTATAAAAATTTTCTTTTTCAACCGCGACTCATTTAAAAGCCGATCTGTTAAGAGCCAATGGCAACGCATCGGTTCCTTTCCTCAAAATATGCCGATCCGGACCCAAACCAGTTCTTCAATTTATTTCATTTTCCTCTTAAATCCGAAACCTTACCGAAAACAAATCTCCGAAGATTCCCCGAATCCAAGTTATTCTCCAAAAACCCTTTGCTCATAAACCCTAGCCACAAGACTCGCACCTGAGCCTTAGAACACGAACTCGATCTTGTGCCGCCAACCCTAGATCTGTTCCCCAAGTCCTCGATCCTCATCAGGGTTCCCGATGGCGGATTCTCCGAACACCGATGCGAACATCTTTGGTCTGAAGGTAAGACTCCGACCTCTGCTTAGTTTAATGCAGCAACTACAAGATTCCCTACGCCAATAAATGACCCTTCTCCGATTATTTGGTTTTCATGGATCCCTTCAGGCTTTCGATATCCTTTTGCTGCATCTTTCTTCCCCCAACTCTTTCTATCTCGGGCCTCGTTCTTACGAGAAACCCGTAGATCTGATTTCTTGCGAGGCCAATCGAATTTCATTCGTGAGCCAAAACATAGATCTAGACTCCTGGACTGACAGCCTCCGTGCCTGGCCAAATCCTCTCGAGGGCTGGATAACCTGGTATAACAGAGTGGCAAATACCTACCAGCCCACATGAGAGTCCGTAGGGATAGCCAATGCTCTGTCCCTATCTATGTCCCCTCTTGAAAAGAACGAGAACCTTCTGAAGACCATCGGCTACTTTTGGTCCGATGCCTTGAACTGTTTCCTCTTTGGCCATGGACCGATGACTCCAACCCTTCTGGACGTGATGATGATCACTGGTCTGGACATCTCATCAACTTGCCCCTCTGCCTACAGGCTATCTGAAGTTCCCTTCAAGTTGTCTTCCAAAATAGAGTGCACAAACTGGGGTGCATACCTGAATCAGCACCTAAAAATGAAAGGTCCTGTGACAGAGAAGGAATACACAGCTTTCTTGAATCTTTGGTTAGAGCACTTCCTATTCTGCGATCCTTCCCTTGCTCCAACCAGGAATTATCTCCCTCTAGCTTATGAGCTGGCCAAAGGTCACACTGATGGCCTTGGTAAATTATTCCTTGGAGAAATCTACAGATACCTTCATCTGATGTCTTCAAGCCTTCTTTCCCAGAAAAAACATAGGACTGGTGGTCCCTGGTGGTTCATCCAATTGTGGGCTCACCTTTACTTTCCGGACTTCATCCCAAATTTTCCTTCTTTGGCCAATAACTCTTTCCCGGACCAAAGTGGGAGGCAGATCCGATGCATCAGCTTCGGCCAGGCTTTGTACAGCCTCCCTGGCGGCAAGTTGAATCCCTCAAATGCTACACAGTGGTTTAGGATTTTTTATAGGGACCTGAACAACCCAATCTTCCTCCCCTACATTGAGTCTGAGATTTTTGAGAACCCGGCCACCTTCAGGTTGGCTGACTTTGCCGATGATGTCGACACCCGGCGCCTGTATTCTATCATGATTCGCCCTTGCCTCCTCCCGGTCGGCATGAGTACTTCCAACCAGATCATCAAACCGGGATATGAGTTCTATCAGTCGGTTGTAGCAGCCCGGCAGTTTGGCCTTGGGCAAGTTCCTCCACACTTCCTCCTTCATAATTTAACATCCAACAAAATCGACCTGCCTAACGCCGTCACCACCCAACGATGCTACAACCTATTTTCAGACCTTCTCATCCCAATCCCTGTCGACCTCGCATTCACCTCTTTGGCCATTGACTTCAAGAACTGGTAGTCGATGTGGAAGACCCATGTCTTCCGGAAAGCCCTGGGGCTGATGTTGCAGCAGATTCATGTTGAGTATGAAATCCCAGAGGAAGAGGTATTACTGTCAGCTCATTGTTCTTCCTTTTGGTTTCACTGAATTCCTTTTCTGATTCCATTTGCTCTTTTTTGCAGCAGGAGGATGGCCCGAAGCCTAAGAATGATGATGGTTCTAACTTCCAGCTTACGCCAGTTCCCCCTGTGGTTCTTTTTGGCAAAAACGCACCTCCCCCTTCAAAAGGCATCATGCGGATCCAGCCCAGCACCGTGAAGTTGACCCCCAAGTGGAAATGGTCTTCTGACGCTATTGCCCCCCGAGCCCGCACTAATGTGAGGAAGATGCTTGTCAGGAAAATTCGGAAGGAAGCTGGGCCGTCTTCCACCAATCAAGAAGCTCCGATTGCAGCCAAGTTTGGATCGCCCCTCTTGCAGCTGATCCTCTGAGTATGTACATTTTAACTTGATTGGTGTTCCCTTTCTTGTAGTCCGACATTGTGGACATTTCTAGTGGGGAGGAACCCGCATGCCAAAAGGATCCAGCTCCAGAAGCTCCAGAAGATTCTTTGGCACCGGTCAGCGCCTTGATTACCCTTCAGGATCCCACCCCAAAAGCTCCGGAAGGCCCTGCAACGTCGGTTGATGCTTCGGTCACCCTTCAAGGTCTGCAGGAGCCGGTCATCGCTACGTTGGACGTTGGTCCCTCTCTGGAGGGGCCGACTGTCACCTCGTCGACTGTCAGTCTTCCTCCGAAAGGGGCGCGCCTGCAAGAGCCGATCGCTGCTTCATCGGCTGCGCTCCTCCTTTTAAAAGGGTAAGTCCCCAAGAGCTGTTCATTGCTTCACCAGCTGTCATTGCTCCTCTTCCAAAAAGGGCGCATCCTCAGGAGCCGACCATTACTTCATCGGCTGTCGTTACCCCTCCTCCAGAACAGGTATGTTTTATCACCAGACTGTTTACATCTTTTCCCTGTGCTCCCCTACTCTCATGCCTTCTTTCAGGGATTAAACCTGTCGGAGTTGCTTGCATTTGATCCTGCATCTGTCGGCTCGGCCATACTAGAAGTCAACGATCCTCAACCAGATTTGACCAGTATCGCCAGTCAACTTCTCCGCGTGAAGGGCCTCCTATCAGCTCCGATTGACGCCTTGGTCCAGGACTCCAGTGTAGTAAGGCAGATTCTTGAGGAGATCAACTCTCAACTTCCTACAGTCCTTTAGATCAAGCTCTGGCCGACCGGGCACCTCCTTTTCTTTTGGGCAAGAGTGGAACAGGCTCATCATAGGATTGAGACCCGTCGCTCTCAAGCCCCCTTGAAGGCCAACATTGCCGAGAGGTGCCGGCTACTTAACAAGAAGAAGGCGGTTCTGGATGCCAAGGCCGATACATCTATGCATTCTCAACGGCTTCATCTTCTGGAGAAGGAATTAGAAAACCTCAAGGCTAGGGTCCGGGCAACCGAGCAGTGCATCCAAGAAGAGAAAGACCTTATTGCCAGCTCCAAACGGGAAGCAGAAGCCCTGACCACTCAACTGAAGGTAGATCTTGCGGAGTTGAGCACTTTGAGTAGGCAGGTGGTGCCAGGAGTGGACAAGGAAGATGAAGCAGTGATTGCTAAAGCTGATCATGTCCATCTTGAGGCCATTAGTGCCATCGATGAGTTTCTTCAGTAGGCTAACTTCTAACAGACAAACTTGCATGTATATATTTTTAAACTCTAAAGTCGATGGTCACACATCGGCTATTCGATCGACTCAATATGTTAGGTACTTTGAGACTCTAAAGTCGATGGTCACACATTGGCTATTCGATCGACTCAATGTGTTGGGTACGAAGTACTTCTCTTTTTCTTTTATATGTGTGGGCAGACTGCACGCATCAGCCTCCTTTCCTTGTTCCTGTCTTGGCACATATCACCAGCTCCGTCTGTATGAGCCATCGGGTTCTATCGGCTGATATCCTTCCGCACAGCCTCGGCTCTCTCTTATTGGGGCCTGTTGTTCATATCGGTTTACAGCCTGATGTGTAGCATTGGCTTTACTGCTCACCATCCCACATGCTCAGGAAGTACTTCTTGAGATGTTGACCGTTGACCGCCATTGGGAACTTGATGCCATCTAACTCTTCTAGCATATATGTGTTCCCTGATAGGACTTGGTCAACCCTGTAAGGCTCGTGCTATTTTGGAGACCATTTGCCATACGCTACATCTTTAGTCCCCAATGGTAGCACCGCTTCCCAAACTAGATCTCCAACTCGGAATTCCTTTGGCTTGACTTTCTTGTTGTACGCGCGGGCTACTTTTGGCCTTATTTTCTTTGATCTTTTCAAGTGACCAAAGCCTAAGCTCCGTGAGGTGCTCCACATTATCATTCATTAGAGCAGCATAATCTTCTGCTGTTAAGTCATTCTGGAACTCCACGCGCCTCAAACCGGCCATAATTTCCCACGGTAAAACAGCCTCCTGTCCATACACTAGGTGATAAGGAGAAGTTTTCATTGCTCCATGGCAAGAGATGCGGTATGCTCGTAATGCCTCTGATAAGACCTCGTGCCAATGCCTAGGATATTCATCAATCTTTCTCTTGATCAACTTGATAAGGCTCTGATTGGATGCTTCAGCTTATCCGTTTGCTTGGGCATAATATGGAGATGACCTGATCAGCTTGATGCCCATATCAGCGGCGAATTTCTTGAATTCCTCTGAAATAAAGACCGAGCCTCCATCTGTTATAGTGGTCTGAGGGATGCCGAACCTATGAATGACATGTTCCTTGACAAAATTAATAACATCTTTGGATGCTACCGACTTCATGGGGACCGACTCTACCCACTTAGTAAAGTAGTCCGTGATGGCCAAAATAAACTGGTAGCCTTTGCTGGATGGAGGATTAATTTTGCCGATCATGTCCACGGTTTGATAATGGGGTTCATCACTGATGCTTGTACCATCTGAATCTTCCCGAACCTCTGACACGCTTGACATCCTTTATAATATTTGAAGCAATCTTCAAGCATGGGGGGCCAGTAATACCCTGATCGCCTAATCAGCCACTTCATCTTGTGAGCCGATTGGTGAGTCCCACAGGTTCCTTCGTGGACTTTATGTAAGAGCCGATTGGATTCAATCGGCCCCAGGCATTTGAGCAACAGTCCTATCAGGATATATCTCATAGCTTTGTAGCGTATCCTCTTGAGTGCCCCCGAGCCAAATCCTTCAAATAATTGAAGATATCGGCTCTCCAATTTCCTTGGTCCAGTAGGTGTACCTTAAGATTGGTTCTATCTGCTACAGCCCTATACCCCGAGGCCATCTGTGCCAAATCATTAGCCTCCGAATTTTGAGCTGAATTGGGCCATCAGCTCTTGACACTGCACCCATAACGGGAAGAGCGACTCGCTCTCACATCTGTATTCTTCTGTGAGCTGAGAGATCACTAATTTAGAATCCCCGAAAATTTCCATTGTTTCAGCTCCGGCCTTGAGAAGCAACTCCATACCTTTACGCACCGCTTCATATTCTGCAAGGTTATTGGTGCAAGCGGTAGGCAATCTAATTGAAAAAGAATACGTTGCCCCCCGAGGCGACACAAGCAGGATACGCCACATCCATCTCCGCAAATTGACCCGTCAAAGTACATGGCCCATGCACGTATGGAAAGTGCTGCTATGTCAGTATTAACCCTTTCTGCAATAAGATCCGCCAACGCTTGCCCTTTGACCGCCTTCGCGGGTTGGTACCGGATATCGAATTCTGACAACGCGAACATCCATTTTCCAAGTCAGCCTTTCAACACAGGAGCCGATAGCATGTGTTTTATGACATCCGATTTGCAGATGATAATTATCTCGGCTGATAGCAAGATATGACGAAGCTTGGTGCATGTAAAGAATAAACAAAGGCATAACTTTTCGATATCAGGATACCATGTCTCTGCATCTAGCATCCTTCTGCTGAGGTAGAACACAACCCTCTCTTTGTCATCATGCACTTGTATTACTACTGAAGCAATGGAGGTGTCACCTACCAATAGGTAAACGTAAAATGGCTTATCTTGTTGGGGTGGAACAAGCACAGGTGGTTTTGACAAATGCCCGTTGCTGCTCTGCCCCCCAGCGAAACTCTCCATTGTCTTTGATTTTCACCAACTCCATAAAAGGCTCAATCCGCCCGGAGAGATTGGAAATAAACCTTCTAACAAAGTTGATCTTTCCGATGAGCTGCTGGAGCTCCCTCTTCATAGTAGGTGGCAACATGGTGCGCACAGCTTCTTGACTTTTTAGGCCGATCTCAATTTCTTTTTCATGAACTAAAAAACCCAGAAACTGACCGGCCGAAACTCCAAAGGCGCACTTCTTCGGATTCATTCTAAGCCCGAACCTTCTAATTCTTTCCAGAACTTGTCGTAAGTCCTCTAAGTGCCCTTCAACCAACCAGACTTCACCACGACATCATCAATATAAATTTCCACCAGCTTGCCGATCAAGTCGTGAAAAATGTAGTTCATGGCACGCCAGCATTCTTCAACCCAAAAGTCATAACCACATATTCGAACAGTCCCACTGCCCCAGGTACTCTGAATGTAGTCTTGTTTATATCCTCAGGATCTATAAAGATCTGGTTATAACTGGCGTTGCCATCCATGAAACTCAAGATCTTATGACCGGCAGCCGCGTTAATCAACGTCTCTGCAACAGGCATCGGATATTCATCCTTTGGAGTAGCCCTATTGAGGTCTCTAAAGTCCACGTAGACTCGCCATCGGCCGTCCTTCTTCTGCACAGGTACAACACTTGAAATCCACTCGGCATACCTGCAAGGCCTGATAAATCTTGCTTGTAGCATTTTCTCCACTTCCTTCTTAACTTCAACCAAGACCTCAGCCTTCATCTATCGCGCTCGCTGCTGAAACGGCTAAAATCCATTCTTGAGAGGGAGTCGATGCTCGACTATACTCCTGTCCAACCCAGGCATCTCCGTGTAGTCCCAGGCGAAACAATCTACATATTCCTTTAGCAAAGCTATTATCAGATCTCGTAAACATGGGCGTAACTTTTTGCTGATAAATGTTGGTCGTGGCTTATCCCCAGGACCAATATCTACTTCTTCGAACTCGTCAGCCGAGGTAAACCCATATCCTAGTTTCCCATCATCTGTTAAATCAACACTGCAGATGGACAAAGAAGATAATAAAAAGAATTTTGTCCGATCGTCGAGATCGGCCGCTTCATGTCTTTCATTGCTTTTTGAAACTTTACAACAAGAGTAAGGCCGGCTGTCAAAGCAGGCTTTCCTGTAACTACTATGATTATGTACAACACTTGACATCAAAGATTTGCACTTCATTTTTTGGGGCCGATCGCGGGGATCGGCCTCATCAAATGCGTCAGAGCAGCTCATTCTTCGTGACTCATCTACTCTGTAAGGCCAGTGGATAAGACCAGCCTCACCCTATTTTTTTGTAGCTTCAATGCGGTCGCAGCCTTCCAAACTGATCCCTGAGATCGGCTCTTGGTCCTCTGCGTCCCAAATGCTCATAGCAGCATGTGAGATCTCGATCGAGTCATCTGCATGAACCACCTCTACCTCATCTCCATTCCACTGGATTAGACATTGATGCATTGTGGAAGGGATGCAGCAATTAGTATGGATCCAATCTCTGCCAAGTAGGACGTTGTATGTGCTCTTGCTGTTAACAGTGAAGAAAGAGATCGGGACAGTCTTGTTTCCAACGGTCAGATCCACACTGAGGACACCTTGAGCTTCTGATGTCTACCCATTGAAATCACTTAGCGTGACATTAGTCTTGATCAGATCTCCAGTGGACCGCCCCAACAAATGAAGTACTGAGTACGACATTATATTAACTGCTGCTCCTGTGTCAACTAACATCTTGTTGACGGGCTGGCCGTTTATGTAATCCTTGAGATATAAAGCCTTCAAATGCTTGTAGTTCTTTGCTTGTGACTTCTCAAATATTACCGGCCGCGGCCCCAAGTCAAGCTGGGCTACCGATAACTCCTCATGGGCTCGAGCGTGGAATTCTGCAGGGAGCATAAACACCATATGCGTATAAGCCGATGTCCTCACATCGGCTCTTGTTGACTTCGGCCGCCACTCCTTCCTGGGAGGGCGCGACTCCCTTTTCTACGCATAATGGACTTTGTCCGCCAAATCCGGATGCACGTTCCTTAGTGACTCAAGATATTTAGCCTCAGCTTCTTCCAGGCTACGCAACCGCTAAACCCTATGTTTCTGAGAGCTGTTAAGTCCATCAGGGCACCAGCGCGGACGGTGATATTTATCCTCTTCTTCTTCGAAGTCCACCCTCCTTTGTGGTGGTTGAATCTGCTCTTGCTGAGACGGCACAGGTCCCAAACGCGGAAAACCGAGACCCCCTTTGCATGTTGCTTCCCAGGTCCGCACTTCAGGCAATCCTTGGTAGTAGGCAATCGACTCATGCCGGAATCCCAACAATACCTGAAGAAAAGGCAATGCCAATGATCACGCGTGTCTTCCTGCTTCTTCAAATGCTTTCCAGTATGGCGCTCATACTCCTCTTCCTATGATTAACGTCGGAGATGCTGCTGATACTGGTACTTGTACTTCTTGAGGAGATCAGAAGAAGCCGGCCGCTGATTCCTGACACGCCTCACTTGTTCCTCTATGATATATCCCTTTTCTCCATTTTGGGGCTGATCACAAGGATCAGCCTCTTCATTCTTGGTTTGGCGGCATGGTGCGAACCCTGCCATGTTAATGCCGAGCGCGAAATCCAACTGCCGCCTTGCAGACCGGTCATGACCTTCCACCATGTTCACACTCAGGAAGGGCTGGGTATCAACCTTCATGGCGATTTGGCCCAAGATCAATCGGCCTTGCTCAATATCCGATTGGATCTGCCGACGGAGTTCCTTACAGTCGCTTGTGCTATGGGTGAAAGAGTCATGCCACTTGCAATATGATCTCCCCTTTAGCTCCAGCGCTGTAGGAGGCTTGTAACCTTCAGGTAACTTCAACTGTTTTTCTTTCAATAATAGATTGAATGTCTGTTCAACTTTGCTCACGTCAAAGTCGAAACCTTTCGTGGGCCCTTTTTGTTTCACCCACTTACAGGACACGGGGTTTGCCCCCCGAGTCCATTCTATGACTGCTACTTCCTGATCATCCACAGAGTCCTCAGCTTCCTCTGTGTCGATCAATGTCACTTGACGCTTGAACTTATCTTGGTATAGCTCTGGGTGGCGCTGCTCATGTGTTGTTAGCTTTTGCACCAAATGAGCCAAAGAGGTAAACTCCAGTTGGAAAGCCAGATCCCTGATCGGCTTTAGTAATCCCAAAGATGCCAACTCGACCGCCTCCTTCTCTGAAATCCGGGTTGAGTAACACCGGTTCTTCACCTCTCTGAAGCGTCGGATATATTCTGCCACGGTTTCCTCACGCTTCTGCCACACTTGCGCCAAGTCGATAATTTCTGCTTCTGCAGCTTTCGAGTGATACTGAATATGAAATTGCTCCTCCAGCTGCTTCCAGGTGCGGATCAAATCAAGGCCTAATGATGTATACCATCCAAAGGCTGGCCCTGTAAGAGATTGCGAGAAAAACCTCACTCGCAAGGGATCCGACACCAAGATCATCCCTAATTGCGCTAAGTATCAGCTCACGTGCTCGATTGCGCTAGATCCTTCTGCTCCATTGAATTTGGTGAACTAAGGAAGCCGATACTTAGGCAGTAGGGGAATTAAATCATAGTCACTAGGATACGGCTTAGTATAGCCGATCGCCCTCCTCTTTGGTAGAATGCCAAATTGATCTCTTAGGATGGCACTGATCTGGTCTACCGTCTGCGCTCCTAGGGCCGAATGCGCACTATCGTGACTCGGCCCGGTGGCATAGGTAGCTAGCCACGCTTGTTTATCTGCATCCACTCTAGAAACTCCTCCAGCCACCCTCTGTACTGAGTGTACCGGATTATTACTATCCGGTATATAAGCACACATATATCCATGCGGGATCTCCTTAGGCGGCTCGCTGAAGAACTGGTCATCGACAGGATCATATCCCACCTTGTAAACAATATAGGCCGGAGAGCCATGTGATTCTGTAGCCGCAAGCGCATAAGGCAGTGGTGGCCTAGCCTGGAATGGCAATTCTCCCTTGTAACTCCCCAAGGTAGGTCCCGTTGGAGAGTATTGATGCTTCATGATTTCCTGAACCACGCATAGCGCAACATGCTCGAAAGCATTAATCAAGCTCTCGGAATGTCGGTGTAGCGAGTAGGCCACCACGTAGTTTACTTCCTGATGTAGAGCTCTGGTACAATCTTGTTACGGGGTGGACAGATCCACGCCATCAAAGGCGCCTTCCGGTGAAAATCCTTTCCACCTGACACCGTGGTGGCGGGTCTTCTCGAAAGAGCTGATGAGATCGGCTTCGAAGAGAGCCTTAATCTCGTCGTATTTCTGCTTGTGTTCAGCAGGCAGCTCCTCGTAGGTGATCGGTTCATCCCTCGTCATCCCGTCAACGAAAGTCGATGGAGTCGAAGAAGATGATGAAGTTGATGAAGATGATGAAGATGGTCCCACCGAGCGTGCCAAAATGTGTTGTCGGTCGAAACCCGTCGGCGAGCAGCGACAGGCAACACGAGGAGCCGGGAGGCTCCCGGGACTACTGCTGGGCCCCGGTCCCTTGGTCAACGTCCCGAGATCCGGCACACGTCCTGGCTACTAAGTTGCTAGGCGTGTCACCTGACCTTGTACCTGATCAGGAAGGTGTATATGTTAGTTTCCTGCATACACAGACACGTATAAACATTAGTCCGAGCCGTGATCAGCTTATGTTGATCACGGTATCAGCTGTAAAGAGCCGATTGTGTTCAATACCGGATCAGATCTATAAATAAAGTAAATATATCCGATGGTAATATAAATATTGCTCTGTAAATATTAAGCTAATCCAATCCAAGACGGTTAAAGCTTTCACTACATAATCGGAACATCCTACGCGTAATTGAGCCTAACAGATATGGAAGGCAACGAAACAACAACCTAAACAGAGGCCTAAAAACCAACCAAAAGCCGATTCCCGGAACAATCCCTTTCTAAGCTGTTATAAAGCACCAAACGCACTGCCGGAATGTTCAACCCATTTGAAGGGCCTAATCATGCAGATATTAAACTAAATCCTCGATTGACGAAGACTAACTATAACAGATTGGATCTACTGGACATGAATAGAGTAAAGCGCTGCCCTTATACCCCAAATCGATTATAGGGGCAGCCGGACGTTTATAGGTAACAAGCAATGTACAATTAAAGCATGGAAAAGCCAATGCTACTCTATAAATGCTAGGATAACTAGTGTTACTCGCTATCAACAACGCTTCAGAATGAGAAACGCGAAAGGTAAATAAGCAAGGATGATACCGCCCCGATCACACAGGGCGTGATCGGGGCCGCACGGCACTTACCCGAGAAACCCTAGAACAGGGGTAGCAATGCGCCGAGAGATGTTTATGAATGATTGATTCTTTCATTGTTTATCCATGGTACATATTTATAGTCCGTAGACTTGCCTTCCCTAACCAATCCTAACTAAACATGACACAAATCTTAACTATCTCTATCTAAACTGTTTAAACACACATGCCTATCTAGATACATGGCCAACCTTGGCCTCAAACACCTGCATAAGGTCCGATTCGCAACCCACTATGGCTATCCTTCAAGCCCATCTTGCTCCTCGGTCCACCTTTCTGGCCCGCCTGAATTATGGCAATAACAGTCGCGACTTCGGGTGTATCGAGCATTGTTTGTGCAAGACTTTCTCGAACTGTGTGTCATTGTTCCCCGACTTCTTGCCATGCGGATTGCGCTCAACAGCCATGACTTCTTGGTCTGGCTTGCGCTTTTGAGTGTTTCCCGAGTGGTTCCGCTGCCTCTTGTCGAAGTGGCCGTTGCTGTTGCCTTGCCTATCGTTGTTGCGCTTGGGGAAGCGGTTGTTCTCCTCGTCTGACTGGTTAGCCACCATGCCTTCATGTCATGCAGTTCCACGACAGTAGTCGGGCGATTGCGTCTGAAGTTGTGGTACATGTGCTTCAAGAAGAGCCCATTCTAGAAGTAGCAGATGACGTCCTCGTCGATGATGTTGGTGATGGTGGTGTGCGTCTTGAAGAAATGCTGAGTGTAGGACCTCAGGGTCTCGTTCATCTCTTGCTTCACCTGGGATAGATCGTGGCAAGTGCCCGCTCTGATCATGGATCCTTGGAAGTTGTCGATGAAGGCCCGCTTGAGGTCCTCCCACGAGTTGATTGATTTTGTCTTGAGTCTTTCCAGCCAAGTGAGGGGTGCGGACTCCAGAGCTACCGGGAAGTAGAGAGCTTTGGTGGTGTTGGATCCCCCTGAAACTTCAATAGCAACGGAGTAGCATCGAATCCACTAGCGCGGATCCTGCTTATCGTCATACTTGGGGATTCCGACTGGTTTGAACTCCTTGGGATAGGATTTGTTGGTGATGTTGGAGGTGAAGGCAGGGAAGTGGTCGCTGTCATCATCATCATGGTACTTGCCGATACGGGCCCTACTCCTTGCTTCGATAACACGCCGCATGTCGCGGCCGTCATTAAATTTCTGCCTGAGGTCGATCGTGGGAGCGTTGTGAAGGCTGGCCTCGAGTGGAGCTTGGCCTTGAGGCCTTGCACCATGCTGGTTATGAGTAGATTGTTGTACTTCTTGTTCATCGTTGCCACGAGCGGACGGGTGGCCCTTGTTGCGCTGGCGACTGTCGTTCCTCCAGCTCCCGGAGCCTCCTCCGGGGGTGCGGCTAATCAACGCCGTTTCTCCATGGTGCTCAGACCTCAAGGGCGAATTCCGAGTGGAAGATTCTGGATGTTGCCCATCGAGTTGCACGAGCGCGTGATGGGTCAGATACTGCAGCCTTTGTATCTAAGGATTGGTGGAAGTTGTTGGGCTAATAGGGCTGCTTCTACGATAGTGCCAATCGGTGTACGGTACTCCTGATCCACAGCTGCTGCAAAAGTGTTGTTGAGGTTCCTTTGGTACATTGGGTCGCAAGCACAATTTTCCTCGTTCTGCCTGCGCTGGGCGCGCTTGGCGTTCTTCAGACACCGGATCCTTCGGTGCTCCTCGTTCTCATCCTGGGGGGCGTCAGCTGTGGGCTCATCGGCGGAGACGTTCGCGAGTTGCTCGTTGTCGTACTCAGGGCCCAGCTCATCGTCCTCCGCATTGCGAAGGGAGGCCATGTAGACTTGATGATTCGGCAAGTTGTTAGCCGTAAGGCTATACTCAAGTACCTCTGTGGTACTTCTTCCTCTTCCGCTATGGGAGAGAGAAGTTTGCCCTCCTGGAAGGGCAATTCCTGCGGGAAGGCTGTGGCAGAACCAACCTGAATTATACCGGCTCAAGTACGCGAGTCCACTCCAGAGGGCTCCAACGTGCTTCAAACGGTATAATCCCTTGGCTTGTCGGGTAACGTCCCGATAAACCACCGATACACAGGATCAAATAAGGTTACCTCACACGAAGGTGAGTCCAGAGATACAATCACCATCATATTTTACATCACAGGGAATTACATTACAAGAGTTTCCAAAAGTAGTACAAAATTTCAAACTTAGAGAAAACAGTATAAACTGTTGAAGTTTTGGCTTTTGGCAGCGGAAAACATACGCGATGATCTACAGCACGTCGTCAAGGCAGATGTCATGCTAAGCCCAGGCACGACATCACTCGGTACCACCAATGTTGGCCAGGGACGGATCCCATTCCACGGACCAACCTTCTGGAAGAGCACAGGGCCAAGGCAAGGGAAGAGTAGGGTCTTCAAAGACTTTACCTGAAAAACATATAAGTAGCAAGGCTGAGTATACTAGTACTCAGCAAGGCTTACCCGGGATTGGGTATACCTTAGCCCATAACTAGACTTATGGAAGCTTGAAATGGTTCTGGATTTAGTTTCAGCTGAAAAGCGATAAAGGTAGATCCTTAATGTCAAATTTTAGCTTCCAAATTCTATGTGATTATTCAATCTAGATGAGCACCTATAGCTATTCAATCATGGTAGAATCTTTGGTCAAACATCATCTTTGATAATCATATGATTGCTCTTATTACTCAATGTGACAAACGGATCAAGCAGTCTCAAACATCGTGAGAAGCGGACGATTCTGAATCGAATTTAACCTTGCAAGGTACACCTAACACACACGCTTGGAACATCCAACGATAGTTCCGAAGCAACCATTTGCCTTTCATTCCGACTCGTGGACAGGTCCACCACAAGCGACTGCAGGACCATACGCACTTCCAAAGTGCAGGACGTACGTCTGTAGCGCGACTACAAAACCCGTACTGCTGGTTGCCCTTGCAACACGTATTCCCACACGTCGAACATAAGTAACCAGAAGAAGCAAGATGAGTGGTGGGAGGTATGTCCACTCCTCGGGCCGATTGGCTACTAGGCTTACCGCTTACCATATTTCGCGGCATGTGGTTAGTACTTTCAAACGCTTAACCCCGATCACCACACGCTGCGACCTTATCAAGTTCAACAACACAGACGGGGTATCATTTCAACCATGATACCTCATAAAACTCCCGTCCGTCATCCTTATAGTGATAACAGGAATGTAAACATTACAACTCCTATATCGCGCGAGTGACAGGAAATCACCCGACTTCTACCGGTCCTATTAGCATAGCAGCTAGTCGGACTCAAGTGCTAGTATCCATCACATTGGTTCCTAGGAGAATGCAACTAGGGTTTCAAGCAATCCCTAAGAACTTAATGCATAGAATACGTAAATAGATATAAGGTGCAGTGTAATTAAAATAGTAGGTTATGTCCGGGGCTTGCCTTTATTGGTGGGGCTGAAGTCAGTAAAGTTAAGATCTTCCGAACTTTGGTTCGGGGATTCCGATAAACCCTTGGTGACGTTCACTTGGTCCTCAGAAACATCCTCCGCAGACTCCGGGGAGATCTTGTAGGTACCGTTGCCGAAGTAGTCGTATCTACATGTAATGCGACATTACATTCAAGCGTGCACACAAAACTATTTTATTTCACAGCAAAGTTGCAATCCAGCACTCATATAACACACTATTCACATAACAACCAAAAAGATTTGAAGCTAAACTTAAATAGAGCTGATTGGAAACAACAGAGGTTTAGCCAATGGAAAGGTGTATCGGGTTCCTAGGTGAGATGGCTAGCAAGCACACTAGGAGACCGTTACAAAGGATCACGTTGGTAAGGTGTAACCGCTAAGGATTCTGGATCAGCGACGATGGGGCCCACCTCCGGGGGTACAAGACACACAGCACAGACCAAGCCGGAGGAGCAGGGACCATTGAAGCTTACCACCCCTCTTGCCCACGCAGGTAAGTTACTCCCGAACCAACCCGACCTAATTAGTAAGTCAAGACCGTCCCATTCCAGTCTTGTGGTTGCGCGGTTGTCCCAGGTTGTCGCTCTATGAACCGGTCCTTATGGAGAGTGGCCAACCAAGCACTAAGCACCGTGCTGGCCCCCTAAACCATGTTTCTAACAAAACATCTTTTAAGGAGACGTGAGCCGCTCAAGCACACAGCACAGAGGGCCACTCTCAGAATTAAGTTGCATAAGACCATTAATCAATTAATTTAAAAGGACCAAGGGTGTTATAGCGCAGCAACCTAGCACAACTAACCACAATGCAACCCAAAGGATATATATAAAGGATATAAAGTGGCTAGGAAAGTCCTTATAGGCATACAGTATTAAAATGCAGTATGAAATTGTATTTAAAGAGTGATAGGAGGTTCATGTTATACTTGCCTTCCTCGTACTCTCCCGGCTGCTGCTCAGACTGCTCAGAAGATGGCTGCTCCTGGTACTGCTCCAAAGGCTCCGCGTCTACTCACGATCATCAAACATAGTCCACACATACACACATGCACAAACAATAGCAAACTATAAGAAAACAGTACACCAATACAAAAGAACAGCGCATGAAACTAGCCTAGAACTATTCTACACGTTACAACGATCGCGTGGATATAAAGAACGCTTAAAACGGAGCTAAAAAGCGAAAACTACACTTAAAACAAGATCCAGGGACCTATTTGTAAGAAAACAGGAAAACCAGGGGGGTTTTGTGTAAAAACTGAGGGCCAAAACCTAATTAAAGGTTAAACCTAGGGGCTAGACTGCGAAAACTACAAAACTATGGTTGAAAAACAATTTTCTAGAAAGGCCAGGGGTCAAACAGGAAGAAAAAGGACCTGAATGCAAATACTTTTGCTCTACGGGGTGTACTGCGGGTTGAATCCTCAAAAAGGCAGGGGCTTCTTAACAAAAAGGCTGGTTGAAAGGGTATGATTTAATCTGGGCCCTCGGATCAGATCTGCACGGCCTAGATTAGAATCCATACGCGAAGGGGTACGGGATGATCTCAGCCTTTGGATCGAGATCGGACGGTCGGGAACGGATCTAGGTTTACAACTCGCGCGATCCACCGGATTTGAAATGGACGGCTGAGATCCCACCACGGTCGGGATCTAATCCGATGCGTCGGATCGACGATGGACGGCTCAGGTTGGATACACCCGCGAACCGGTATCTTACGATATTAGCCGCTGGATCGAGATCTAACCGTTGTGGCACGCCGGCCTCCGATCTAATCTTGATCGTCCGCCTCGGATCAAACGGCCAGGAGCAAAGGGGCGGAAGTGGGCGGCGATCTCTCGCCGGAGAAGAGGAGGCCGCGGCGGAGGCTCACCGGCGACGCGCGAACGGGCGGTTCCGTGGCCAAAAGACGACGAGATCCGGTCGGGGAGTGGGAGAAGGGCACGGGGAAGCCAATTGGGGCCAAAGGGGGCGGAGGCGGTGGCCGTAGCGGCCGGGCGATGGCGGCGTGCGGCTCGGGTGCTCCGGTGAGCGCGCGCGGCGGCGGTAGGGCGAGACCGGGGGAAAGGATGGGTCGGGAGGCTTCCTTACCCCACCGGGATGAGCTCCCGAGGCTTGAACGACGGCGGCGGCCGGCGAGGAGGCGGGACGGCGGCGGCCCGGGGCGCGCGGCGGCGGCGAGCGCGAGAGCTAGGGTTTCGGGGCGGCGGAGCACGGTGGTGGCTAAGGGGAAACCCTAGGGAAGGCGGCGCATTAAATAGGGGCCACGCGGCGCCTGGCGAGCGGGCCCGAGGCGGGGCGGCGCCGGGGTGCGGTCGAGCTCGAGTCCAGCTCGGTCGCGAGGAAGGCGATGACCCCGACAGGTGGGGTCATCCTGCCAGCGGCTACGGGGGAGAGCGGGGAGGAAAGGGGCCGCGCGGCAGCTGGGCTGAGCGGCACGCGGAGGCCCACGCGGAAGGAAAAGAGGAGGGGTCGGACTGGGCCGAGGGAGCGCGTGGCAGCCCAGGCGAAGGAGACAGCTCGGAGAGCGTGGGCTGGGCCAAGAGGGGAAGTTCGGACGTGGTGGGCTGGGCGGCTTTGGGCCGGGGAAAAGGAGAGAGCAAGGGAAAAAGAGCCCGCGGCTGAGGAGGAAAAGAAGGGTTTTGGGCTGCTGCGTTGGCTGGTCCATTTCCCTTTCTTCTTTTTTCTTTTCTTTACTAATTCAAACTACTTCAAACAAACTATTTGAATTCAAACCAAAATTTGAATTCAACCCTACACACTCAATACAAATAAAATAATGCTGCAGCATGAATGCACAAACAAGTTGTTCTTAAAATAAATTTTATTTTCTTGTGTTATAAAATTACTTTAAATGCCACAAAATTAAGGAAAAACTCTGGAAATTTTATTTGAGCCAAAATAAATTCATTAAAATTAGGGAAATTTTCATTAGGGTGTTACAAACCTACCCCCCCTTACAGGAATCTCGTCCCGAGATTCGAATAGGCTAGCTAGCAAAGAGATCGGGGTATGTCTTTCTCAACTCATCTTCTCGCTCCCAAGTAGCCTCATCCTCCGTGTGATGACTCCACTGAACACGGCACATCTTGATCTTCTTGTTTCTGGTAACTCTCTCAGACGTCTCCAGAATCTTCACCGGATGTTCGATATAGGTCAGATCCTCCTGCACATCCAACCCTTCTATCGGTGCTTGCTCTTCTGGCACTCTCAAGCACTTCTTCAGCTGAGACACGTGAAACACATCGTGTACTCCCGAGAGATTGAGTGGCAACTCCAAACGATATGCCACCTCACCTTTCCGTTCCAACAACTTGAACGGACCAATGTATCGAGGGGCTAGCTTCCCTCGTACATTAAACCTGCGGATTCCTCTCATCGGCGAGACCTTCAGATATACATGATCACCCACTGCGAAGGTCAAATCTCGGCGACGAACATCCACATAGCTCTTCTGACGAGTCTGAGCGACCCTCAGATTCTCTCGCACCTGCTGTACCAACTGTTTGGCCTCCTCAACAATATCCGGACCAAACACCTGCCTCTCACCAATCTGATCCCAATACAGTGGAGTCCTGCATTTCCGACCATACAGGGCCTCGAAAGGGGACTTCTTCAGACTGGCCTGATAGCTGTTATTATAAGAAAACTCTGCATATGGCAGGCATTTATCCCAGCTGGTACCATACTGTATAGCACAGGCTCGAAGCATATCCTCCAACACTTGGTTGGTTCTCTCTGTCTGTCCATCTGTCTGAGGATGATAAGCAGTACTGAAGCGCAGCTTCGTATCCAACGAATCATGCAGCTGCTCCCAGAACCGTGAAGTGAACTGAGATCCTCGATCAGATATAATCTTCTTCGGAACGCCATGCAGACATACAATCCTGGAGATGTACAACTCCGTGAGTCTAGCACCGGAGTAAGTAGTGTTCACCGGAATGAAGTGGGCAACCTTCGTCAACCGATCCACTACTACCCATATGGAGTTGTACCCTTTCTGAGTACGAGGCAAGCCAACAATGAAATCCATAGTGATTTCCTCCCATTTCCACTCTGGAATCTTCAACGGCTGCAATAACCTTGCTGGCCTCTGATGCTCTGCCTTGACACGCTGACAAGTGTCGCAGATAGCCACGTACTCCGCAACGGAACGCTTCATTCCGGACCACCAGAATCGTTCCTTCAGGTCGTAATACATCTTCGTGCTGCCTGGATGGATAGAATATGCTGTATCATGAGCCTCACTCAGAATCAACTTCCTGAGATCTGCCACATCCGGCACACATATACGACCCTTGTACCACAAGGTACCCTGATCGTCCACTCTGAAATGAGGGGCCTTGCCAATCTTGAGCAACTCACGAATCTCCTGCAGCTTCTGATCTTCCTTCTGATGCTGCCTGATCTCAGCCTCTAGAGTGGGTTCCGCCTCGAACAATGTACCCGAGGTATGATGCAAGAAACCCAGGCTCAACTGCTCAAACTCCTCGCATAACTCCTGAGGCATCTGAAAAGCCACGGCCATGTTAACATAGCTCTTCCTGCTCAGAGCATCTGCTACAACATTAGCCTTGCCCGGATGATAGTGAATCTCCAGGTCATAATCCTTGACCAATTCTAGCCATCTTCTCTGCCGCATATTCAGCTCATTCTGAGTGAAAATATACTTGAGGCTCTTGTGGTCGGTGTAAATATCACACCTCTGCCCAAACAAGTAATGCCTCCATATCTTCAGAGCATGCACAACTGCGGCTAACTCCAGATCATGAGTGGGATAATTTAGCTCGTGCCGGCGCAACTGCCGCGAGGCATAAGCTATCACTCTGCCTTCCTGCATCAGGACGCAACCAAGACCATCCCTCGAAGCATCACAATACACTGTGAACCTCTTGCTCTGGTCTGGCAGAGTAAGGACTGGCGCCGTAGTCAGCCTCTTCTTCAGCTCCTCGAAGGCCTTCTGACGCTCATCAGTCCAAGAGAAATCCACACCCTTCTCCAGCAAGGAAGTCAAAGGCTTCGCAATCTTGGAGAAATTCTCAATGAACCTCCGATAATAACCTGCTAAGCCCAGAAAAGAGCGGACTTCCTTCACTGTCTGTGGTACAACCCAGTCAAGCACATCCTTCACCTTCCCGGGGTCCACAGCAATACCTCCCTTGGAGATAACATGACCGAGGAACGGAACCTCGTCAATCCAAAACTCGCACTTGCTAAGCTTGGCATACAGCTTGTGCTCTCTGAGCCTCTGCAACACAAGCCTCAGGTGCTTCTTATGCTCCGCTTCTGACTTGGAATATATCAGGATATCATCAATAAATATCACCACAAAGGTGTCCAGATAATCCATGAAAACCTTGTTCATCAGATGCATGAAGAAAGCCGGAGCATTAGTCAAGCCAAAGGACATGACCGTATACTCGTATAGCCCATACTTGCAAGTGAATGCCGTCTTCTGAATATCCTCAGGACGAATCTTCAGCTGATGATACCCAGAACGCAGATCAATCTTCGAGAATACACAAGCACCCTGAAGCTGATCAAAGAGATCCTCAATACGAGGCAATGGATGCTTGTTCTTGATAGTGACTGCATTCAGATCCCGATAATCGACGCACATTCTCTTCGCGCCATCCTTCTTCTCTACCAGCAATACAGGAAAAGCCCAAGGAGAGAAACTGCGACGGATATAACCCTTAGCTAGCAACTCGTCGACAGTCTTCTTAACTTCCTCATGCTCGACAGGAGCCATACGATAGGGCCTCTTAGCAATAGGAGCTGTGCCAGGCAAGAGATCAATAGAAAACTCAATGTCGCGATCAGGCGGCATACCTGGCAAATCATCCGGAAAGACATCCGGGAATTCAGACACCACGCGAATACCATCCGTGGGTCTAGCCTCCATCTAATGAAGAAATCCAGAAGGCTCTGTAGCTCCAACAGTAACCTCCTGACCATCCGGTGCTGACAGAAGAACAGTCTTCTGAGCACAATCGATCCGGACTCCCCACTTAGCAAGAGTCTCCATCCCGAGGATCACATCAATGCCCTTGGTGTCTAGCACCATCAGATTTGCACTGAAATCTACCCCCCTTATAGCCACACTGACTCTGGGACAGAAGACATGAGACCTCAACTGTCCTCCCGGTGAAGATACTAACATGCACCTCTTTAATGTGCTAGTAGGAATACCATGATGCTCAACAAAAGACTGGGTGATGAAAGAATGTGTAGCACCAGTATCAAAAAGCACTGTAGCAGGATGGGCATTAACCATAAACGTACCAATGACCACGTTAGGAGCCTCGGCCGCTGACTCGGCTGTCACGTGGTTCACCCTGCCCTGAGCTGGGGCCTTGGGCTGTGCTGCACGCCCCTGCTGTCCTGCCTGCGCCTTCCGAGGGCAGACGTTGGCGTAGTGCCCTGGCTCGCCGCAGTGGAAGCACACTCGTGGAAATGCAGTGGCCTGCTGCCCGGCAGGAGGAGTAGGCACTCCCTGCCTCTGAGCTGGTGGAGCCGGAGGCGCTGGAAGCCTCTGACCCTGTCCCGCCTGCTGCTGCTGCTGAGGACGAGGCGGGTACTGCTGCCGCTGCTGGTACTGCTGGGGCGGCCTCTGCTGCTGCTGCTGCTGTGGAGGGTACTTGTAGCGGGGACGGGTGTTGCTGCCCGAAGAGGATGGAGCCATCATCCTCTTCTTATCCTCAATCTCCCGGTGCTTGCGCTCGGTGTTGAGGGCCGCATCAACCAGCTGGTTGAAGTTGTCGAAGCGGTGGTTCAGCAGCGCATACTGGATATGATCATCCAGTCCCTCCTTGAAGTACTCCTGCTTGTCGCTATCACGAGCGACGTCAGCAGGGGCGTAGCGGGCAAGCTGAAGGAAACGGTCACGGTACTCCGTCACCGTCATCGATCCCTGAAATAACGGACACAGATAACAAGGGCAGAAATCGCTCAATTTGTCAGGTTTACGAAAGAAATCAAGGATAGGTCAAGCTCAAGAGAAATTGCCGAGAATTCTATTCAAATTTACCTGCTTAAGGGCACGAAACTCCTTCTGCTTCATCTTCATAATGCCCTCAGGAATATGATGGTTCCTGAAACGCTCGCGGAACTGGTCCCACGTGAGAGCATCACGATCCCGAGCTGGGTAGGACTCCCACCAGTCAAGAGCGGAGCCTCGCAGCTGCCCTGCTGCGTAAAGGACTCGCTCCCGGTCGTCGCACTGCGCAACAACCAACTGGCGCTCCACCGAGCGAAGCCAGTCGTCCGCCTGGAGTGGGTCCGTGGCGTGAGAGAAGGTCGGAGGATGACCTCTCAGAAAGTCCTCACGCCTGTCACGGGGCTGAGGTGGCGGTGGAGGTGGTGGCTGAGCGTAGATTTGCTGCAGAGCCTGAACGGTATTGTTCAGGGTCGCCATCATCTGCATCTGGAGCTGGAAGAACTGCTCCGGGGTCAGTGGTGGAGGCATCGGTAACGGCTGACCAGTACTCTGGTTGTTCTGCTCCTGCGGGTCAGAACCGGAACCGGTGCGCCTGGTGTTCACCATCTGATTGCAACAAACGAAATTTATGAGAATAAGATATCGTGCAGCTGCGGAAATGAAACTTCGGAAGGATATGTCAGAAAGAAAGGAATATAGGTTTTACCCCCAACGTTCTAACTCAATTTTATTATTTAGTTCAAGTTGGGTTAGGTCGATTTGCATGAACAAGTTTAGCTACTAAACTATGCAATCAACCAAAGATCCAAATCAAACATTCGCACAATAACAAACATTCAATATGCACAACTTAGTCGAGTTTTCCACACTACTCGACTAACACACTCGTTCTAGCGTATTTTCACCGGGACAACCTAAACTTATAAATTACAGGGTTAGGCATCTCAGGCCAACGTCTACGGAAAGCTCAAGCTATTTCTCAGAAAAAGGCAGGGAAGATAGCAAATCGAGGGCTTAAGACTCAAGGAATAGAAGCAGAAACATGATGGTTGAGGATTTGCGGAGGCAAGCAAGAGAAAAGAAGTCCTAAACTCGACCAATTCTACCTAGGCTTCGTCCTACAGTCGACACGGCTCTGATACCAATCTGTCACACCCGATTTATAAGAACATAAATCGAGCAATCATATATGCGCCAGGATCAAGTCACGCATATATACAACAGATCATCAAGATATCACAACACATGTCGCGAATAACATTAACATAAATCGTAAATGAATCATAAAGGAATTATTTTATTACAACCGAATCAAGAATCGGTTCAAGAGTTGCGGAAGCGTAAAAGAGATACATGAAAAGCTGGGCGCCACAGGGACGTCGACTGGGAGACAAACGCCTAGAAGTCGTCGAAGCCGCTGACGTAGTCCTCCACGTTGCCGGGCACTGAGCAGCAGTCAAAGATAGCCGAAATAGAACAGAAGAGTAGAGAGACAAGTGTGAGTACAAACTAGTACTCAACAAGTATAACACGAGCATAAGGCTCTAAGGTTAGCTGACTCAACTGCATTAGCTTTTAGTCTTGGCAAATTTTGTTAAAGCTAATTACTACAAGTGGATGAATTACCATAACCCAAATTGCATAAAGAATTAATCAGTATTAATTAAGAACTACTGAGAACCATCCAAACCACAACCACCCAGGGGAATCTCCCTCGTCAAAGGTTGATAACCCCACTAATCAGACGGAGGATCTGGGCCGCTCGTGACTGTGAGCACAGCTGATATATCAGTTTTACACTCTCGAGAGGTTGCACAACTTTACCCACAAGTCGTGAGCTACGCTAGTTGTTCATCACACTTCCTTAGGTGAGATGGCTAGCAAGCACACTAGGAGACCGTTACAAAGGATCACGTTGGTAAGGTGTAACCGCTAAGGATTCTGGATCAGCGACGATGGGGCCCACCTCCGGGGGTACAAGACACACAGCACAGACCAAGCCGGAGGAGCAGGGACCATTGAAGCTTACCACCCCTCTTGCCCACGCAGGTAAGTTACTCCCGAACCAACCCGACCTAATTAGTAAGTCAAGACCGTCCCATTCCAGTCTTGTGGTTGCGCGGTTGTCCCAGGTTGTCGCTCTATGAACCGGTCCTTATGGAGAGTGGCCAACCAAGCACTAAGCACCGTGCTGGCCCCCTAAACCATGTTTCTAACAAAACATCTTTTAAGGAGACGTGAGCCGCTCAAGCACACAGCACAGAGGGCCACTCTCAGAATTAAGTTGCATAAGACCATTAATCAATTAATTTAAAAGGACCAAGGGTGTTATAGCGCAGCAACCTAGCACAACTAACCACAATGCAACCCAAAGGATATATATAAAGGATATAAAGTGGCTAGGAAAGTCCTTATAGGCATACAGTATTAAAATGCAGTATGAAATTGTATTTAAAGAGTGATAGGAGGTTCATGTTATACTTGCCTTCCTCGTACTCTCCCGGCTGCTGCTCAGACTACTCGGAAGATGGCTGCTCCTGGTACTGCTCCAAAGGCTCCGCGTCTACTCACGATCATCAAACATAGTCCACACATACACACATGCACAAACAATAGCAAACTATAAGAAAACAGTACACCAATACAATAGAACAGCACATGAAACTAGCCTAGAACTATTCTACACGTTACAACGATCGCGTGGATATAAAGAACGCTTAAAATGGAGCTAAAACGCGAAAACTACACTTAAAACAAGATCCAGGGACCTATTTGTAAGAAAACAGGAAAACCAGGGGGGTTTTGTGTAAAAACTGAGGGCCAAAACCTAATTAAAGGTTAAACCTAGGGGCTATACTGCGAAAACTACAAAACTATGGTTGAAAAACAATTTTCTAGAAAGGCCAGGGGTCAAACAGGAAGAAAAAGGACCTGAATGCAAATACTTTTGCTCTACGGGGTGTACTGCGGGTTGAATCCTCAAAAAGGCAGGGGCTTCTTAACAAAAAGGCTGGTTGAAAGGGTATGATTTAATCTGGGCCCTCGGATCAGATCTGCACGGCCCAGATTAGAATCCATACGCGAAGGGGTACGGGATGATCTCAGCCTTTGGATCGAGATCGGACGGTCGGGAACGGATCTAGGTTTACAACTCGCGCGATCCACCGGATTTGAAATGGACGGCTGAGATCCCACCACGGTCGGGATCTAATCCGATGCGTCGGATCGACGATGGACGGCTCAGGTTGGATACACCCGCGAACCGGTATCTTACGATATTAGCCGCTGGATCGAGATCTAACCGTTGTGGCACGCCGGCCTCCGATCTAATCTTGATCGTCCGCCTCGGATCAAACGGCCAGGAGCAAAGGGGCGGAAGTGGGCGGTGATCTCTCGCCGGAGAAGAGGAGGCCGCGGCGGAGGCTCACCGGCGACGCGCGAACGGGCGGTTCCGTGGCCAAAAGACGACGAGATCCGGTCGGGGAGTGGGAAAAGGGCACGGGGAAGCCAATTGGGGCCAAAGGGGGCGGAGGCGGTGGCCGTAGCGGCCGGGCGACGGCGGCGTGCGGCTCGGGTGCTCCGGTGAGCGCGCGCGGCGGCGGTAGGGCGAGACCGGGGGAAAGGATGGGTCGGGAGGCTTCCTTACCCCACCGGGATGAGCTCCCGAGGCTTGAACGACGGCGGCGGCCGGCGAGGAGGCGGGACGGCGGCGGCCCGGGGCGCGCGGCGGCGGCGAGCGCGAGAGCTAGGGTTTCGGGGCGGCGGAGCACGGTGGTGGCTAAGGGGAAACCCTAGGGGAGGCGGCGCATTAAATAGGGGCCACGCGGCGCCTGGCGAGCGGGCCCGTGGCGGGGCGGCGCCGGGGTGCGGTCGAGCTCGAGTCCAGCTCGGTCGCGAGGAAGGCGATGACCCCGACAGGTGGGGTCATCCTGCCAGCGGCTGCGGGGGAGAGCGGGGAGGAAAGGGGCCGCGCGGCAGCTGGGCTGAGCGGCACGCGGAGGCCCACGCGGAAGGAAAAGAGGAGGGGTCGGACTGGGCCGAGGGAGCGCGTGGCAGCCCAGGCGAAGGAGACAGCTCGGAGAGCGTGGGCTGGGCCAAGAGGGGAAGTTCGGACGTGGTGGGCTGGGCGGCTTTGGGCCGGGGAAAAGGAGAGAGCAAGGGAAAAAGAGCCCGCGGCTGAGGAGGAAAAGAAGGGTTTTGGGCTGCTGCGTTGGCTGGTCCATTTCCCTTTCTTCTTTTTTCTTTTCTTTACTAATTCAAACTACTTCAAACAAACTATTTGAATTCAAACCAAAATTTGAATTCAACCCTACACACTCAATACAAATAAAATAATGCTGCAGCATGAATGCACAAACAAGTTGTTCTTAAAATAAATTTTATTTTCTTGTGTTATAAAATTACTTTAAATGCCACAAAATTAAGGAAAAACTCTGGAAATTTTATTTGAGCCAAAATAAATTCATTAAAATTAGGGAAATTTTCATTAGGGTGTTACAATTACTTTGGCAGAAGGATGATTCCTAAAGCAGTTGTCTTAACTGAGATGTGCTTAAGTGTTATTCTAGGTAACTAAGTGTGGTTATATCGACTCGACTACGTCAGCACAACAATTGAGTGACGTATAGCCGATTGGAGTGTGGTTAAGGGTATGTGACTGATAAGTATAATGCCGACCTCTCAGTCGATAAATCGACTGATAGAAGTGTGTGGATATGGATGGGGAAACTAAGGATTGATCGGCCGTGTTCGACCGACATGGAAAAGCAACCAAAATCGGCTTGGGTCGGCCGATGGTAAGAACCCTAAGATTGTGTGTGTTTCTCTGATACATCAACTCTGTGCAGTCGATGTAGGACAGACAAAAGAATTGTATCGACAGTAGCCGATACTAGAAAGGTAACAACCGTATCGACTAACCAGCCGATGGTAGGAATATCGACTGACAGCTGTTACACAGAAACATCCTAGACTCAAGGAAAACGGATGCGTAGCAGCTGAACTAATAGCCAACACTGAAGCATGGTCGCAGAGATGTATAAGCTAAGCAGCAACAACACATAAACTAATAGGGATCCTTTTACGAAAAGGATCTTAAGGAAACGGCAATCAAGACAAGGTTAAAGTCTTGATGGCAGGGATAAGAGCACTCATATGAAAGGATTAACTAAACATCACACATCTTTATTTAAGACATACATTCTATGGCTTATTTTTCAGCTATAACACAAGCATACAATATAAAGCACAATGAAACATTCATTCCCTAACATTTGACCTAGACAACACATCAAAGGCTTTTTCACTCAAGATTACAACATAAAACTTGTAGAGTTTGACTTAGGGTTTCCAACGAAACTGATTTTACATTTTTATGAACTTCCTACGAAAATCTATGAAATGTAGAAGTTCATCGATTTGAAATAAAGAAAACTCCGGAAACCTTACAGAAGACACCCTGGAACTTTCTAAAACGAAGCAATTAAGTCCCTGATCGGGGACAACAGAGAACAGGAAATTAACGACGATATTCCGGCAAAGGAATCGCCGGCATTAAGAAGATTCAGTGGATTAGGGCAAACCTTGATTATGGAGGAGAACAGACGGAAAGTGAATTCCCGTGGCGAACAGGATTAGCGAAGAGAAAAGCTCGATGAAAGGGTTCACGAGCTTTCCTGAGGTGTTGTGGTCTTGCTCGGATGATCGACGAGAGATAGGAGTTGTTGGGTGTCGTGGACTCCTGGGACGAGACGACAGAGCCGAATGGGTTCGCTATACCGACTTCTCCGCGAACCCTAGGGTTTTCCTGCTCACGAGCTGAGCCTTCTTTTGCTCACGCACATGTGACACTGAAACACGGCCGGCACACCCGTATGGTTTCCTGCAGGACTGCCGTGCTTGGTTGCATCGAGGTTCCACCGAGCTCGTCACGCCTAACTGCCGCCTTCGCTCCACAACTCCTTCTTCCGACTCGCCTCGCCAAACTCGTAGCTGCATCACTATCTGTGGCCTCCACCACCCTACGCTAAGCACTCGATGTGGTCAAACCCTAGAAGGAAACCCTAGACGCCATGCTGTTTGCGGACCAGCTGCTATCAAATCCGCGCTGCTGTTTCCGCCTCGACCACCTCGTGCTGCTGCTCCTCTTCCTCCTCATCTGTTGGACTGGCGTCGCCTCAGCCTTGTCGCGTCGCATCTGCACACTGTCTCAATATCCGCCCGATGGCGTCTTGCACCTTTGACGCTTCGCCCAACAGCACGACCCTCGCGTTCTCCAGCATCACGCGTATCGGCATTTCGTCGAGCACCTGAGCTGTGTTCTCGATATGGTCATCGCGTTCCTGCATCTCGCGCAACAGCTTTCCACCGTACTCCTCCTGCGCGTGCCGTTGCTCGGCACGTCGTTGCCCTGCACAGTTACTCCTTCTTCTTCTTCGGTTGCCGGATCCGCGCTTACTCCGGTCTTGCCACGTCACTTCCACGCACGCCCGAATCGCGTGCGTGCCGTAGTTGCTCGTCTGCACAGGAGGTCGCGGGGGAGTAAACCCAGGACGTCACCATCGTTTGACCCCGGGTGCCCGCACCGATTCGCGTAGAAGCCCTTCACTGCCGCGTCCTGCGCCGCCCGCGTGCCGCAACTCCTCCCGCGCTCTCCGTTCTAGTGCCTGCTCACGCCGCCAGCTCGGCGCCCGTTCACGCCGCTTGCCCCGCGCACGAGCCGCCACGCCAGCTCGCTTCCGCACGCGCGTTTGCTCCATGCCTCCCGAGCCGCGCGCCCACGCTCCGGCCGCCTAGGGCCGTGCTGCACAGCCCTGCGCCGGCCAAGCCACATCCGCTCTGCTCCGCCAGCCGCCCAACGCTCGCGCTACGCCGCAGCCACCCGCGCCACTCCTGCGCTCCGCCCGCGCGCACGCCTGCTCGCGCCGCGCGCCCTCCGGCGCTGCCGCCCGCTGGCCCTCACACCCGCTGCCTGCTGCAGCCGATCGGTCCACCTGCGCGACATCTGCTTCGGGCCCGCCGCTCCCTGTGCCTGCGCCTGCCGCGGCCTACCCAACGCCTGCCGAGCTGCCGCCGCTCGCCTGGAGCCGCCTGCTCTCGCGGCTGCGTGCGCGCCACGCCAGCGCGCGTCGCCCAGAGCCGCTCGAGCTGCGCGCTGCCGCGCGCGCTCACGCCTGCGCCCCGTGCCTGGGCCCAGTCGAGTCGCCCTCACGTGCCTGCTGCCGCAGCCGCCAGCGCCGTACCTCCCGCGCGCGCCTGCTCCTGGGCCCGCCTACCGCGCAGCGCCTCCGCTCCTCCGCGCTTGGGCCGAGCCGCCGCTTGCGCCTGCGCCGAGCCGGCGCCTGGGCGCCGCCCCGCTAGCGCTTCGCCCGCGAGCCGTCCGCGCCAGCCGAGCTAGCGCCGGACCTGAGCTGCTCGCGCTCACTTCCAGTGCCGAACCGGTGGAGGAGGAGAGAGAGGAGAGATAGGGATGGAGCAGAGAAGTGCTGCCAGTGAAGATTAGAAACGAAAGGGAAGCGTCAGGATAAGGAAGAGAAGAGAAGAAGAACAGATGGACTTTCCCCAAGGGCCTAAACGCAATTTCAGAAAACTGCAGGGACTTGTTTGTAAAGTAAAATTTCCCATCAATCTAAAACCCGAATGAAGAAATGCCCAAAACGAAAGTTGGAGAGTTTTTCAAACTCTACAACATTGCTTTAGGGCTCAAGTTCAAAAACTCAAAACTTATATTTTTACACGTGAATTTTTGAATAAAAGTCGGATTTGAATTGCTTTTGTCCTAAAAGTGTAATTTTAAAATATTCAGGACCTAAATGCAAGAATTTATGACACGTCATAATGATGGGATCGACTCGTCGTAATGAGTGGATAGACAATGTCATGATGACTTGCACTTTTATACTGTAGTCCTGAGTAATTTTGAAAGTTACTTTTGTAAATCAGAAACTTGCATAAAAGGACTTGTACTTTTATAAAATTACGTAAACACCCTTATTTTTACCATTTTACCCAAAATTTTTACACACTTCAACACACACATTTCAAATACAACTTTCAAATAAACATACATTTTTTTTACAAGGAATAATATAAGAAAAACATGTTTACCAAAACCACGTTTCACTTATTTCGAAATTACCCTAATCCAAATACATTTTACGAAAACAACCCTAGATTCTTCTGTAATTACAAAAATACCCCTTTTTCACTTGCACTTTAAATTTTCAAATGTTTCACATATACAAACAAACACATATTTCACACTAACAAAATATTTGCCTAGCATTACAAGTACACGAACTGTCACAGCCTTCCCCCCTAAAAAGAATCTCGTCCCGAGATTCGGACGAAAGACTCTTAAGGGAAGAGAAGCAAATCACCCATCAAAAGTGGCAAGAAAGCAATCACACCAGAGAGGATTAATGTTGATGATAAAAGTCGTTGGAGTATGACGAGATAAGTATGACGAGAGCATAGATCGATTGTACATGGATGAGTATGGCAAGATAAGAGAGAGAAAGGTGATCAAATTCTCATAGAGCTAAGATCACATCATGAGGACGATAAATGTCAGTGACATTCATCACAAAACTCATGGATAATCAGTAAGGATAGTATAAGAGATTGACAAAGTGATGTTTGAAATATTCTTGCTCAGAGTTTATTATCTGAATAATTTAAATGAGGTTGATTGCAAAACATGCCTATTTATATCGATGCAATCAAGGAATAATGACAAAATACTCCAACCATGAACGTGTTGCACTGTTTGAGATGTATGTTTGCAATGATGGTGCAATATGAGGATGGAGGATTCTATGCATAATCGAAATGGTGCATATGACACAATGCATTACCATGATGCTGACCAAATGATGCATACACCATGATGCAAGGATGATGATACTTGCAATGTATGCATATATGAAATACAAGAAGTATGATGCATACTATCATGAGTTGATGATGCATACGACTCGCACCCTGCAACCGTTTTCTCGTAACTAACACCTGGGTAGCTCTATATCCTTGGATGAAGATCAGAAGTTAGGACACTAGTAAGGTTGCATAAGAAGCGATTGTAGTGGGGTTACGTCACATATACCTAGTCACCAATGCGCCCCTAATGGCTCAATCATGTGACTGCAGCGCACATGAGGCCTTAGGTTCCGACACGGCATCATGGTCATGTGATTAAACACCACCACAAAAGAGGAATAGCAACCCTGTAGTGCCAACAGCAAAAAGAAAGACTTAAGAAACCGAAGATACACAAAATACACATAATCATCTTATGATCATAATACAAAAGTTATAGTATTTAACACAAGGATTCAAACTGGTTTGACATTTTTCTGAATTTTCTACAATTTTTTTACATATTTTTGAAGTTCACAGCTTTTGAATTGGGGGGCTCTGTAATTTTGCAGGGATACCCTTGGAACTTTTCAAATCATTCCAAATAGGCCCTTGGCCGGAGGAGGAAGAGGAACAGAGGGAAGGCGGCCGTGTTCCGGCGGAAAGGGCCACCGGCGGCGAGGAACGAGGGGAGGAGAAGTTCCAAGAGCTCACGGCGGTTCGATTGGACCACTTGTCGAGGGTAGGGATGGCCGGGAAGGAGGATCTCGATGGGAGCCCGAAGCGGCGGCGGAGGGGTCGATGGCGACGGCGATGCTCCGGCGACCAACGTCGGTGAAGGACCTGCGCGTGAGCTTTAGTGAGTCATGGGTGATGCACTAATGCATCCAATTGGAAATAAAAGCCACGGGATGGGGGCGACCGGCGGAGGCAGTGACGAGGGCGGCGGAGGAAAACGCCGGCGAGCGTCGGGAAGCCGGTGTGGTGCACTAGGGGACCGATTGAGGGGTCGTAGAGCTTCACGGGGTTGAAAGGAAGCTAGCTGAGGGGTTGTCGTGGTGCGGGGAGGGCTGTGGTGGGCTACCCACGACGGCCAGTGGGTTGCCGGAGTGGAGGAAGGGGGCGGCGGCGGTGTTCGGGGCTCGGGGTGTGCACAGCAAGGAAAAAGGGATGGAAATGGGTTAAGTGTTGTCTGCTGGTACTGCTGGGCAGAAGAGGGAGGGAAGAAAAGCAGGCACGAGCGCGGGACACGGCGGCGGCGAGGTGGCGGCCGGCAGCAGCTCGGGTGGCCGTGGCGCTCGCGGAAGAGGACAGCAGGGGAGGGGAGCAGGGCTGGGGAAGGGGAAGGGCGACGCGTGGAGGCCGCCCGAGCAGGAGGTGGCGCCGGCAAGGGGCTAGAGCGGCGGTGGGCGGCGCTGACAATCGGCGGTAGAGGGGGAACCAGAGCAGAGCAGAGGCGCCAGAGGAAGAAGAAGAGAGGGGGGTCTCTAGGGACTTAGTTGCAAAATACAGCCCAGGGACCTCACAGTAAAGCAAGATTTCCCACTGATCCAAAACCCTAATGAGAAAATGACCAAAATAGAAGTTGTAGAATTTTTCAAACCCTACAACATTGCTTTATGGTTCAAGTTCAAAAACCCAAAGTACAAAACTTTATTTTAAAATTTTGAACTAAAATCAAACTTACTAAAGTTTTATTCTTATTAAGGTAAATTTTATGTAGTTTTGGACATAATTGCAAGTTTTCATGTAATGTCATGATGACTTGCATTCTTATACTTTGACCCCTAGTAAACTTGGGAAGTTACTTTTGCACTTCAAATAATTTGCATAAAAGGACTTGTACTTTTGTAAAATTACATAAATACCCTTATTCTCATAACTTTACTTAAATTTCACACCATTCAAAACATACAAAATATTCTTCCTATTGGTTTGCTATATTTAACACTTAGGGTGTCACAGTGTGCTATCTTTATTTTTACCTATTTTAAAGTAAGAATTGATTCCTTAGATCCGTCGTACTAGCTGACCCTACCCACCCTACACGTCCATATTACTATGTTGATTCTAAAGTTTGAAGTTATTTATCACCCTGCCATGCACTGACATGCCGTCCGACTCGACTTCTCCGCAGATCTCATCCAGTTTTCAGTCCATCGGTCGTGCGCGTGCCCGATAGATCCTACCACCCTACTTTTCCTTGAGTAGCCGATAGCTAGAAGTCATGGGACTCGATCGAGGTGGACATGAATGTCTCCGCCACCATGAAACTCTTGGCGTGCGCACCGAGGAGCTTCAAACGTGAGACCAGGATTCGTGTCGCGGTGCGACCATACAGGCTGAGCACCTGGCAGAAGCAGAATGCATAGTAATTTTCGTTTGTTTACATGAATTATTAATCAATTTAAATTAACAGATTATAATAATTATTATTAGCTCTTTAAAATATACATAAATCTGACTGTTAAGCACGGGAGCGTCTACTACAAGAATTTACAAGAGTAAAGAAGCCATCAAGCTACGATATGCATCAAATCGAAACAAATTTAAACAAGTGCTGGCCTCTCTTGCACCTCTCGTGCTCCTCCTTTGTCTTGCACATGCACAGGTGCTGCAGCCTGAGTTGCGGGTTTAATTTGCAGCCACCTGCCGTCTACAGAAGTGGGTGATTGGTGGGGATTGGCTGAATGGGACAAGGTTAGATTTGCAAGGGAAAGTTGTATGACAAAAATTAGTAGGCTTTGGACAGTTAGTTGTTGCCAAAACATAGTCTCAATATTGCACATTCATCCTTAAGGCACCTTTTTATAGAGATAGTTGCTCAATAATGATGCCAACCTCCACTGGAAATCAAGTTATTTTCTTTATTAACTTTGAACCAATGGGAAAATTTTAATTAGTGAATTTGAAGATCAATTGTGAAATTAATTGTTGATTTGGGCCATTAAGAATAATCCCTTTTGACACAAAATCAAAAAACATAATAAGATCAAAGCCTCTTATATAATTAAGTCAACCTCAAACATAACGGATCAATTAAGGAATCAGTAAAAATTGTGCCTTTATATTTTAAGCTACAGATTAAACAACAATAATCGAGCCAGATATCTATCCTTCATAATCCGTAGCAACGCACGGGTATATTTGCAAGTTAATTAACATTCGGGCATATTACATGCATGGACTCTGGCTAAATTTTATAACAATCTGCAGATATATTTTTTCTTTCATTTCCTGTTCAGATTATATCAATCAATAGCTGAGTGCCACATATAGCAGCATGCTTGGCTAACTTCCGCAGAGTCCTTTTTTAATACCTTTTCGTACCAGTATACTATAATATATAAAGCTGAGCAAAATGGCCATTTGTTTGGGAATAGCAATGTTCCTCTGTTCGTTGTAGATTGTAGGTACGCTGCCAAACATGAGATATTTGAATCTTCATCCGTGCTTGAAAAGTTTTTGCCATAATGCGTCACTCTAACGAAATTTTTAATTTGTGAGTTGTCCAAGCGTGAACTCTTCATTCTATTCAATCATGGTGTCATATGATGATTTGCATCATCGCCAAAATCTTACAGGCTCAAATTTCTTTCAACAGGTCATGTGGACGAAGAACGCCGCCTGCACGGTCCCGCCTCCTCCGGTGCTGCAGAATCTGCGGTCGAAGGTGCTCGTAGCGTGGAGCGTCACGTTGAAGGCCGGCGGCGCCGTGGCATCCTCCCAACGAAAACTAGAGTAAGAGGATGTAACCAAACAAATTAAGTTGTCGTGGCTATGGTCAAGATGAATATCATAAGCGATTGGCAGTTGTCCCAGGCGCTGTTTGGCAAGTGCCTGCCATCGACACGGGAACGGGGGAGGAGAGGTTCATCATCATCCATGCATGGTGGGGATGTCGATCTTGAATTGGTCCTTGTTTTTCTGTTGTGTTTTGTTATGTTATACACATAGGCAGAGGCAGGTAACCAATACGTTATGGATTAGAAGTGTACGTAACTCCCTCCGTTTCCAAACCGAATACAAGAACAGATATCCCTTTTTATTTCTGCCATCATATCATCCTTGATAGCTTTTAATTCTTGCATTGATTCGTCGCGATTGTCGATCTTGTGCTGGTCCGCAACTAGATCAAGCGCCATGGCGACGGGCACGTTAGGGAACGAAACATGCGCATGACGCTCCTCCGTGCCTTGTTTCCTTGTGCATCGGTGGTCCGCTCATAGCTCTTATGATGACGCTCCCCGTGCGCCATGATCCCAGTTTCTCCGTCAGGGTGAGCGACGACGACCACGGCCTCCACCCGACGAGGAGCAGCCCGACCTCACACTCCTTGTCGACAACCACCAGTGCTTCACGGCTTGCAGGAAGTCACGGTCACGGTGTTCTATAGCGGCACCGTGGTCGTCGGATGAGCCGAGATGCCAGATTTTTGCGTCGACAAGTCACCAGTGAAAAAGAGCTATTGGTCTATAAGTACCGGTACCTGGTACTTTAAAAAAAAACTATTAGTTCACCTTAAAAGTATCGTTATGGACTATACCTACCACCTAGTACTAATGTGGCCGGAGGTATTACCACCCGGTACGTAGATCTTACCATCCAGGTATCAAAGGGCCTTCCACATGTTACAATATCTCTCTCCCAGTCACAACCGCTATGTAGGTGAAATGGTAAAAAATGTACGCGCAAGACAAGAGATATCGAGTTTGAGTTCCGGTTGCCGCATGCTCGTGTATTTCGCGCGACTTGTGATATGCGCGTGTGCGGATCTCTTCCCCAGTTTAGTATACTTCTTTAATAAAATTACTTCGATACCGGGTGAAACGGTACTGAAAAGGGATTTTAGTACCGAGTATTTTATCCGAGACTAAAAAGTTTCGATGCTGTAATACCGGTTGGAAAACCGTTACTGAATGTCTTTTCAACCGGTGTTGATGGGATGTTTTCCAGTAGCGAGTGGTTGTCGGTGGAGCTCAACGTGCCGCTGTCGCACGCCGACGTGGTGCTCACTGATGGGCTGCGCCGGCGCATGGCGGTGGAGCAGCGGTCGGCAGAATTGGAGCTTGGGGTGGAGATGAGGATGACTCATGCCATAAAACCCGAGCCCGAAGACCAAAATCCGAAAAACCCGAGCCCGAACCCATTCAGCCCATTACCCGATACCCGAACATGTTTCTCATGTTGCAATTGTCAAAACCCGAACTAATTTCGAGCTTTTCGGGTTTAGGGTCGCGGTACCCGAACTACCCGTTTAGCCCATAGTTTTTTTTCTTTCCATCACATCTCGCGAGTCGCGACTCCACCGCTCCACGGCCCAGCCCACATTCTGTGAGGGTGATATTCTATTAAGTTCATGTCCAAACTACCCATAATGTTGATGTTTTTGTTCAGATTTGCTGTTCAAATGCTGCTGTAATTTTGGTTCATATTTGAATAGTTCGGGTAGTACGGGCTACCCGAACCCAAACCCGAAGTTTTTGGGTACCCGAATTTTCGGGTAGTAGTCTGTGCAGGCTCATTTCGGGCTTAGGTTCTGAAAGCCCAAACTTTCAAAAGCCCGAATAACCCGACCCGAAAGTTCGGGTTAGCCCGAACGCCCGAAGTGACTTGGGCCTGCGATGAGTGCCACGAGAGCAAGTCGCGGCAGTCATGACAAGTGTGCAGCGTTAAGCCGGAGCAGGCCTGCGAACGCCTCCTGCCAACGCTCCTGCTGAGATAAAAGCCTTCCATCTATATGATTTTTCAAGGATTGGTGAGAGAAATATATAGCGATGACAATTCTCATATTAGAATTTTAGAACAACTACAACATATTTGCAAAGACAGTATAATTACATATTCACGAATAGAGAAATTGTTTGATGTACAATCAATTGAATTTAGTTGCCATTTCTGGAATTTTTAATTCTAATTTAACTATATGGAAACTGGTGTTAAAAAATTATATATTCTAATTTAATTCTTTTCTGACAAAGAAAGATATTCACGTTAAATTGTGTTTGATGTCGGAAAGTTTTCTAAAATAACGCCCACATATTTACAAGTAATTTTCTGAACGAAATTTGAGGTGGATATTTAAAATATAGTTTGGTAAGAACAAAATTTTAAAAAATATATAATAAATAATGTATAAACCAGTTCACAAGATCTTTATTGGACATTTGATCCTTCTTTCAAGAGACACTAGTTATATACCCATGCGTTGATACGAGTAAAAAAAATTCATCTATAAGCATCGATCTTTATCATATGAAATATTTTTAACCACAGGTAGCAATGGAGGAATGCACTATACATTAAATAGAAGTACAAATAATCGTCAATAAAAAAATGACTATTGAGCAATTCTGTTGCCTAGCATCCGATTTTTCAACCAATAAATTCAAGCGACTAACACAATATTTTATGACACCTGAGGTATGATCCTCAGTAGTAGCATGCTTGTAGCTTCAATCTTCTGCACCAACCCTTGGGCACCTAAATGTGGAAATAAATAAGAAAAACTTTGAAAACTTACCTCTCCAATTGGCCATCAGAGCATGGAGGCATATATGTGGTACCTCACTATCTCTCATCTCAAACATGGCAAACTGATGTTAAAAAAAAACCCTCTAGTCAGCTAACAAACAAAACTTGTAAGGATGTAACTACTAAATAAATGGTAAAAACTCATACAATCAATCACTCATATTTGGACATGGAAATATAAGAATCTAGTTGAGACAGTTTTAGATACTATCATAGCAAGTTCTGAAATTATCAGTTAATGGTAGTCTAGGATAACATTGTTTAGACAAGTCAAAGTTGAGTGCTGAAAAATATCCGGTATCTGTCCAGCCAAATGGTTGCTATTGAATGACCTGCAAATAAAATAATCTAGTTGAGACCGTTTGAGATAGTACCATAGCAAATTCTCAACTCACATACTCTTACAAAATACTCGGAACGTCCAGATGCAGTAATAATCAAAATATGTGATAGCTTTAGCTTGCATTATTTTGCCATATACAGTTACAACCAAAATGATACAGATCCTAATATTCAAGGAAGGAGATTAGACAAGGAAATAGACTAACATGCCAGGCGTATCTCCTGTACAACTAAACATGCTACTGACATTAACTAAGGCAATGTGGATATAGAAAATTATTGGCCCTGCCCATACATATAAGTACATCTGTTCTTCCGCACTCAAATAAAGAAGTCAACAGTTACCACTTATAATGGGAAAGGTTCAAAAATTTCTTCACATATCATCATCACAAACTAATAGGGAAGCAGGGTGATTTAGCCAAAGAAGAAATGCATCTCCAAGCACTGAAATGGCATAATAAACTCAGCAATATTTTCAGGCAGCACCTAGAACTCAAGTTTGATGTCCTCAGAAACACTGTAGATTTTCAGGCTTGATGATCTACTCAAACGACAAACAATCAAACTAAGGAAGGGATTATCCTAAAGTAATGCAGGATGGCAACGCAATTCAGACCTAGATTGCTTACCTAAACTAATGAAGCATGGACATTGATTACCAAAAGGGTTATTAGATGTTGAGGGAAGCTCTGGAACACAGAAACAAGTACAGAGGAGCATACCATATACAGTGCAATTCTGCTTTAGTTTATTCAGAAAAATTGATTTGCTCTGAGTTCTCTGCCCCCGACACCTCTGAAGAAAACAAATGACTGATTAGTACCCTTTGAGGGCTAATGCGAACATCAAAAAACAGATGTACGATGAATTGGGTGCAGTCCTTATATATAGTTTTAGATCTTTCAGTGCAAAACAAAAAAATATTTTTCCATTCAGAAAATCAAAGTGACACAATCAGTTAACACATGGAGATTTCTGCTAGTGACAGCCACATTGTCCTAGACATATACCAGCAATGCTTAATCAGGAAAGCTGAACAATATACGATTTAGTTAAATAGTGTACTGAGATGTCCATCAAAATGCTTCTTGAGGTACAGAAACAAAACAATGGTTCTGGAGTGTGTGTACCTTGCTGAATTGATCTTCCCTCGAACAATGGTCCTGTGAGGCATTCCATCGAACTTCTGGTGAGCAGTGTGCTTAGCAGGTGCATTTCGTACCAAGGAACTGTCACTGCATCTATCCACGAGATTGAAGCCATCTGTCGAATAGCTAATGGGCGTGTGCCCTCTTGAATGGGGCAGCACGCCTGCAACCCCTGGACCCATCTACATGAGGCCCTGGTCACCAAGCGGACTAACGGCAGGGCGTCTGGATGGAGACGGCACGACGGCGGCACCGTGGCGACGCTGGGGTCGACGCCGCAGAGGCGGCGTGGTGCTGCGGTGGGTGGTGGGGCTGCAGCGGTGACGTGGCTGTGGATCGACGACGCAGCGGCGGCGCGGTGGGATGGTTGGAAGACGCGACTGCGGCAGTGCGGGGCGACGGGGATGACGCAATGGCAAGTACGGCGAGCAGCTCGAGCAATCGGCCCCGATCTCGAGCGTCCCAGGACAGCAGTTTACATGTGAGGGAGGGAGAGGAGAGGGAGGGGAACTCAAAGGTGTGCTCACCAATGGCGGAGAGGGCCGGATTTGGCCGGAAAATCCGGCCGGCTTCGGAGCTGCTCCATGGTGGCGGCTCTGCACCGGCGGGGAGGCTGCGAGGACTTGCCAAATGAAGTAGAGGGGAAGGTAGGGGACGTCGGCGGGGAGACCACAGGCGGGAGGCGCCGCAGGGATGTCGGAGCGGGGCGAGGCCGCGAGCGCGCGGGAGGAGCCGGCGTCGTGCGTAGGGTGGCGGGGGAGGAGCTGGATTGCGAGCTCGCGACCGATTTTTCTTTCGCCGGTTGGGGTGGGACGGTGGGAGCGTAGGAGAGGCGGCGGCGGAAGGCAACGACGGGGAGGGGGGAGATCCGCCCGTGGCTCTGCCGGCAGAGCCATCGTGTGAGACGTGGACACTAAGCGCTTTTTAGTAGTATATAGAGATTGCGTCAGCCACATGGACCACACTCGCATGTTAGATGCGCAACAGACTCCCACTAGCTTGATAATACTTTCATTTTCGCTTCACATAAAAGTGTTAATCTAGCGGTGGTGATATGGACTCTAAAACCTTACTATATATGCTTGCGAGACTCAGGCAACTTGTGACTAATTAAACCCCTACGACTTTGCATGCACCCAGATAAGAGCAACCATGGGTCTAAATGGAACTGGACTAGGATTTCTAGTCAAGGGCTAGATTGGTGGGAGTGACTCCCGCTCGTCTGGTCGGCAAGAGTATACTTAATTTACAGGCTACTATCTCCATCCTGAAATATATAATTTGTAATATATGGTTTTTTATATTTTTATAACAGATTAAGTAGATGAGAAAATAACGCATGTATCTTTATTTAATGCTTTGTTTGGTTGTTATTTTGTTGATTTCATAGCCGGCTGGAAATAATTAGTTTTTGAAACACCCTATGATACCTTATATTGAGTATAAATTTTAAATCCATTAATACTTTATATTTTAGAATACTTTATATCTCAGGACGGAGCAAATAGTTTTGTATCCTCTATAACCGCGCTTATCTCGATCTGCTGCTACAACCTAAATCTTCTATCCAGCCAACAAGTGGACGACTCATTTTTTCTTTCTTTTTTGACATGCTAAAATAATTAGACATCTCGACTAAATCATTATCTTTTGATATTGATCCATGAAAATAACTTGGTATAGGTTAATAAAATAGCGATGTCTTAATATCAATCCAAGTCGTTATTATATACAATAATAAGTGAAACAAAACGTAGATAGGTCCGTAATGTTGCATCTGCAGAGGCAACGGATCGATCAGTTGGTGGCACTACTCGCGGCACCGCACCTCCCCTACTGGACATCACTGCAAGTACAAACAATTGCAGCCTCCAGTAGACGACTGGATCTTATCTGTAGCTGAAACATCGCGCGTCGGACGCCGAATCGTCAGACTACGGTAACATCTCTTTAGCGCCGCAGCACCTTAAAGCACACAAGGATGGCTTCTTCTGCAAGCTGCAAACACCAGATCTTGGAAGTCAGATGCGTGAGGAAACGAGAAGAGAAGGAAAAACATCGCGAGGTGACAGACCAGCCACCACGCCGGCATACTTCAGTACGGACAAGGCCAAGGTGCTGAATCTTTGACCAATTACGACAAAATAAGAAAAAATGGCGATCGACATGGTTTGGTACAGAGTAAGCTCAGCAGAGGTTAACATCTACAGAAAATAACAAGAAAGCTTTGCTGGTATACATGATCTACTACTTGATTAGCCGGATTATATACTCATGGACTGTATATACACTAGTTCTTTCACATCCACCACTTTAGTCCCGATCGGGGTTGGATCCGAAACTAATAAAAGCATTAGTCCCAGGTCCAACGGCTACGGGTACAGAAGTGCTCTTTAGTCCCGGTTGGAGCCACCAACCGGGACTAAAAGTCTATTTTTAGCTCCTTTAGTCCCGGTTGGTGGCTCCAACCGGGACAAATCTTTAGTCCCGGTTGATACCATCAATCCGGACTAAAGGATTCTCCTTGGGTTAGTTCAAAAGTATAGCATCCCAACTAGAGTCACGTATGCTACGTAGGTGGTTGCAAAGAAGTTATATGCGAGGTTAGAGGTCTCAGGTTTGAATCCCAGCGGGTACAAAATTTTGACCTTTTAGTCCCGGACTAAAGGCTGGGAACTCTAGTCCTGGTTGCTACAACCGGGAGTAAAACGGGGTTGCCAATCGGGATTAAATCCCGTTTCTATACTAATGATACAGAGCATATGGCTTGCAGCATATATAATAAGCATGTCAAAATAGCAAATGTAACGACAAGACAGGGAAGGAACGAAGGAAGGAAGCAGTTAATGGGGCATTATAATTAGATCGATGCAGAGACGTGTATACAGGATCCAGATGCAGAGCTCACTTCAAACCAAAGAGCGGTCAGCAACGCGAAAGATGCAGCTCCTCGGCCATGCAAACCACAAGCCTATCTCGAACCAGGCCCCGTTTAGATCGCAAATCTTTATAACTTTTGGATTTTTTTGCTACTGTAGCATTTTCGTTTGTATTTGACAAATTTTATCTAATCATGGACTAACTAGGCTTAAAAGATTCGTCTCGTGATGTACAATTAAACTGTGCAATTAGTTATTTTTTTACATACATTTACTGCTCCATGCATGTATCCCAAAATTGATGTGATGAAGAGAGTGTAAAAAGTTGGAAGTTGGAAGGGATCTAAACAAAGCCCCAATCATCTCACTAGATTTCACAGTCTCTCTCAAAGCCGACGAGATAGGATAGTGGGAACCATGAACGAGCAGCTGTACCACCCTTCAAAACGACCCTTCATTGGTTCGAAAGGGAGCTCCGCTTCAAATCCAACCATCTAGATAATCAAACCGAACACAGATTATTAACAGAAAAGCTTCATCAAGCTATGCAAAACAGAACGGGAGAAGATAAGAACCGTGCGGGAGCAGGTTCAATCTCCTGTCTTCTACCTACAAACCTTTCTTCTTCTTCTTCAACATCTATACAGATCTGTTGCTCTTGCAGGAACGATGATTCCGGGAGGGTGTGGGTGGTTTTATAGAGCGGGCGAGGGGAGCTTACTTGGAAGGTGTTTAGTTCCTGCCGTTAAGTGATGAGTTTTTGGTATGGCATGGATCGGGGTAATTAAGACCCCCCCCCCCCCTCTCTTATATATTCTACGGATCAGAGGCTCTGAAGAAATACAGGAGGAAACAGAGGCGACTAGCCTATTTCAAATGTATGAATGCTAAGCACAGTATCTGCATATAGCACGATGAAACAAGAGGGAAAGTTCAATTCGTGCTATTTGAGAACTGCATTGTTTCCTTTTCTTTTCTTTGAAATCACACGTGGGTGTTGACGACCAAATTGGCACGTGTTAGTAAAAATCGGAAGTTCCGGTTTAGGAAACAAGAAGTTCCGGTTTTAGATGAATTTGAATGAAGAGTCTAGATTTGTTATGATTTTGTAATCTAATTAGACTTGTATTTGGGGCAAAACCTCCCCCATCCTATAAATATAAAGGGCCACGGCCAATTGAGGGGATCCAATCGATCAAATACAATACAATTTATCTTTTCAACTCTCAAACCCTCATCTCTTCCAACCTCATTACTTGCTGTTCTTCCTTTGTCTCTACGGTGACTAAAGGTGTTCTAGGTGGCTGCCTGCCGACCCTAGAACAAGCCAAGGTGCGTCTACCCAGACGGGGTCCCTCCCGGACGAGCGTTTGTTGGATCTTCATTGGAATCCCAACAAAATCGGAAGTTCTGGTTTCAAAAATCGGAAGTTCTGGTTTTCGCAGAGGTGCTGAAAGGAGCCCCTCTGCGTGTTGCACGTTCAGTGCTCAAGTATTTGGCGTGACATGTTTTCGCGTCAACATACTTTCTGTCGACTCCGCTGGGGAAGAAGAAGTCTACATCGGCTGCAATGGTAGGTGAAGATCTCTCTAAGGTCAACGCTGGCAACAACGTCAAGCCAATGATCGACCATCGTCCTGAAGATGTTCGCTGGATGCTGGAGGAGCGCAAGAAGAGGTGTGATGAAGAGGATCTGCTTTCAAGCTTTAAAGTCAATCCACGGGACCAAGGTCAAGGAGATCGCCTTCATCTCTACCTCCACGGATGCACCTACTAAGGTAATACCCAATGCGAGTGATTCATCTTCTGGTGTTACCCTTGAACAAGTTAAGAGTATGCTAGCTTAGCAGAATGTTTATTTGGTTATCTGGCTTAGTTCTACAGAACGAGAATCAGCTAGTAAACAATCAGCGATAACCAATGATCCCCCACCTGTTGTTTCTACTATTACTTCTGAGGTTCCAATTTCTAAACCATCAGCAACATTACGTGTGGAACAACCACAATTTGGAATGCCGTTGAATTATTTCAGTAGTCAAATGATAACACCTACTAATGCGAGGGACCCTGAACCTATTACAAGCATCCCTAGTTCGGCCGACATTCGTCGAACAAATGGGCTTGCCAATTTTGTACCTCCATATTGTACTTTTGCACATAGCACACCACCTATACCCCCTAGAGGTATTATAGCACCTATCGGTCCTATCTCAGATGAGATGTTTGACCGATATTTGCAAAGATGGCAAATCCGGTCTGACTCCGCAATCCGGTCTGACTAGTATAGCCCAATCGGTCCAACCGGTCTCAGGAGCCAGTCTGACTGGTTCTCCCAGCCATATGGCTCCAAACCAGCACAATGCATCTACATCCACACAGCCAAATTCTTCAAATAATTTTTATAAAGTGCTTGCTGAGTATGAGAATGATTTGGCTAACATTCTTAAAGAAAATCTTGGAGTAGATGTTAGAGGTAAAACTCACACTTACCAAAAAACCGTATCCTACTTACTTTGATTCGGTTCAGTATCCTGCTGGTTTTAGGTTGCCTGATTTTATTAAATTTAATGGGGAAGATAACATAAGGACTTTTGAGCACATTAGTCAGTATCTTGCCCAACTAGGAAAAGCTGGTTCTATAAGTGAATTGAAATTGCGCTTAATTTCTTTATGTTTAACTGGAACCGCTTTTCATGGTTTACTTCATTGGCACCTAATTCTATTAGCTCATGGGAACAACTAGAGCAGTAATTTTATGATCATTTCTTTTGTGGAAATAATGAGCTTAAGTTGTCTCACTTAACACCGGTTAAACAGATGCGTGATGAATTGTTAATGATTACATCATAGATTCCATGATAAAAAAAACCGATGCTTTGGTGTAAATATTGCTAAAAAATATTTAGCAGATATGGATTTTAGTGGTTTGTGCTCTTATATTAAAGAAAGATTAGAGGGCTATGACTTCTTTACTGTTACTCAGGTGCATCAAAGAGCTTTGGCTGCAGAAAGCCAAAGTAAAGAGTCTCAAAAAAGTCATAAACATCATCGTCCTAATATGCATATTCTTGAGTGCAACTCAGATAGTTCGGATGATGAATCTAAAGAAGTTTATACTGCTGAGTTTGCATGGTCATCCAAAGATAAATCATACACTTGTTCTACTCTCAAACCGATTCATAAAAATCGGCAGGAGGAGAAGTTTACTTTTGATGTATCCAAGTGTGATAAGATATTTGATGAACTATATAAGAATGGGTACATCAAGATTTCGCATACTTTACCGCCATTTGATGAGTTGAACGGAGAGCATTTTGCAAATGGCATAATTCTTTTTCACATGCTAACTAATGATTGCAATGTATTTCGCTGGTAGGTCCAACCGACCACTAAAGAAGGCCATTTGATTCTACATCAAATGCAAGTGGATGCAAATCCTTTTCCTATAAACACTATTGAGCTAAAGAATCCTAAAGTGCTAATTTGGCCGGGTTAAGCCAAAACAGCGAAGGGAAAAAATGTGATCGTGGGTGAGGAAAGGCTAAAGAATAAAACTCCTCTGGATGAGAACCATGGCGGTGCGTTGAAGACACTCAGGGCAAAACAACAACGAGGGTGCTAGTTGTGCCAAAATAGGAACTCCCGGATTCAAAACTGGAACTTCCCACTTTTCTTGAAATACCACCAAACCGAAGAACAAGACGAGGGTAAGCTTTGAGGAGCATTTGGCCAAGTATAAGAAGAAAGAAGCAACTCAGAAGTGGAAGAATCAGCCAAATAAGGGTAAGGATGCGAAAGCATCACCAACATGTCAAGAAAAATGGAATTTGCACCAAACACAAGGTAATTGTTCTACTACACCATATTCTTTTGTTGGACCGATTACATGGTAGTCTTGCCCATATCCTTATCAATATTCACCTTTGGATTTTGGTAATTTGTACATTCAACCATATATTATTCAATATCCCATTTCATATTCAAATTATGGTGCATCACAATGACCAATTAGTGATAACAGTAATCAGGTCAAAAGTAGCACATGTGCTGATTTTAGAAAGTGTGAGAAGGACAGCAAGCAGGACTCTAAGTATCTACAGCTGTGGTGGTGCCCTTCCGGCTTATCTCACACTCAAAAGAGAAGCCTGCAATGAATGCGTAAGAAGGAATCAATGGAGCAGAAGGTTGAAGTGAAACCAGCAAGGTCAACACAACTCGTCAGAAAGGAGTGGAGGCCAAAGTGGGTAAATTCAGGTTCGACTTGAACAACATAAAGTGTTATGGCCGATACAATTTTATCGTGCTTAGAAAATATATATGGCCGATGCATTGTTCAACACTGTCCTTAGATAATTGTGGTTGAAAAGAATATTTTTTGGCATGCAAGCTTAGCCAAAAAAATAGGGGGGCATATGTTGATGACCAAAATTGGCACGTGTTAGTAAAAATCGGAAGTTCTTGTTTAGGAAACCAGAAGTTCAGGTTTTAGGTGAATCTGAGTGAAGAGTCTAGATTTGTCACGATTCTATAATCTAATTCAACTTGTATTCGGGGCAAGACCTCCCCACCCTATATATATAAAGGGCCATGGCCGATTCAAGGGATCCAAGCGATCAAATACAATACAAATTACCTTTTGATCTCTCAAACCCTAATCTCTTCCAACCCTATTACTGGCTGTTCTTCCTTCGTCTCGATAGTGATTGAAGGCGTTCTAGGTGGCCTGCCAATCCTAGAACAACCCAAGGTGCGCCTGCCCCAACAGGGTCCCTCCCGGGCGATCGTTCGTTGGATCTTCGTCGGAATCCTGACAAAACCGGAAGTTCTGGTTTCAAAAACTGGAAGTTCTGGTTTCCGCAGAGGTGCTGCAAGGAGCCCCTCTATGCGTTGTACGTTCAGTGCTCAAGTATTTGGCGTGACACGTTTTTGCGTCAATAGTGGTATTTGTTGTGCTTTGGCAGTGGCGTCTTTGGTCCTTTGACGGCTGTTTTAGAGGACATATGCTTACATTACCTCAATTGTTAAGAAAGCGAAGAGCCTTCCAGAACGTCAACATCAAGCATTGCTATGAAAAGGGTTTTCAGGGGTGGGTAAAAATCAATTTATAGGGGCAGGTGCGGTACCTGCCCTTGCTTGTCGCAGCTAAAAATAGCTATTTGCAGCGGCGGGTACCTTATGTTGGATGAGAAACAACTTGGGACTCTGATCCCTCGTAAGCTCTCGCACATTGCCTTCTTCTCATCATGTGTCAAGTTGTAGCTAGCCGAGGGAAGTTCATATCTTCCATTCCCATTATCCACAGGGTGAAGATCTTCTCTTATCTTCATGGCTACCAGGTCTTGACGTGACTTCAAGGTATCCTTTATCTTGGCTGATATCTCCGGAAGGAGCCCAATTGTGTTACCAAACACATTTTTCTTCAGGTGCATACCATCGATTGCATGGCGGACCTCAAGATCCACCCGATACGGCAAGTACTTGTAGAAGATGGACTGTTTCTTGAATGGTATGCCATCGATAGGTGCCTTATCTTTGTTTCTATTCTTCCCATCTTTCGTCATCTTCCCATAGGTGATCTAGATGGTCCTGACCATTTCAAAAACATAGTGTCTGTCTCCTTTTACTGGAGCAGAATGTAATTCATGCCTGCCATCAAAAAAATTGTAGAACTTCTTACTTCGGTATCAATGTCCTTTCACCAAGAAGCGTCTATGCCCAAGATAAACTACCTTTCTAGAACCTTACAGGAAAGATGATACGGTGTCATCCACGCAGACCGTGCATCCCGTCCTACCTTTGACTTGTCCTGAAAGGACAAACAAAGCCTGGTAATCATGGATGGTGATGTGACACCCTAGGTGTCAAATAGAGCAAACCAATAGAAATAATGTTTGGTGTGTGTGCATTTGTGTGAAAATCTAATAAAGTTATGAGAATAAGGGTAATTGTGTAAATTTATGAAAGTATAAGTCCTTTATGTAACTTAGTTGAAGTGTAAAGTAACTTTCCAAAAATTACCAAGGGTCAAAGTGAAAAAGGTGAATGTCATCATGACCAGCCTTAAATGCTTGCAAGTAAGCCCCAAAATTCATAAGTTTTGCACGACTAGGACAAGTCTTATGTAAAAATTAATTTGAGTGCAACATGGTGAAATAAAACTTTGTACTTTAGGTTTCTGAACTTGAGCCCTAAAGCAAAGTTATAGGTTTTGAAAAGTTCTACAACTTCTATTTTAACCTTTTTCTCATCAGGGCTTTGGATCAGTGGGAAATTTTCTGTTTACACTGAAGTCCCTGAGGTTTTTGTTTTTCCAACGAGACCCCTCGGACCCCCTTCTCTCTTCTTCCTCCTCTGGCGATTCCTCTGCTTTGCCCGCTGCACCCCTGCCGCCGGTGTCAGCGCCGCTTCCCCGGCCATGTGCTCAACCTCGGCCGCTCCCTGGCGCCACCTCCAGCTCCTAGCTACTCCACGCGTCGCCCCCAACCCGAGCGCCGCTCTAGCTGCTCCTCCCTGGCCCTCTCGCGCGCGTGCCACGCCGTTTCGCAGCTCTGCCGCCGCCACCTCGCCGTCGCCATGGCATTGCCCGTGCGCGCCCCCTCGCCTCATCTCTTCTGGTTCAAGTGCAGCACTGCTTCCCTCTCTTCCCATTCCATTCCCGTTTCTGCTCTCTGATTGCCCGGAACCCCGAGCACCACCGCCGCCATCTCCTCCAACTCCGGCGCCCTTCTGTTCGCCATGGGCAACCCCCCCCCCTCCAATCCTCCCCGCACCACCACAACACCTTAGGAAGTTTTCCCTTGCTCCACTGAAGCTCCCGAACCATTCCCCGTGGCCGGACCTCCACCGAAACTACCTCGCTGCCATTCTCCTTTCGCCGATAAGCTCCTGTCCGCCGTCGAACCCCTACCTCCACCCCTCCTATGTCCGATTCGACTACCCCATTAGCTTCCCCTTGCCTTGCTGCAGCTCTCAAGCCCAAGCTTGGCCCTCCTCCTCGCCGGGAACCTCCTCGCCGACGAGCACCCCTCCGCCGCCGCCTCGGCCACCGTGGGAAAGCCCCCTCCGGTGATCCCCTCCCTTTCCCAAGACCTCTAGCAGGTGCGCCTTGACCTCTTAGTGCTCGCTGACCACTCCTCCTCCAACCCCTCGTCGTCCCCTCGCCGGAATTTGGCCGGCACCACCTCTGCCCTTCTTCCCCGACGAGCCAAGGGTATATGTGCTAAGATTTCAAAAGTGTTAAGGGTATCTCTGTAAAATTCCAGAGCCCCCCCCCCCCAATTCAAAAGCTGTGAACTTCAAAAATTCATAGAAAATTGTAGACAACTCAAAAAAAATGCTAAACTAGTTTTGTTGGAATCCTTGAGTTAAATTCGACTACTTTTGTGTAGTGAACTTGAGCTATATATGTATAATTTCTGTTGTAGATTAAATACTAGAAAATAAGTGTTTTATTTGTATCTCATGTTGTAGGCATGTGTTATAGCTGAAATTTGGAACTTAGATTGTATGTGCTATGTATAGCTCTGTGTAAAAATCTCGAATTCTTTACTGCCCTTTTACTTAGATTTCGAGTACTTTTGTTATAGGTTGATGAAATGCTTAAATTTTTTTTAGTTAAGGGTGTTTTTGTTGATGTTTGTATTTGAAATTTTTACCATAACTTCCTTTTTGAATGTGTAATCCATGGTAAAAATATTAGGATTAATAGTAGGTCATACCCCAAGTTATGAATTTTTGGTTTGTTTCTAAAGATAATTCTTTTATAATAGCTTTTATTCCTGGAAAATCATGAAAATATTCTAAGGTGTTGTTCCTATGTAGTGTAGCATAACTACAAATTTTTAACCCATGATCAGGTGTAAAGGACTAAAATAAATAGTACTTTATTAGTAGATCCATATTGACTAATAACTTAAGGTTATTAGAGATAATTAGCTAGTCAAATAAATAAAAATTATTAAATGTGATTAAGGTAATTTTCTAAAATAATCAGCCATGCTACTTAAGGTAGTTAGCTAAATGTTTGGGGTAGATGACCCTGTTGCTTAATGTAACTAAGTAAATTATTTAATACTCGATAAATGACTGCCCAGTAAGGGGCAATTGTGTTGTTTACTAATATATAGTGTTATATTCTTTGGATTGTAACTTTGTCGTGAAGTAGAATGACAATCTACGCATTCCCTTAACTGCATCTTTTTCATCACATGTAGATTCGACGTTTCTTGCCGACGGTGATTATCAGATCTTTCTAGAATCCGAAAGGGAAGTCTCTGAAGACGCCGGGAACATCGTCGGAGAATCAACTAAAGCCCCGAACCCAAGTTCGGAAGAAATTATTAACATTTCTGACCCCAGCCCCGCCAGTGAAGGCAAGCCCCGGACATAAACCCAGTATCTTATTTACACTGCAATTTACCTTTATATATATATATAATTGTGCATTAAGTTCTTAGGAGTTGTCTGGAAACCATAGATGCATCTCCCTAGGAACCAATGTACTGAATGTTGGAAACTGAGTCCGACTAGTGCTATGCTAATAGGACCGGTAGAAGTCGAGTGATTTTCTGCCACTCGCGCGATATAGGAATTGGTTGCTTACATACTGCAATCACTATAAGGATGACGGACGGGGTTATGTGTAGTATCTTGGAAAGAAATGATACCCCGTCTGTGTTGATGAATTTGGTTAAGGTCGCAGTGTGTGGTAGTGGCAGTTAAGCATTTGAAAGTACTAGCCATATGCTGTGAAATATGGTAAGTGGTCAGCCTAGTAACCAATCGGCCCGGCAAGTGGACTCATCCCCCACCACTCGACTTTTATTTTATGTTTACACACACCGACTGTGGGAGTACGTCCTGCAGAGCAGACAGGAATATGGTCATGTAGTCGCGCTTGTTGTCGATCGAAACCCACCGGCGAGCAGCGACAGGCAACACGAGGAGCCGGGAGGCTTCCGGGACGGCTGGTGGGCCCCGGTCCCTCGGTCAACGGCCCAGCGATCTGGCGCACACCCTGGCTTGGAGTTGCTAGGCGTGCCACCTGATCCTGTACCTGATCAGGAAGGTGTGATTTGTGAAATTCCTGTAAGCACAGACACTTGTAAAAATCAGTCCGAGCCGTGATTGGCTCATCACTCCTCCCCGGTATCGGCCATAAGGAGCCGATTGCATCATTACCGGATCGGATCTTTGGGTCAGACAACATATGTATATGATAATGGAAAAAAGCTTGTTTTAAAGATATTAATCTAATCCAATCTACGCCAGCTAAGCCCTCACTACACAACCGAAACGTCCTACACGTGATTGAGCCTAACGAATACGCAAAGCATCAGAACAGATACCTAAACAGAGACCCTAAGAACAGCTAAAGAGCCGATTCCTTAAGGAACCCTCTATGCAGACTAAGATCCGATACTAACGTACTGCCGGAACTTTCAACTCGTTTGCAAGGCCTAATCATGCACATATCGAGCTAAATCCCTAACAAGTAGGAACTAGCCATAACAGATTGGATCTATCAATAAAAATAAAGCAAGACGCGATCATTGCATCCATGAACGGGTGCAATGATCACGAAACACGCAAGAACAATGAACAGAGCAAGATCATGACATAAGAATAACATTACTCTATGCGCGCTATGATAACTAATGCTACTCGCCATCTACAAGGCTTCAGAACGAGCAACACATAAAACAACAAGCAAGAGCAATGCGCCCCCGATCACGCGAAGCGTGATCAGGGGCCACATGGCACTTACCCGATGAAGAACCCTGGAACAGGGGAGGCGATGCGCCGTGAGTTGTTGATGAATGAATCTGTCTTTCTTGTTTATTCATGGTACATATTTATAGTCCGTAGACTTGCTCTCCCTAACTAACCCTAATCAAACACGACACAAATCTTAACTGCCTAAACCTGAGTTTACACGGCCTTGCAGGCCCCAAACGCCCATACGGAACCCGATCTGCAAGCTTATCATAACTGTTTCTCAAGCCCATCTTGCTCCACGGCCCACTTCTAGCCCGTCCAAAATATGGCGATAACACATGCCCCCCTGGTTTCGGCGATGGTAATTCCGAAATCATTTAAAATTACCTTGACCCTTCGGCTTCCGGTCCGTGCCCTTCCGACTTCCAACTGACACGACCGCTCTGTACCACGCTCCTCGGGAACCATCACAATGCCGATTCATTCCACCTCTCGATTTATCTTTATAAACTCTCCTACGGCAACTTTCCCAATCATCTTCCTCTCGCAGCCATCACCAGTTACTCCCTTCCTCTTCTTTTACCATGGCTTCTTCCTCTTCTGCTTCCTCCGTTATTTCTTATGAATCCGAATCCTCCCGAGAACCAACTCCGGAGTATGATCCGATCGCCGCCTACGAAGCCCGTGCTCCCCTGCATTGGGATGAAGAGGAGTGGGATTTCTGTTACCTGTCAGAGGATGATGACTCCCTGACCGATGGCGAGGATCTCGCACTCCTCCTCGGAGCCGAGCTGGAGGAAGATGAGGACAACGCGTCTTGGGGGGAGGACCTTTCTTCCTCGGAGGAAAGAGCCGATTCCTTCTCCTCCGAAGAAGATCCGATGGCAGGTACCTTCCTTCTTGGCAGGTCATCGGGCGATTCCTCCGATAGCAGCGCAGGAGCCGATGGCGACGACAGCTTTACCAGTGACGATAGCAGGGATGACGATGACAGCGGCAGCGACACCGGCGACAGTGGCCCAAGCGTTGCTCCGTCGCCCAAGCGCCGCAAGACCTCCGGCGTATATTGGTGGTAGACTGTAGTATTCCCATTAGGCCATCTTTATGAGCAGTTAACTCTTCTTTTGTATGTGCTACCTTGCTGTGAATAAAGTCTACTTTTGTACCAGCAATTCTTTTGTGCGTAATTTGTTTACTTTGAGAGCCGATGGCAACGCATTGGCTTCAGAGTAATCGGTTCGGATTTGAAATAGCCCTTCAATTTACTTTACCCTTCCGCTGGCCTTTTTCCTGACACAAATCTCCGAGGAACCTGGGATCTAGATCAACTCCGATCCCCTTTTCTCACAAACCCTAGCCGCAAGGTCCTTCCCAGTCCTTGAGACACATATCCGATCTTGCGCCGCCAAACCTAGATCCGCCCTCCAAGATCCCGATTCAAAATCCCCGATGGCGGAGTCCTCGCGCACCGCCGCCGATGTCTTTGGTCTGAAGGTGAACTCCGACCCCCATTAATTTTAACATAGCATCTGCAAGTTTTTACTGCACAGTTAATTAATTCCTCCTTCGGCAATCTTGTTTTTCTTGGGGCTTTTTCAGGCTTCCGATATCTTCTTGCCACACCCTTCTTCCCCCAATTCTTTCTGCCTTGGGCCTCGTTCCTATGAGAAACCCATAGATTTGATCTCTTGTGAAGCCAATCGGATCCCCTTTGTGAGTCAGGATATAGACCTAGAATCTTGGTCGGATAGCCTCCGCGCTTGGCCAAATCCACCTGAAAACTGGATAGTTTGGTACAACAGAGTAGCGAGCGCTTACCAGCCCTTATGGGAATCCATCGGGATAGCCGATGCTCTGTCTCTGTCTCTCTCCCCCTTGAAAAAGACGAGAACCTTCTGAAGACCATCGGCTATTTCTGGTCTGACGCCTTGAATTGTTTTCTCTTCGGGCATAGCCCATTAGCACCAACATTGCTAGATGTTATGATGATTACCGGTTTGGACATATCATCAACCTGCCCCTCTGCTTACAGCCTCCCTGTGGTCCCTTATAAACTGTCATCCAAAACCGAGTGCACTAACTGGAGCACATACCTGAGCCAACACCCGAAAAGCAAGGGCCCTGTATCGGAGAAGGAGCACACAGCCTTTCTGAACCTATGGCTCGAACATTTCCTCTTCTGTGGCCCTTCCCTCGCTCCAACCAAAAACTACCTCTCCTTGGTTTATGAGCTGGCCAGGGGTCAATCTGTTGGCCTTGGTAGGCTATTTCTCGGGGAACTTTACAGATATCTCCATTTAATGACTTCTAGCCTTCTTTCTCAGAAGAAAATCAGGACCGGTGGCCCATGGTGGTTTATCCAGTTATGGGCTCGTCTTTATTTCCAAAGTTCTGACCCTAATTTTCCTTCCTTAGTCGGCAATTCCTTCCCTGATCTGAGTGGGAGACAGATTAGGTGTACTAGTTTCGGGCAGGCCTTGTATAGTCTCCCTGGCGGGAAACTGAACCCTCTAGATGCTTCCCGATGGTTCCGGATTTTCTACAAAGGCCTTGACAACCCAAACTTCCTTCCTTATGCCGATTCCGAGCTCTTTGAGAACCCGGCTACCTTCCGACTGGCCGACATTGCCTATGATGCCGACACCAGGCGCCTTTACTCTATCATGGTTCGGCCCTGTCTCCTCCCAGTTGGCATGAGCACCTCCAACCGGATCCTCAAGCCTGGTTATGAGTTTTACCAGCCGGTCGTAGCAGCCCGGCAGTTCGGTCTTGCGCAGGTGCCTCCCCACTTCCTTCTTCACCTGTTGACATCAAGCAGGGTGGACCTTCCTGATGCCTTAACCACCCAGAGCTGCTACAGTCTGTTCACAGACCTTCCCTTGTCTGTTCCCACCAATCTTTCCTTTACTTCTTCGGCCGTCGACTTTGAGGGATGGTGGTCGATGTGGAAAACTCATGTTTTCCGAAGAGCTCTGGGCCCGATGCTGCAGCAAATCCATCCCGAGTATGATATCCCAGCTGGAGAGGTACCGCCTTTGATTGGTATTTCTTCTTTTAACCTTTACTGGACCCCTTTCTGACCCCATTTTCTGCTTCTGCAGCAAGAAGACGGCCCAGAGCCGATGAACGATGATGGATCGCCCTTCTGTTTTCTGGCGATTGCTCCTGTGGTTCTCTTCGGTAAGAATGCGCCCCCTCCCTCAAAAAGTGTGATGCAGATTCAGCCGAGCACTGCTAAGCTGACCCCCAAGCGAAAACGGCTTTTGGAAGCTGTTGCCCCCCGAGCTCGTGCCAAAACGAGGAAAATTCTGGTCAGAAAGGTCCGGAGAGAAACCACACCGTCTTCTCCTGTTCCATCATCCCCAGTCGTCGCCCAGGTTTGGCCCCTCCTTTCGCTTTGCAAGCGGGCCTTTGTTCATGTCCCCTTTAACGGCACTCTCTTTTCTTGCAGCCTGCCGTTGTAGAAGTCTCCAGCGGGGAGGAGCTCCCATGCCAGAAAGGTTCATCTTCAGAGGCGCCAGAGGACGTGAATGCGCCTATCAAGGCCCTGATCGCTCTCCGTGATCCGGGCGCAACAACCTTGGAGGATCCTTCTGCGCCAGCTGTTATCCCATCTGCCTTACCAAGCCCGCAGGCCCCGATCGTGACTCCATCCTCCGCTGGCCCCTGTTTGGAAGGACCTTCTACCGCTTCGGCCACTGCCAATCCCCCTGCACGAGAAGTTCGTCCCGTGAAGCCGATTGCCATCTCATCATCCATCCCTCTCACGGAGCCGACTGTTGCCCCGTCGGCTGTTGCCTCTTCTTCTGAGGGTGCGGTTCAAGCGGCCTCTGCTGCTATCGTTCGTCCTTCGGAAAGGGTGCACCCCCGGGAGCCGATCGTCCCTTCGTTGGCCATCGCTACTTCCTTCTCAGGACAGGTATGGCCTTCCCTTTTCCTTTGCAATTGCTTTGGTCTTCTCCTGCAATACCTCGCTCACCCTCTTTTCCTCCAGAACCTAGATCTTTCAGAACTCCTTGCGTTTGATCCTGCCACGATTGGGTCGACCATATTGGAAGCCGATGACTCTTCCTCGGGTCTGTCCAGTACTGCCGATCAGCTCCTCCGCGTGAAGGAGCTTCTGTTGGGTCCGATCTCCGCGCTGATTCAAGACTCCAGTGCAGTTAAAAAGATCCTTGACGAGGTCAGTTCCCAGCTCCCGGTGAGTCTCCAGGCTAAGCTCTTGCCGGCCGGATACCTTTCTTCCTTCCAAGCAAAAGTGGCAGAAGCTCGCCGTAGGATCGAGACTCGGCGTTCCCAATCACTCTTAAGGACCATCATCGCTGAGATGTGTCAGTCGATCAACAAGAAGAAGGCCGCACTCGACGCGAAGGTTGACACATCCGCTTCTGCCCATCGGCTTCGGCTTTTGGAGAAAGAACTGGAAGACCTTGAAGCCAAAGTCCGGGCCACCAAGCAGCGCATCCAGGAGGAGAAGGATCTTATTGCGGGTTCTAGGCAGGAGGCAGAAGCTTTGACTTCCGAGCTGAAGGCGGACTTGGCCGAGCTAAGCAACTTGAGCAAACAAGTAGTGCCGGGGGCGGACGAAGATGATGAGGCGGTACTTGCTGAGGTCGACCGTATCCGTCTGGATGCTATCGCTGCTATAGACGCCTTTGTTCAGTAGTCCTGTTAGGATAAACTTTGTATCTTTATGTAGTGAACCCATGTAGCGAACCTAAAGTCGATGGTGGCACATCGGCTGTTTGATAATTTGTGATGCTTTGACTGCCATAAGCAAAAGCTTCTAAAGTCGATGGCAACGCATCGGCTGTTCTAATCCTTTTTATTATTGTACTGGCCGATCAGCGCTTATCGGCCCTTTTCCCGTTTCCTGCCTTGCCAATGCTAATGTCGTCGACTCAACCTTCACCCCCTTCTTAACCTGCTGGTTGCATCGGCTTCTTGCCTGATGGGTGCCATCGGCTTTACTGTTCGTCGGCCCACATACTTGGGAAATATTTCTTTAGGTGTTGGCCGTTGACCGCTACCGGAAACTTGACGCCGTCCAATTCTTCAAGCATGTATGCGTTCCCGGGTAGGACCTGGTCAACCCTGTACGGTCCATGCCAATTTGGGGACCACTTGCCATAGGTTGCATCTTTGGTTCCCAACGGTAATACCGCTTCCCAAACCAAGTCTCCTACCTGGAATTCCTTTGGTTTGACCTTTTATTATATGCACGGGCTACTTTAGCCTTATTCTCCTTAATCTTCTCTAGTGACCATAGCCTGAGTTCCGTGAGGTCCTCCACATTATCACTCATCAGAGTAGCGTACTCTTCAGCGGATAAATCATTCTGGAACTCTATGCGTCTGGATCCAGCTGTAACCTCCCACGGTAACACGGCTTCCTGCCCATAGACCAAATGGTAAGGAGAAGTTTTTGTCGCCCCGTGACAAGATATGCGGTATGCCCATAATGCTTCCGACAAGACTTCGTGCCAGCGTCTGGGATATTCGTCTATCTTCCTCTTAATCAATTTAATAAGGCTCTGGTTGGATGCTTCGGCTTGCCCATTCGCCTGGGCGTAATAAGGAGATGACCTAATCAGCTTGATACCCATATCGGTAGCAAATTTCTTGAACTCTTCTGAAATAAAGACCGAGCCACCATCTGTTGTTATAGTCTGTGGAATCCCGAATCTGTGAATAACGTGTTCTTTGACGAACTGAATCACATCTTTGGATGCTACTGACTTCATTGGGACAGCTTCTACCCATTTGGTAAAATAATCTGTGATAGCTATGATGAACTGATGGCCCTTGCTAGACGGGGGATTGATTTTGCCGATCATGTCCATGCCCCAGCCTCTGAACGGCCACGGTTTAACAATGGGATTCATTACTGACGCTGGCACCATCTGGATTTTTCCGAATCTCTGGCAAGCCTGACACCCTTTATAATACTTAAAACAATCTTCCAGCATGGTGGGCCAGTAGTATCCTGACCGCCTGATTAGCCACTTCATCTTGTGAGCTGACTGATGAGTCCCGCACGTTCCTTCGTGAACTTCATGCAAGAGCCGATTGGACTCGGCTGGCCCTAGACATTTGAGCAACAGCCCTTCCAAAGTCCTGTAAAACATATCATCTCCTATTAGGACGTACCTCATGGCTTTATACCGTATCTTCCTGGGTGCCCCCCGAGCCGAATCCTTCAAGTAGTTGAAGATATCGGCTCTCCAATCTCCCTGGTCCAGGAAGTATACCTGATGTCTGGGCCCATCGGCTTTGTATCCTGAAGCCACCTGCGCGAGATCATTGGCCTCTGCATTCTGAGCTCTAGGTATCCAATAAAAATTTATATACCTGAACTGGGCTATCAGTTCCTGGCATTGCACCCATAATGGGAATAATAACTCACTTTCACACCTGTAGTCCTCGGTGAGTTGGGAAATTACCAGTTTGGAGTCTCCGAAGACTTCTACAGCTTCGGCTCCAGCTTCCAGAAGCAATTCCATGCCTTTACGCACCGCCTCATACTCTGCAAGGTTATTAGTACAAGTGGCCGGTAACCTAATCGAGAAAGAGTATGTTGCTCCCCGAGGGGATACCAGCAGGACGCCAATTCCACATCCATCTCCACAGACGGATCCATCGAAATACATGGCCCAGGCTCGTACGGAAAGCGTTGCTATGTTGGTATTAACTCTCTCAGCAATGAGATCAGCCAGTGCTTGCCCTTTAACTGCCTTCGCGGGTTGATATCGGATGTCGAATTCTGATAATGCAAACATCCATTTGCCCAATCGGCCTTTCAACACAGGAGTCGATAGCATATGCTTTATAACATCCGATTTGCAGATGATGATTACCTCAGCTGATAGCAGGATGTGACGAAGTTTGGTGCATGTAAAAAACAAACAAAGGCAAAGTTTTTCCATGTCAGAGTACCTCGTCTCGGCGTCCAACATCCTTCTGCTGAGATAAAATACCACCCGTTCCTTGTCGTCGTATAACTGCACTATCACCGAAGCGATAGAGGTGTCACTGACCGATAAATATATGTAAAATGGCCTGTCTTGTCGTGGTGGCACCAACACAGGTGGTCTCGACAAATAGTCTTTGATTTCTTCGAATGCCCGTTGTTGTTCTACCCCCCAGCGGAACTCTTCACTGGTTTTGATTTTTACCAGTTCCATGAAGGGTTCAATTCGCCCAGATAGGTTAGAGATAAACCTCCTGACAAAGTTAATTTTGCCAATAAGTTGTTGGAGTTCCTTCTTGTTAGTGGGCGGTACCATAGTACGCACGGCCTCCTGACTTTTTAGGCCGATCTCTATTCCTCTTTCATGGACCAAAAAACCCAAGAACTGCCCAGCTGTTACACCGAAGGCGCATTTTTTCGGATTCATCCTGAGCCCGAATCTTCTAGTTCGTTCCAAAACTTGCCGTAGATCGTCTAGGTGCCCTTCGACCGATGCTGACTTGACCACGACATCATCGATGTATATCTCTACCAGATTGCCGATTAGGTCATGGAAGATATGGTTCATGGCACGCTGATACGTCGCTCCGGCATTTTTCAATCCGAAGGTCATAACCACGTACTCGAACAGCCCCACTGCTCCAGGTACTCTGAACGCCGTTTTGTGTATGTCTTCAGGGGCCATGAAAATCTGATTGTACCCAGCATTACCATCCATAAAGCTCAAAATCTTGTGGCCGGCAGCCGCATTGATTAATATTTCTGCAACAGGCATCGGATATTCATCCTTCGGAGTGGCCCTATTAAGATTTCTGAAGTCCACACAAACCCGCCACCGGCCATCTTTCTTTTGCACGGGTACGACACTTGAAATCCACTCAGCATATCTGCAAGCCCTGATAAATCCGGCTTCTATCATTTTCTCTATTTCCTTTTTTACTTCGATCAAGACATCGGCTTTCATCTGACGTATCCGCTGTTGGAACGGTCGAAATCCACTTTTGAGAGGGAGCCGATGCTCCACTATGCTCCTATCGAGCCCAGGCATTTCCGTATAATCCCAGGCGAAGCAATCGGCATATTCTTTCAATAGGGTTATCATCGGCTCTCGTAGTGACGGATGCAATTTCTTACTAATGAACGTTGGCCGCGGCTTATCCCCGGGACCAACATCGATCTCTTCAAGTTCGTCAGCCGATGTGAAGCCATATCCCAACTTCCCGTCTTCTGTTAGATCAATGCTGCAAATAGGAAAAGAAGATAATGAAACGACCTCCAGCCGATCGGCGGTATTGGTCGATACACACATTTGACTACTTTCCAAATGTTTAAGAAAAGAATCAGGCCGGCTGTCAAAGCTGGCCATCTCACAACAGCTACGTAGAGCGCCTATCAAAAATTCACTTTTTGGAGGCCGATTGCGCGAATCGGCCTCAATGGGTACATTATTGTGACTTCCTTCATACAACTCCTCTACTCTGTAAGGCCAGTGGATAAGACCAGCCTTACTCCGTTTTTTATAGCCTCGATGCGGTCACACCCTTCTAAGCTTATCCCTAAAATCGGCTCTTGGTCTTCCGCATCCCAGATACTCATAGCAGCATGCGAAATCTCGATTGAGTCGTCTGCCTGGACTACCTCTACTTCATCTCCATCCCACTGGATCAAGCATTGATGCATTGTGGAGGGGATACAGCAGTTGGTGTGGATCCAGTCCCTGCCGAGTAGGATGTTATAGGTGCTTTTGCTGTTGACGACGAAGAAGGAAGTCGGGACGGTCTTGCTCCCAACGGTGAGATCTACACTGAGGACACCCTGAGCTTCTGAAGTCTGCCCATTAAAGTCACTTAACGTGACATTAGTCTTGATCAAATCCCCGGCGGATCGCCCCAATCGGCGCAGAACTGAATATGGCATAATATTGACCGCTGCTCCCGTATCCACCAGCATTTATTGACGGGTTGACCATTGATACACCCTTTGAGATATAATGCCTTCAAATGCTTGTAATTCTTGGCTTGCGGCTTCTCGAATATCACCGGCCGTGGTCCCAAATCAAGCTGGGCTACGGATGGCTCCTCGTACGCCTGAGCGTGGAATTCTGCAGGAAGCACAAAAACCATGTGTGTGTCAGCCGATACCCTCTTATCGGCTTTTGTCGGCTTGGGCCGCCATTCTTTCCTCGAAGCGCGCGGCTTCTTTTCTTGCTCATAATGAACTTGTTCTGCCAAATCCGGTCGCGCTTTTCTCAATGTTTCGATGTATTTGGCCTCGGCCTCCTCCAAGCTCCGTAGCCTCTGAACCCGACGCTTCTGTGAACGATTTAGTCCATCCGGGCACCACCGTGGGCGATGAAACCTATCCCCCTCTTCATCTTCCCCTCGTGGTAATTGAACCCGCCGTTGTTGAGTTGGCGCAGGTCCTAATCTCCCAAAAACTGATTCCCTTGCCTCTGTCTTCATAGGTGCACATTCTAGGCAGTCCCTAGCAGTAGGCAATCGGCTCATACCGGAATCCCAACAGTACCTGAAGAATGGGCAGCACCAATGATCACGAGCATCCTCATGCTTCTTCAAACGCTTTCCGGTGCGGTGCTCATATTCTTCGTCTTCAGACTCCCGCTGGAGGCGCTGCTGGTACTGATACTCATATTTCCTGAGAAGGTCAGAAGAAGTTGGACGTTGATTCCTTACATACCTTACTCGTTCTTCCGTGACATATTCTTTTTTCCTCTTTTTGGGGCCGATTGCTGGAACCAGCCTTCACATTTTTGGCCTGATGTCGCGATGCTACCCCTGCCATGTTGATGCCGAGCGCGAAGTTCAACTGCCGCCTTGCAGACCGATCATTTTGTTCTACCATGTTTACACCAGGAAAAGGCTGAGTATCTACCTTCATGGCGGTCTTCCCCAAGATCAATCGGCCCTGTTCAATAGCCGATTGTATTTGCCGACGGAGTTCCTTGCAGTCACTCGTGCCATGGGTAAAGGAATCATGCCACTTACAATATAATCTCCCTTTTAACTCCTGTGCCGAGGGAAGCTTATGTCCTTCTGGAAACTTCAACTGTTTTTCTTTCAGTAATAAATCGAAAATTTGTTCGACCTTACTCACGTCAAAGTCAAACCCTTTTGCCGGACCAGTTTGCTTCAGCCATTTACAAGGCACGGGATTTGCACCACGAGCCCACTCAGCAACCGATACCTCCAGTTCCTCTTCGGAATCATCGGCTTCTTCCGTTTCGGCTACTGCCACTTGACGCTTAAATTTGTCTTGATATAACTCAGGATGACGCTGCTCATACGTCGATAGTTTCTGTACGAGATGCGCCAAAGAGGTGAATTCCAGTTGAAAAGCCAGATCCCTGATTGGCTTCAATAATCCTACTGATGCTAATTCGACAGCTTCTTTTTCCGAGATCCGTGTTGAATAACACCTATTCTTCATCTCCCTGAAGCGTCGGATGAATTCCGCCACGGTTTCCCCACGCTTCTGTCGGAGCTGCGCCAGATCGGCAATTCCTGCTTCCGCAGCTTCTGTGTGATACTGAATATGGAATTGTTCTTCCAGCTGCTTCCAGGTAAGGATGGACTTGGGACCTAACGAAGTATACCATCCGAAAGCCGGTCCCGTAAGCGATTGCGAGAAGAACCTTACTCGCAGCGGATCTGATACAGAAATCATGCCCAATTGTGCTAAGTATCGGCTCACATGCTCGATAGAGCTAGATCCTTCTGCCCCACTGAATTTAGTAAACTCGGGGAGCCGATACTTGGGTGGTAATGGGATAAATCATAGTCTCCTGGATACGGCTTAGTATAGCCGATCGCTCTCCTTTTTGGTAACATGCCGAACTGATCCCTTAGGATATTGCTGATTTGTTTTGCTGTCTGTAACCCAGGGGCCGAGTGCATACTGTCATGACTCGGCCCGGTAGCATAAGTTGCTAGCCACGCTTGTTTATCCGCGTCAGCTCCGGAAGTCCCTCCAACTGTCTTCTGTACAGGATGTACCGGATTATTACTGTCCGGTATATACATACATACATAACCATGTGGGATCTCCTTAGGTGGCTCGCTGAAAAACTGGTGATCCATGGGATCACCACCTTCTTTATAAACTACATAAGCTGGAGCACCATGGGATTCTGCAGCTGCAAGTGTATATGGTAGTGGTGGTCTGGTTTGGAACGGCAATTCTCCTCTATGACTTCCCAAGGTAGGTCTAGTTGGGGAATGTTGATGCTTCATAATCTCCTGGACCACACGCAGAGCCACACGCTCAAAAGCATTGACCAAACTTTCCGAATGTCGGTGCAATGAATGGGCCACCGCATAGTTCACTTCCTGCCGCAGCGCTCTAGTACGATCTTCGGACGGAATGGATAAATCCACCCCATCAAGGGCACCTTCAGGTGAAAATCCCTTCCACCGGACACCATGGTTGCGAGTCCTTTCAAAAGAACCGATGAGATCGGCTTCAAACTGAATCTTGATTTCGTCGTACCTCTGCTTGTGTTCAGCAGAGAGCTCGTCGTAAGTGATCGGATCTTCCCTTGCCATCTTGTTGATCACTGCTAGCGGAGTCGACGAAGACGACGAGGTCGATGAAGATGATGCCGATGACGATGACGAAGTCGATGAAGAAGGTCCCACCGGGCGTGCCAGAATGTGTTGTCGATCGAAACCCACCGGCGAGCAGCGACAGGCAACACGAGGAGCCGGGAGGCTTCCGGGACGGCTGGTGGGCCCCGGTCCCTCGGTCAACGGCCCAGCGATCTGGCGCACACCCTGGCTTGGAGTTGCTAGGCGTGCCACCTGATCCTGTACCTGATCAGGAAGGTGTGATTTGTGAAATTCCTGTAAGCACAGACACTTGTAAAAATCAGTCCGAGCCGTGATCGGCTCATCACTCCTCCCCGGTATCGGCCATAAGGAGCCGATTGCATCATTACCGGATCGGATCTTTGGGTCAGACAACATATGTATATGATAATGGAAAAAAGCTTGTTTAAAGATATTAATCTAATCCAATCTACGCCAGCTAAGCCCTCACTACACAACCGGAACGTCCTACACGTGATTGAGCCTAACGAATACGCAAAGCATCAGAACAGATACCTAAACAGAGACCCTAAGAACAGCTAAAGAGCCGATTCCTTAAGGAACCCTCTATGCAGACTAAGATCCGATACTAACGTACTGCCGGAACTTTCAACTCGTTTGCAAGGCCTAATCATGCACATATCGAGCTAAATCCCTAACAAGTAGGAACTAGCCATAACAGATTGGATCTATCAATAAAAATAAAGCAAGACGCGATCATTGCATCCATGAACGGGTGCAATGATCACGAAACACGCAAGAATAATGAACAGAGCAAGATCATGACATAAGAATAACATTACTCTATGCGCGCTATGATAACTAATGCTACTCGCCATCTACAAGGCTTCAGAACGAGCAACACATAAAACAACAAGCAAGAGCAATGCGCCCCCGATCACGCGAAGCGTGATCAGGGGCCACATGGCACTTACCCGATGAAGAACCCTGGAACAGGGGAGGCGATGCGCCGTGAGTTGTTGATGAATGAATCTGTCTTTCTTGTTTATTCATGGTACATATTTATAGTCCGTAGACTTGCTCTCCCTAACTAACCCTAATCAAACACGACACAAATCTTAACTGCCTAAACCTGAGTTTACACGGCCTTGCAGGCCCCAAACGCCCATACGGAACCCGATCTGCAAGCTTATCATAACTGTTTCTCAAGCCCATCTTGCTCCACGGCCCACTTCTAGCCCGTCCAAAATATGGCGATAACAGCGCTACAGACGTATGTCCTGCACATTGGATGTGCGTATGGTCCAGCAGTCGCTAGTGGTGGCTTTGTTCCACGACCCGGAATGAGAGGCAAACGGTTGCTTCGGAACGACCTGTTGGTGTTTCAAGCGTGTGAGTTAGGTTTACCTTGCAAGGGTTGAAATTCGATTCAGAATCGTCCGTTTCTCACGATGCTTGAGACTGCTTACCTCTTTTGCCACATAGAGTAACAAGAGTAATGTTGTTGATGAGAAATACTGGTGTATGTCAAAAAGATTCTACCTTGCTTGAGTAGTTACAAGTGCTTACTTAGAATGGTTAAAGAAACTAGAATCTGAAAGCTAAAATATGAAAGTAAGGACCAACTCTTTGTTGCTTTTCAGATGAAACAAAACTTACCTCCTCGTTAAAGCCTTCATGGTCTAGTTATAGGCTAAGTATACCCAAATTTCCGGGTAAGCCTTGCTGAGTATTAGTGTACTCAGCCTTGCTATATGTTTTGTTTCAGGTTATGTCTCCGAAGACCCTACTTTCCCCATGCCTTGGCTTATGCTTTGCCTGACGGTTGGTCCGTGGAGTGGGACCCGTCCCCGGCCAACCCTGATCATAACGAATGATGTTATGCCATGGCTTAGCATGACATCCCTACTGGCGACGTGTATAGTTATCGTACTTTGATTTCCGCTGCTTGAACTTGAACTTTAAAACTGGTTTGTAATAATGACTCTTAGTTTGGAACCTTTGCTGTTTCTGCAAACTTTGTAATAACTTTGTACTACTTGTGGAAACTTTTGTAAAATCATTTTCCTGTGCTGTAAAATATGATGGTGACTGTATCTCTGGACTCACCTTCGTGTGAGGTAACCTTATTTGATCCTGTATTGGTGGTTTATCGGGACGCTACCCGACAGACCAAAGAATTATACCGTTTGAAGTACGTTGGAGCCCTCTGGAGTGGACTCGCGTGCTTGAGCCGGTATAATTCAGGTTGGTTCTGCCACAGGTGATGAAGATAATGGCTCTTAGATTCAATAGCTGCCGTGTAAACCATCAATAATATCGATACCCTCCTTCCATAGAGTTTCCATCTCTTGCATCAGAGGCTCAAGAAAAAACATCTATATCGATGCCAGGATGCTTGTGGTGTTATATAAAGATCGAGAACAAAAGATACTTTCTCTTCTGGCATAGCCATATGTAGGCAGGTTCTACATCGTTAAGATCACTAGCCATGTGCTGTGAGTGCTAGCTCTATCACCAAACGGATTCATTCAGTCCATACTCAACGCAAACCGAACATCCCTCGGGTCCTTTCCAAATTTCAGATAATACTGCTCATCGAACTTCTTCCATTGGCGAGCATTAGCTGGATGTCGGAGCTTTCCGTCGCCTTTCTTGCACTCATTCGAATCCCACCACCGCACCAGTTCAACATCCTTTGGGTTGGAGAAGAAAAGTCTCAGGCGATAGGCAACTAGGAGGTACCACATAACCATGGCAGTAATTCTACACTGCTGCTCAGAAATGCCTAAAATAGTGTCTGTTGGCTCAACAGAGGCAACCATATTCCTTACACCCTTCCTCTTCCTTTTATTCCCATCAACTGGACCTTGAATTTCGCAACCACAATAACCGGCATTATTTTTGTATCGACTTGCAGAACAAATAGGGCACTTGTCCAAGTCTTTGAAAGTATCCCCGCAATACAAACTACAATGATTTGGATATGCATTAATTCTTTCCACACTCATCGTGAACGGACTGACAAGCTTCTTTGCTCGATAGGTCTTGGCGGACACTTTATTTAGCTTTGGAAGCAACCAAGCTAACATAAGCAGGAGATTATTGAAACTACTGTCTAACCAACTGTGCTTAGCTTTTAGAGTCAACAGCTCAAGTCTGAAACAAAGCACGGTTTAGTGTTTCAGACATTCCTTTGATCGCTCATATATATTTTCCTCTACTAATTTTTTCACCTTCTCGAAGTTTGCTAATCCCTTTGCACTACCAACCAATACTTCCGGTTTAATGTGGCGCAACAATTGGCTCAGGAAATCACCGTCATCAAGTTTGTCATCACTACCATTATCACTGCCACTGTCGATGGGCCCCTCACTGACACCATCACCATAGCATCCACCAACACCATCATCATCACTGCCACCCTCGGAAAAATAATCATAAGCATGGGGCATAGCCCCATACCTTACACCAGTTGTAACTACTCATACAGGAGTAGGACTAGTCGGAACAGAATGAAACAACCCGAGTAGTACTCGGGTAGGTCTCCTAGGCAAGTACCGGGCTAGGATTTTCATATAACCCTATTCCCCAGACTATATAAGGGTGGTCAGGGCCCCCCTCCAAAGCATCAACCAACACACATCATCTAAGGCAATACAAACTACCACACAGGACATAGGGTATTACGCTCTCGGCGGCCTGAACCTGTCTAAAGTTTTATGTTCCTTGCACCTTCAAGTTCTTGATCTCGGCGCCACTCCACCTACAATCTACCACCTTGAGGGTATCCCTCAGTGGGCTTGGAGGATAAACACCAACACGACGTCTTCTATGATTTATCATGTGGATTCTTCGTGGGGGGGGGGGTGCTTTCTCACCATGATACGTCCAGATCATGTAATTCTCAATAAAACCACCCACCAACGTATGCGATATGATTGTAGTTGTTTCATTGAACGCTCTCAAATTCTTGCAGGTTTTGCACGGGTAAGGTATCCTCTGTGTCTTCTCAGTTCTTGCATGGCTTTTCGCAGCTTGAATGAATTTATTAAGTTCTCCAAGAAAATAGGCATCCTGTTAGAAATATGCCCTAGAGGTAATCATAGAGATGATTATATTTCTTTGTATCCATGATGTATTATGTGTTCATTTAATATCAGTAAAAAGCAACTTGTATTGATTGGCAATTATATGAATTGTTTGTGAGACTCTTTACTTGTATAGTTATTCTAAAGTTGTTCCTAGTCGGAGTTAATGTATGGACACACATGAATATTAGACTAGCACATGTATTAGTTGATGACTGTATTTCACAAGTCATAGATATGGAGATGTCACATTAATAATGTGGGCGCATGTATGACATGAGGCTGGACCAACCCAACTCGAGAAATAGTGATTTCTCATTACACAATGTGTACGCTGTGTCCTTAGACCTGAGATTGTCGCATGTACTCAAGATGTGAACTGACCTACTTAGGAGCCATCAAACGCTACTCCGTAACTAGGTAGTCATAAAGGTGGTTCTCAGGTTTGTCAAGAAGCATGCTGTGAGACATGATCAGTTAAGATGGGATTTGCCCCTCTTTGCTTGAGAGAGATATCTCTGGACCACTCGAGTGATCGGATCAAGAAATGCATGGCCGTGCTAGGGTTAAGTGTTAACCAAGGATTCTAGATCACAGCATCGAGAAAGAGAGGTCAGCTTGGAGCTAGACCAAATATCGTGAGGCAAAGGGAATAGCATGTATATGAGATTGTGACGGCTCGTCTGATATGATCTTTGCGCACGTATAGGAGTTGACACGTCTTGTTAGAGGCCGCTTTCAACTATTGGTCGAGTAGGAGTACTCAGACCATGTCTATTCGCATGTGAGCCCATAGGGTCACACAGTTAAGAGGCTGGAAGCCTAATGAGGATATGGTCCGAATTAGACTACTTAGGTGCACTAATGGGTCTCGGTTAGGAAGCCCATTGGTGGGCGCCTATAGAAGAAGAGGTGCGGGCGCATGGAGGGGCTAACCCTAATTCCACGCCTATTGGCAGCCGTCTGTTTCAATGCTCGCGCCTATGGTTGCCCTCGCGGACCTAGCAATCCGGAGTGCAACGCTTCTTCCCTGTACGTGTGGATACCTTGGAGGTGCTGCATCTGCTACACGAGGACGAGCCACACATGAGGAGGTCTTGCAATTGCGCTGCCGGCAACCGACTGCACTACCCCAACGCGCTAAAGAAGTTCCGCACCCGCGCGTCTAGTGGTAATTCCGTGATCTATAACAGCAGTTTTTCTGGTTTATGCGATGGAAATTTTTATTTAGTGCTAGCGTAGCCGACCTTATATCCCTTCACATCCATCCTTCATACTCTGTACATCCATATCCTATCCATCTCTGAACATCAATAAATAATTTAAATGGATTAAAACAAGCTCTTCAATAATTTTATAAATAAGTGGTAAATAAGTATATACTCTTATATATGCGTAGATGTTGAAAAAAGTCAATTTAACATGTCCTTGCTAAAAAAATCAAAACCCAACCTATTATTGTACCACTAAATCTTGGGGAAAAAATCTATCATGCATGTGTGTAAAGATAGAAAAAAAATCAAATCTTCTTCTCTCACCTCCATAGATTTAGGAAATTATTTACTTAGGAACGAGGCTAAAACTTATAGATTGAGTCAAAAAGTTTGAGGCTAATAGATCCCCAAATGGCAAAAATATACTATGGAGATCTAGATCTATCTAGAGGCAAAGAGAGCTTTATTTCAGTCTTAAAACTAACAGAAAAAGCTCAAAAAAGATATGGAATTAGCATCAACTTACCTCCTAGAGCCCCCAACTCGAAGGAAATCAAGTTTAAAATCTTTCCTCCCCTTTTTTCTTTTTTTTGGGATCTTTGGTTGTCGGGAGGAGGAAGAAGGTGGCACCAAGATTTTTATAGGTATTTTTAGGGGCGGCAGATGGCGTCACCCGCCCCTAAAAATGCATTTCCAGGGTGGATGACGTGATCGGGTCATCTCAACCAACCATGCACAGTTCCATATAAACCAAGCACATGATGTGGAAGATGCCACCCAACCAAAAGAACAAGTGAACATTGGACCGATTACACGTAGTCGAGCTAAGAAGCTACAACAACAGGTGATTTCACTCCTAGCTGAAATTAACTTCAACATATATGAGAATTTTATACTACCTAAATATTCTAAATTGGTTGTGCTTAGGTTTACATATGAAGAGAAGAATACCACTTTACATGGAGATGACCTTGAATGATCAGATCAACCAACTTGCGAAGGCAAGCTTCAAAGTTCCGAAACGGACTCTTTGATTCCGTTTCTGGCTGTTCGGACTGCCATAAAGAATCAACTATAACTCTTGCTTCCCTATGGATCTGGAGACCCATAAGTACTTGTTGGAAAGATTATTAAGTCTACTTTCCAACGTAAGAAACCTCATATCATTTGAACTTCACAATAAGGAGTAATGATAAATTTAGTGGGGACTGCACAGAAGTCCAACAGCCACGCGAGGCTTCTTGGGATTTCAGTTTGTGGTGACCTTAGAGTTAGCAAAACTCCAGAAACTCTAAGGTCCTTTCATACCCAACCAGGAGGGCTGTTTCTAGTATAAATAAACCATGTATCCAAACTCTTAGGAGACTTTTTGATGAATCAAATACAAACCCTTAGTTCAGCTGTGTGCTAACAAATTCAGAGACTGTTTCTCTGCCCCTTTGCTCTTGTGATTTTCCTTGGGATTACAGAAGCGGCCGCTTCATCGGCACCCAATCCGTGCTCCTGCTACTTCGAGTGCAGGCTGCATAGGTTGGTTCTTTGAGATTATGATTGGGTGAATCCTTGATTCAGACTACTGTATAGAGACTGTGGTTGGCTTGTTGTGCGAGTTGTCAGGTTGCACTAGTTATCCGGCTACTTGCAGCTAGTTATCTTGGCTAAGATTTCAGCTAGTTATTTTGGCTAAGATTGCAGCTAGTTATCTTGTTCAAGATCCTACGTCGTGTGAAGATTAGGACTGAGTCATATTATGACGCTATCACCCGCCTCTAAAAATAGAGCTCATTTTAAGGGGCGGGTCAACCGCTACATTAACCGCGTGATAAGAACACGCCGATAATGCCCGAAATCTGTCCCAATCTTTCACGGTACTAAACAGCCAACTACAACTCTTCTCTGAATTTTATTTGAATAAATAGCAGCAATGATTTAACTTCAAGCACCACAAACAAATAGCAAGTAGCAAGAAGATGTAGCCCTTAAATAACTGTCTATTGTCAGTTGATGAATAGTGCTACTCACCCAATAGAATCGAACTTCTGAATCTATTAGCACACAAGATCAAAGCTGAATCTTCAATTATCATATAACAATTATCCAGCAAACGAGGAACAGGAGAGCAGCAGTTGGATCACAACAAGATGAAAAAAAAACTATTTAGATAGTAACCAGGCTGAATTTGACAGTGGTATCACTCGATAGGGCAAAACAAGTCCTTTTAACCAAACCAATAGAGTCACCAGCAGTAGCAAGATAATTACAGGGATCGGCTTACTTAAGAAAGCAGTCCAAACCCTAGCTAACAGGAACTTCAACCCGCAGCACAGTGCGCTACGATCTGAAGAAAGTATCTCTGAAGAAATCAAGCACGTACCCAGGTAGCACAGACCTGATCACGTCCTCCTTGTCAATCCAGCTTGGATCGGCATCAAGGTAAGGAAGAAGGGACGCCCTCCTTCTAGGGTTTCCTCTGGACGAAGCCACGAGCAAAAACACAATGAAATCCAATCCAAAAGATACGGGGCCGTCAGCCCTAGGCTACATGGCACGCAGGCCAGCCTCAACCCCAATTCTGACTCAGACCATGAGTTGAAACAGACACGGACTCAACACGACCTGACACTTATTTAGACAACTGCGACTCGTACAAAATAGATATAACTGTTGGGCCGGATCCATTGGAAAGATATTGAAATTATCTTTCCAACAAGAACTAATACAACAAAAATGGACTTTAATTTGTATGAGGAAGATATGACCAATTTACTCTGGGCGTGTAAAGCTGTGACGTGGGAATCCGAAATCTTCCTATCTTCAAATTCCTTGTTAGATCCAAACCGAAGCCTTACCATACTTGAAAAAGAAAGTCTTTTCCGTTATACTTTTGGGCAGATTAGCCCCAACAAATATGATCTTTGTTGAATTAGTGGTAATATCATAAACAACCCCATCATTCATATCATTTTGCCGCTCACCAAAGGAACTGAACTGCATATCAAAATTATTTGTCGACTTGTATGAATTTTGAACAACCCTATCATGAATATTTTGACTACCCATGGACTCATCACCGCGCTCCTTTTGTAGGAGCGGGTTACTTTTTGATCCGCTCCTGGAAAAAAAATAGGATGTTGCTACAAATAATTTTTTATAGTGAAGCATGGTATGTTTTCGTAACAAATTACTTCATCCATTATTAAATACACAACATATATTTAAGGTGGAGGTAGTAGCACATTCACAAACACGCCTGAACACCTTCGATCGACAAGCACGTTGGCTACCATTATAAGAGAATTGTGTCATAATTTCTAATGAATTCTCCCTATATATACCATAGAGTAAAATGCACAATTGGTCCCTAAACTTGTAAGGATACGTCACTTAGATCCGTCAACTCCAAAACTGCATTTCTGGATCCACAAACTTGTAAGCGTGTGTCACTTAGATCCGTCAACTCCGAAGGTGCATTTCTAGGTCCACAAACTTTTAAAATTGTTCACCGCAGGTCCATAGTATCCACTTATGCACGCAACATTGATATGGCACGCTGACTATACTTTCCTGACACTGCCAACATAGATTATAATGAGAATTGACGCTTTACTCCTAGTTTTCTTCTCCATCTCCCTCCTCTTCCTCTTGGCCGGCGGGTCGCTTGTCGATCCCGCCACTTCCTTGGGTCGTCTAAGGCCGCTCAGGGTGCCTCTTACTATTGTGGTTGGGGCCACATCAGCAATGGTGCTAGTGTGTGCCATGTCCGGTCATCTATGGACGCACTAGTGGACGTGGTGGGTAGGTCAGAGAGTGGCGCGGATGGCACGACAGTCCATGCGGGTTGGATCGGAGAGATTGAGAGAAGAGGGAGATAAATGAGACAGTAGACATACAATCAGTGTGTCATGTCAACATTACGTGCATACGTGGATACATATGGACCCGCGGTGAATAATTTAAAAGTTTATGGACCCAGAAATGCACTTTCAAAGTTGAAGGATCTAAGTGATACACCCTTACAAGTGTGTGGAGCCAAAAATGCACTCTCTGAATTGGCGGATCTAACCGATATACCCTTACAAATTTAGGGACCGCTGGTGCATTTTACTCTATACTATCTCTATCTCTACCACTAAAAAGAATGAATGGGAGATAATTTTTTGGTGCGACCCTCGACTTCCGGTTTTGTAATTCTGCTGAGGGGTACTGGAGCCATCCGATGGATTATTAGGGCGCAAACAACGGCAACTAGTAACAATCGCAGGTCGCGATGCCCCTGGAAAATCATCATTCTGCCGGTATGGAACAGGAGCTGTCCATTTTGCATGTTAGACGAAACGAACGATGCGTATTAGTCCTAATCCCTTGGCTCCCTCAGGAGTCGTTCCACGGTTAGCCTAGGCTAGGGCCGGCCGATCGAGTTGCGGCGGCAGCGAAACCAAAGCCCCCGTTGTTGGAGGAGAAATTTGGAATTCTGTCGTTACCAAAAGTGGGCTTTGCCGAAACGCCATTCCGTAAATGGGTTTCGCCAGAATACCATTATGAAATTGGGGTAACACCCTATAATGCCTTTTCGCTTTTTTCCAATTCATTTTGTGATTCTTTTCCATCTTTTACCATTGACTGGACCATTTTACCCCTCCACTATCTGCTCACGCCGTGCGCGCACCTCATCCTCCCCGTCCCGAGCTGCTCTGGCTGTAGATTTGCAGCACAGTTGGAAGGCAGCAAGGATGCGGCGAACGACGACGACGTGCAGCCTCATGCTGCAGGAGAGGATTAGCCCTCGGCGCCGCAACACAAATTGGGGCCTGCTTTTAATTGCGGACATTGAATCTTAGCAGAAAAGGAAAATCGATCTTAGCGGTGGAGCTCGCCATCGGCAACGCAAATCAAGTTCGGGTTCCAATGATTCATGCTGATATGCGGCCAATAAATCATATCGATGCTTGTGGACGCAGCTCCTAAACTCGATTTTGCAGCTTCTTTTGCTTGCAGCCACGAATCCAAACAAAAATCTATTGTGCATCACCAGCGCAGCCCCCACCCAACCCTGCACGCCGCCGTCGCCTGCTTGCGGATTCGTACTCCACCGCTGCTGACCTCAACGACCACAGCTCGTTGTCCCCCTCCTCCCTTCCCTCCCGTTCTACCAGCCGCGGCGCCTCTCTGCCGCGGCGCGTCCCTGTTACCGGGGAGCCGACGTCCGCCTGCGGCTGCGCACGAGGAGAAGGGCCAGGGGTGGCGCGTTGCTCGACAAGACCACGGAGAGGAAAGGGCCGACGAGAGAAGATCAGTTCGTCTCGGGCTCGCCGGCTTCAGTAGCTCAATCAGGCAGACCGGGTACAGGGGCAATACGGGCACTTTTATTGTGAGAACTAAAGAGAAAATAGAAAATGAATTGGAAAAAAGTGAAAAGGCATTGTAGCGTGTTACCCAGTTTTATAATGGTATTATGGTAAAATCTTTTTGCGGGATGGCAGTTAGACGAAGTTCACTTTTGACGATGGCAGAATTTCAAATTTCTCATTGTTGGAGTTAGGATCGGCGCAGTGACGGTCGTGACCATCTATCCCACTCACTGCCCCCGACGCAACTCCAGCAGGCCCCTCCGTGTGTCGTTGCCCCGACGCGCCATCCCATTATGGCACTCCAGCAGGGCACGACACGAGAGCCTTTCGTACGTCGAGACGCACTGCCGCGAGAAGTCCGGGAGGGCGCTGGACTCGGAAGTGTCAGCTTCATGCTTGACGACGAACGGCGGGCGTGCCGCTCTTCCTCTTCATCGGCAACGAGGTCGACCTAGGTGGCGCGGTCACGTGTGCGCCAGCAGGAGCGGCGTCAGCAGGCGAGGGGAAGTTGAGCTTGGCCCTAGACCCGCAGATGTCGTGGCCTGGCGAGGTTCGAGTCGTGCTCTCCCTGGATCCTGCCTCCTGGACTGGATGCCAGTGTACTTCTCCGCCTCCCAGGCCGCCCCTGAATCTCTCTGCGGCCATGGAGCCACTAGAGCTGCAAATCGATAGGATGGCGGTGCCAAGTAAGAGACCTCCTCGCTTCCGTCTCGACGAGACGAGAGGTGCAGTGCAGCGACGGAAGGTGTGTTCGCTGAGCAGCTCGAACAAGTGCAAGTCGATGCCACGGTGGCGCGAGCAGCAGCTCCAGCCATAGCTTCCTTCCCCTGCGCCATCCCTCCTACTCCAGTTCTGCAATTGCCGGAGCCTCCACTGCCTGCAAGGTGTTCGACAAATTGCCAAGCTTCCAGACACATAGCAACTTTAATTTATGAAGGTACCTCTTTTACTCCTGTTCCGCAAATAAACGTCAAGTAAAGTTCAGTAAGAGATGGAGTTCTGTGTCCTGTAACGAGAGCAGTTTCTCAATATAAATTAATTTTGTGTTTTCCATGGTTGACCACCTGACCAAGATATCACCATGACGTGCTTCCACTATAGCCATTCATTTTATGGTAGCATAATTCATCTAATCACACCAGCCACTCATCTGTTGCAACACATAAGCTGTGTGAACAATCACGCTGGTATTTTTTTCCATGCTTCTATCCTATAGGTAATGGTGTTACTATTAATTGCATAGCTCAGGTTTTTTTTCATATTTTATATTGCAATAAAGCTTTGTTCATCTTGACAGAATATTGACTTGAAACCATTGTAGTTTTAATTTTCAAGATAGAGGACGGAGAGCATAGTTTGAATAATTTTAGTGTGCTTTCTAGAAGCAATCAAGAGAAATTAACGATATATACAAGCTAATATTATTTACCTTCGGATTTAGTAGCCACTTATTATCCAACTATACATTCAGTATTAGAATAACTTGCTAATAGTTCATAGCTTCAGATTATCAGGGATTTTTAATGCTTGGTACAGTTCTAGATTATGGCAGTTCTTGACTTGCGGTAGAGCTTATTGTGAGCTCAACGCCCGGCGACTTGCACCAGCAACGATGAACTCGGCAAGAACAGAGTACACAATGCGAACACAGTGGACACAGAGTTTTAGCGCAGCGAACTGACTGCTGCATTTTCTGTTTTAGTATTAAGTAGTAAGATACATGCGCATAAGCGCGCTTCTCACGCCACGCCTCTCACGCCACGCCTCAGCCGCGTCCATCCCCACGGCCCACACGACGCGCACTACGCCACGCGCGACTTGCCCACGCTGAGCTATTCTCGCGCCATGAGCAACAATCTGGCCAACGGCCACTACTCACCATGCACGGCTTATAAACAATGCTCATGCATGGCGCTTAACAGAAAGCAAAGAAAAAGAACGAACTGAACTGGGCACAAGGTTATTAACTAACACTTATACCAATTTTTTGCCCTAATTAATAGTTACATCTTCTTCCTGCATTCAAAAAACAGAGGGGGAAGAAAAAGCTAAGGTGCTCGATCATCTTACTGAACATTGTGCAGAGGGTGCCAACTTCTATGTTTTTGTAATTTTTTAAATCAGTAGCAGCTTAGACATTACATTTATCACAAATATTTTGCCTGACAGCAAGGGAAATTCAAGTCTAAATAATCATGTATAAGTATCACAGTTTTTGGATTTAATCTCACCGGTCACAAAGCAGGTTAGATATGGTCTATAATATTTAGTTAGAATCTTGTGCTGAGGATGCCAGCTTCTCTATTTTTCTAATTTTTTAAATCAGTAGCAGCTTAGAGATGGCTCTGTTATTTTTATGCATCGCAAGGATGAGCAATGCAGTAAGAACTGTCTGGTGTTAAGCTTCAATTTTTCAAGTTTAAACTATTCTTTCGCTCACCTGGTATAGATTTCCTGGTTACTTGATTCTATATTATGTTAATCGCTCCTAAAATGGCTTCTCCTTCATTTTTGGCGATCCAATTGATGCTTGTCAATACTCCCATACAATTCCTAAATAGATTATCTGGTAGGCAATACCAATATACATAGTTCCTGATCTGTTGTTCTGTTCAACTTCAAAATAAAGGCTACAAACTTGCTGATTGTTGTTCTTCTGTTCAGCGTCAAAAATACAGGCTAGAATGACTATACTTGCCTGCTTGATCATAATTTGCTAGCTAACGTATGTTATAAAGTAAAGCTTTCCATCAAGTGCATGGGATGAAAGTAGCAAAAGTTTGCACACATGTGATATTCACTCAGTTGTTTTCTGTTTCTATTTATACTCTTAACCAAGAAACATTGTATTTGCAGGGTCAGAAAAGAACATCTACAGTTGGTTTTGGTGCCTTATTTCACAACCATCTTTTTTCGATCATATTTATTTTTACTGGGATCTTTCTAGTGGATTATGTTCTAATAAATTTTGCAGTTGCTTGGTATAAATATTCCACTTTCAAGTCAACTGGACGGTTTCGCCATAGCTCCTACTTCCTACTCTGTACGGGGCAAAAGTTGCAGATACCGAAAGGCCATGATCCTTCCATCATCATTCATCTCACTATTTCTCTTTGCTTCATCAACATCAATACTGTACGCCCACATAGTGTTTTTGCATCTCAAGATACAGGGTTTTCTTGCATTTCTCCTTATGTTAATTTCAAATATTATATTTGTGGCAGAACTAATGACAGAGGATGGACGAACAATCTGAAAGGATATACTAAATGATGTTCAAAACTCAGGAGGATTGATCTTGGAATCTATGATCACATATGAGGAAGTTGCCTGAATTAGCAATATGATTTGTTTTTGCCACATGTGAGATTGGCATGGGTAATTCTTGAAAATACCAGGTAGAATAAAAGCTCATACTATGCTCTCCTACAAAGAGATCTTTTACAATAAAGCTGTAATTTGCTAAGATAAGTGTTACTGTGAAGTCTATGTTGTTCATTGTAGTTAATTATATTTGGAATGCTAGAAGTTGACTCTCACTTAGGCTCTAGACATTGTATGAACTATAATTTGTACTTTTGTTTGAGGCAAAATGTATGCTTCTATTGGGATATAACGTTATAAATATTTTAGTATGATGAGATTGAAGCTCACTAAAGGAATTTATTTTTACCCGTAGCAACACGCGGGCACAAATCTAGTACACATTAAAAAGAACTATTACACATGGTTGTCCGCTCAAAATTTATCTCCCTCTATTCGACCATTTGCCTTCATCCTACCTCCTGAATCCTGTTTTTCACGCACGAGATCTAACTGTAGCCCTGCATCGTTCCCTCTTCATCCGCCTACAATCGGTTTTCCTCTCGCTGAAATTTCTTCGTGATTTTCTTTTTTCACTCTGTGAATTGTCCCTCCCATGATCTTCTTTCCTTCCTCACGCTCGCAAATCACACACGAGAAAATAACAACCTCCATCTATCTCAGCCGCTGCCTCTACATGCCTTAGCTCTCATGGTCATAGGCTCACGCGCGAGCTCGCCTTCCATGCCCACCATACATCTGTTGTGCTGTGCCCATGAGCCGTTATGTGATCTTGTTTCATTGGAGAGAACCTCGCCTGAGCCATCACCGTGGAAGACGCCTGCAGTTGGCGGAGGACATTGCATTCATTATTGTTGCCTTGAAGACAACTGCCTCAGCACACAAGCCCCCACTGTCATATTCTACCACAGCATCAACGATGAAGCTGGGATCGAGCACTGACGACCACGGTTAATTCCAGCCTCCAATGAATCACGTGAGATGAGGGATGCAAGGGACCAAGGTGGAGCGCGAGGTTCGAGGTTCCTTGCACGCACTCAAGATGGGATCCATCGAGGGGAGGCAACGAACCCTCGGATCGGTTGGACGGTCCAGGATCTATACTGGCGTTCAGTCGTCGGGATCTAATGAAACACTACTAGCTGGGTCCAGATTTGGCTCCTACGAATAGGATGCCTGAGTTCCACTCAAATCTACCCGTTAGCAGCCCAAAAGAGCATGGACCCATGATTGTATCATACACAGGAGACAACCAACACAGAGAAGCTCTTTACTGTATCATACACAGGAGACAAACAACATAAATGTCACGACCCAAAAATTAAAACCACATAGAGAAAAATTTAAGTACATCAACATGAGCATCATCCAAGCATCAAGGAGCATCATATGCACTTAATTACATCATGAGCATCCATTTTCTTGTGTGATTTATGTGTAAGTTGTGAAGCAAGTTCACATTCTGCTATGTGGCTGCGCCCCCAAAGATTTTATTCAAATACTAGATTTCAAATGATGATTTTTAGATATTTTTCCTCAATTTTTGGATGTCTCTGCTGAGCCATAAAATTCTTGGAAAGTTTGAAAACTGCAGTTTTCGATGAATTATTGTGGGCAATTTTTGACGTCTTTTTGAGCGTTTGTTGTTGCAATATATTCTTGGTAGTATGATCTTGCTTCAGTAAAAATTTCGTGATTTTTGGATCCCGGGAAATGCATGTATTTGATTTTGCAAGTTGAACCGTTGCCTTTCTTTTTCCCTTCTCCCGGCCCACCTGTCTGCCTCCTCTCTCTCCCGCGCGCCCGGGCCCGCGCTTCAGCCTCCCCCTCCGCACCTCCCGCGCCTCTGCGCCCGCCCGTTGGGCGCCCGCGCGGTGGCGCACCCCGGCGGCCGCTGGCTGGGCCAGCGTGGCCGCCGCCGCTTCGTTTCCCCCGCGCGCTCGCCGCTCTCTCTTCCCCTCCCCACTTCAAACCGCTCCCGTTCCCCCTTCTCTCCTCTCCAACCCTAGCCGCCTCTTCCTCTCTCGGTCCGAGCCGCTCGCCGCCGCAATCCGCCGCCATCGCTCCACCTCCGCCCGATTCCCCGCACACGAAGCACCTCCTCCATCCCCTCGCTCGATTCAAGCCCTCCCCGGCCTTCCCCCTTCGCCGCCCGAGCCTCCTCCACGTCCGCCTCTTCCCGCCGCCGCCGTGCTCCGTCGCGCCGCCTCGCTCTGCCCGCTGGCGCTGCGGGTGAGTTTCCCCGTCACGCCGCACCCCTCGTGCGCGCGCTGCCCCGCTCCATTCGCCCCTCGTGGCCGCTCTCCGTCGGTCGCCGCCGCGACGTCGTGCGCGCACGCGGACCGTGCGCGCGGGCCGCGTCGTGGGCGCGTGCTGGCGCCCCTCGTGGCGGGTCAAGGCCGCGGCCGGCCTTGACTTCGCCCGGCCCGTGGTTGGCAGCCTGGGCCCACCTGTTGGCGCCCGGGAGTGCCAGATCCGGGTGGCTCTAGCCTTTTGCTCCACGTTTCACCCCATTATTTCATGCTGATTCTTATAAATTGCATAGGAATTGTTGTAGATCTCCAAAAATTGTGAAATTTGTTTTGTTTGACTCCTCTGCAATAGATTTGCTTAGAGAAGTTAATTTTATACATGTGAGAGTCCTGTACCTTGAGTTATAGGTTATTCTTGCTAAACCAAGTTAATTGTTAAACTTGTTGTGTGATGCTTTAGAAATGCTAAACTAAATCTTGTTAAATTTCTGATGAAATGCTTTATCTCATGGTGCAGCTTGTGTAAATGTTCCTAGGCTGTTTGATAGCGTTTTAATGCATTTTTGGTTTTGCTGCCTGCAAACTTGTAAAATGAATAACTTTTGATAGAAAATTGATAAAATGATAAAGCCACTTCTATTACTTTTGTTATCATGTCCTCTGTCTCCAGTAATTCTTTGAGAATTTATAGAGATGCCTTGTGTATCCTTTAAGATTTAACTTGAGTTTAACGGCTGAAATTTATAAATATCATAAGTAATTCCACAAATATATTTTTGATGCAATTTCAACTCTCATGATTTCCTCTTGAGATCCCCTGTGTGCAGAAATAAAACCATGATTTATTCTTGCTATATGTTGTGTGAGCAAGTTCGCCTTCGGGCTTAGATTTGAATGATTGATCGAGCTTCGTGTATTTTGCTTGCGTGCCTCCTTGTGGTACTTCATTTCCATTTCATATCATACCAACTCTTTTCATATCATTAGCATCATCCTAATGCACACATCTCATTCATGCATTTTACATTTTAATGACCGAGACGCCGGAGGACCACTACTACAATAAAGCTCTACGCAAGCGGTCCGGTTAGCCTCTACACAAGCGCTTTCAGGAACCGCTTGAGACGCTCCGCTTGTGATGTAAAACAACATCTCAGGCGGTCGATCAAAAACCGCTTGAGATAGACACACATCACAGGCGGTTTTTTCCAAAAAACCGCTTGTGATAGGCCAACATCACAGGCGGTTTCTTCCAAAACAAACCGCTTGTGATAGGCCAACATAACAGGCGGTTTGGTCCAAACGGACCGCTTGTGAGAAACAAACACTGGGCTTGTGTTTCAGAGACATCACAGGCGGGTTGAAAGAAAAACCGCTTGTGGTACGAACATATCACAGGCTGTTTTATAAGCCATCCGCTTGTGATAGGAACATTATCACAGGCGGTTTTGAGCCGAGCCGCTTGTGATAAATTCATATCACAGGCTGTTTGTAGCCAATCCGCTTGTGATAGGAACATATCACAAGCGGTTTTTAAGCCCAGCCGTTTGTGATAAATACATATCACAAGCGGTTTGCAAGCCCAGACGCTTGTGATCTAACACATCACAAGCGGTTTAATATGTCAGATTCATATCCAAATTCAATTTGCATTCACAAATCATATCCAGATTCATACAGCAAATAGATATACAGATTCATACAAATCACAGATCACATTCACAGAACGACAACAATAGTATTATCACCAAACCATAATTTACAGCAGCTCAAGTTCAGTCCATACATCAACATTGAAAGAACAGCCCACATATGACATAAGCTAAACAAATTCAAGGTCTAAAACTGGAGCTAGATTGTACAATTCTGGGAGAATCAGACAACTTTCCCTTTTCATTGAAGAGTAGTCCATTTGGGGAAGAACTTCACGGTGCAAAAAAGGAAAGCAAGTCTCTTACAACCTTAGCCACGCCGACAGTAGCCATATCTCTTCCTTGCGATTCATCCTTGATGTTGGATTTAGAAACCTGGAATGAAAGCAAAAGGTGCTTTGTAATAGTAATGTCATGGGCTACAATAAAAAAAATTGAAACATAGACAATGATAGGGAACTTACATCCTCCGGTTGACACGAATCCATTCACATACATAATAACCGCACAGGACAGTACAGGAGGTTGTTTCTGACTGGTTGAACATAATGATATTGACAAATTAGGCTTGTCCTCTGGATGCTCGCCGCCAAGATCTTTGTAATAAAAACGGTATGCGCTGCATATAAGAATACCATTGTGAGAATACATTTGCTAAGTTGTAAGTACAGTGTAAAATAGTCATACTTCTGTAAAATCCTCAAGAAGTCATTATATGCATCCTTTTTCCATTCTCAGCGAGTCGAAGACCATGGCTGTACCACTCTTTGGAAAGATCTTGATACAAATGTAGTGGTCACTACATATACATATACGAAAACACATGTTAAGATCACGATTGCCATAATTTGTAGTTCAAAACCATGTGGAGAACTTACTTAAAGTGGTGCGGAGCTATTATTAACTCCTTGCCATGTTGTACATGATTGTACATGGCTCGCCCGATGTATGCTGCCATTAGCCTCATTTTTTTTCTTTGATTCTTTTTGACTGCTCTCTCAAATTCATCATCATCAAGGTCTTTGTATTCTTCTCCATGTCTCCGAACAACTTCTTTGTAGCGAGCTTGGGATATCATCAATGGATCAAGAAAACCTGTCTGAAGTTGTTTCTTCTTACCATCTATGTACTGCTCCTACATGTAAGAAGCAATAGTTGTTAGAATCTGTGCTGTACAAAACTAACAGACATTAAAGTTTAGAGGTACTTACAAGCAAAAGAGGGTTAAGTAGTTGGTTTCCATCCTTTTTCGATGGTACAACGACCACAGATCGTCAAAGAATAAATGCCGCACAGCATCTACATTATCTTTGCTCCAAAATGCATCATCTGGCACAACATATGAGAAGCCCTCGAGTTTGTGTTTGTTGCTAGCCACCATGTACCACTCATGCATTGTAATCTCTGTAGCCGACAACTTAGAAAGTTGCACCGTTGTCAAGAACGGCCTCCCATTCACAAATTTAGGAGGAACATCCTCCTTCTTGTATATCGGGATATCGACTTTAAGACGTAATGAATCTCGAGTATGAATCATTCCATCTTCTTCCCATACCTCGAGCTTGTCTTTTAATTGGGACCGTGTGCGTACTCCACAAGATGCTGATTCTGCTTTTGACTGATCTGTCATAACTCTCTTCAACCTTTCCAAGTAGCGTGTCACAACTTCTGCCGGTTTCTTGACATTGTCAGTGGCTATTTGTTGATGAATTTTCTTTGAAGTACTTGGCCCTGCAACATTGGTGTCAACCTTTGCTTCCTTTCTAATGTCAGCATCAACATTCTGAGGAACAATTCTGTCCACATCCCCCTCCTCAACTGCCTTCTTCAGAGGTGATATGACTGTTTCACTAGTTTTGTGGGAGGCCGGTGCTATACTTTCCTGCACCATGGGGATTGAACTATCTTTCTGTTGCATGGGTGTTGAAGTTGGTGTTGGTGACTTATGACACGATAGCGGGCTTGAGATCAGCTCATCACCCAACTTAATGTCGCGTCGATGCCAAAGGACCAACTTATTCACTGCTTGCTGCAAAGTCATGATCCCCTCAACTGGATAGTCTATCTCCCAATCTTCACAATCACTATCTGTGATCTCTAGAACTTGGACCACAGCATAGAATGGCGGAACAGGACTATCATTGCAGCAAAGCAGTCCTGGTTTTACCACACCAATAGCAGCCTGTTTTGTTTTTGTCCCAGATCGATTGATTGGAATATGAAGACGGCAAGGCGTGTCCTCAACAATGAAGTCTACAGGGAACTTGGTGCCCGATCCCAAGCTTTGCACAGATCCTACACTGCTAGGGACTAGAGGTGGACTCATGGGGCCTGGATGCTGTTCACTCGGTACACATCCTGATTCTTTCATTCTCTTCATTGCTTCACTAATAGCCTTCTGTACCCTTTCATCAATAGCCTCTTCAAGGGTCCTTTTCGCCTTCTCATATTTCCTGTATGATGCTGCATACTCTGGAAATGCCTCTCTCCAGGAAATCTTAGAAGAGATTCCCCGAGCCCGTCCAGTGTGTTCAGGAGTGCCTAGTGCTGCAGTTAGTATGTCATTCTCCCTCCGAGGCTTAAACTCGCCCTTCTTTCTCTTTTCTGCATATTCTTGAACTTTTTCTGCAACTTCACCAACCAATTCTGGATTCAACAGTTTGCCCTCATTAGTCAAACCTGCACGAGCTAAGATCCAACGAAGAGCTCGCTCATCGATATCTTTTAATAATGGGTCCAAAGTGCCATTGGCCATAGCTTCCTCAATTATCCTGTTCCACTCCATTGCTTTAGGGAGATATCCGGTTGACCCGAGGCGATGGGGGTGTTTGTTCTTCTTTGCTCTCTGAGAATTAGTTTCGCTCAGCTCTATGGCCTTCGGTTCGGTCTTCTGACGAACAAATTCCTCCCACTGAGCTTGTGTGATTTTCCCCCATTTTCTTCGGCGGAGGAACCCTGTTCTTCTTAACAAAATCCCTATTCATCTCAACCTTCCACCCACGAAACCTCCTGGCCATAGCAGAGAGCATCGACTTCCTTACTGCATCCTCCGTGCCTTTCGGGACCCTGAATGACTCTGACAGCTTAGCCCATAGCCTATTGCGGGTGTCCGCATCCAAATCCTTCCACTTCTGAAGTGTGATTGGCACTATATCTCTGACAATAGCCCCACAGGCATTTCGGAACTTTGTAACCACATCAAGTGGTTCTTCAGGAAACCCCTCTGCATTGAGCTTTGTTATGTACATGACTGCACCGGCCTTCAGCTGATTGGGACCTCGTGGCCCTCGTTTCCGCTTCTGTGAAACAGATGATTCAGCCACCGGAGCTTCCTCTGTGTTTCCTGTAGAGCATGCCTCCTCTTTCTTCTCTTCATTTGAGACCTATATATTCAAACAATTGATAGCCTTTAATATATGGACATATTTTAGATGCTACATAATTTAAGTTATCAGGCTGATTTCTATTTACCTCCTCTTCGTTGGGAATATAGTCAGCATCAAGCTCATCTGAAGTTTTTCTCTGTCTCGGAGGTATGGGTGTTGAAGGATTGTCATCACTAGAATTATCCTCCTCCCCGCTGCCTTCACTGGAACTGCTTGATGTCTGCCAATGGAGTCTGGTCGCGTCTTCATTAGATTTGTTACAGACACCGGTCAAGTCCATATCATCCATCCTAGTAACAAATATAAGCACTGCACATCAGTAGAAAAAATTAAGCTAATTCTATGTAACTGAAAACGATGAATCAATGCAATTCAGATCAAGAATACATGCTATCTTAGAACATAAGAGGCAGTTCATGCTAACAAATAGAGGTTAACATAAGAGGCAGTTCATGTATTGTTATCATCTAGGAAGAACAACTGCATTCTGTAAAGGGCAGTGCACTAGAGCAGCATCTAGGAAGAACAATTGATGTACGTATATGTAAACTGTGAGGCAGAGAGTCAACTACGAGAAGGCCAACAGGAACAGGTACAACCGTGGCTGCACTGGGCGAGGGGGCGGCGGCACTCGGCTCGGGGACGGCGGCCCTCCGCTCGGGCACGATGGCACTCCGCTCGGGGACGACGCCCCTCCGCTCGGGGACGGCGGCCCTCCGCTATGGCACGGCGGCGCTCCGCTCGGGGACGGCGCCGCTCCGCTCGGGGACGGCGGCCCTCCGCTCGGGGACGGCGCCCCTCCGCTCAGGGACGGTGGCCGTCCGCTAGGGCACGGCGGCACTCCTCTCGCGGACGGCGCCGCTCCACTCGGGGATGGCGGCGCTCCACTCGGGGACGGCGGCGCTCCGCTCGGCTCGAGGATGGCGCGGCCCTCCGGCCGGCAAGGGGATGGCGGCGGGGATGGACACGGCTGGCGCGGTAGGCGGTTTAGAAAATTTTGTCTGGCGGCGCGCCTTCGGGAGGGAGATGAAAATTTTGTTTGGGGCGCGCCTGCGTGGGACACATAGGCATCCATCTGTTCACAAGCGCTTTTTCGTTGACGACCGCCTGTGATGTAGAACATCACAAGCGCTTCTTCTTCACGACCGCTTGTGAAGTGGAACATCACAAACGCTTTTTCCTTCCCGACCGCTTGTGAAACCGCTTGCGATGCGCTTTTCCTTCCCAACCGCTTTTTCCTTCCAGTCCGCTTGGGATAACTTTTTACAAATTTGGGTCTTATGAAATTTCGTTTCAGAATAATCTGTGTGTGAACGTTGGATAAATCTTTTGGTACAATTTCTACATATCATATAGTGCATGAGTGTCGCTGCCTAGAATTTTCATGAATTTTTGAGTTCGGTAACTATTTAATTGTATTTAAGTGAATTTCTACATGCTTCTTGAGAGTAATTCGAACTTGAACTAAGACTACGAACAATATGTCTCAAAAAAAATTCCTGAAAAATATATATTGTGTGATGTGTTATATTATTGACTAATTTCCAGAAAATGATCCAAAATTTAATTGTTTATTTACTAAAAAAGGTACCTTTGCTCTGTGTGATGGCAACAAATAAATCTAATAATATGGATATTTTGTCCAAAAAATCTATAACTTGAAATGGCATCATACTTTAGGTTACTGAACTCGTAGAAAAAAAATCACTTGATTTCGACAACTTTGGAAACACACTTGTTCATAGGATCATTGATTTAGTTGACTTTATACTGACCATGTGACTCTTACTTGTGATCCTATGAACAAATGTGTTTCCAAGTTTGTCTAAATAAAGTGATTTTTTTTTCTAGGAATTCAGTAACCTAAAGTATGATTCCATGTCAAGTTATAGATTTTTTGGACAAAATATCCATATTATTAGATTTATTTGTTGCCATCACACAGAGCAAAGGTACCTTTTTTAGTAAATAAACAATTAAATTTTGGATCATTTTCTGGAAATTAGTCAATAATATAACACATCACACAATATATATTTTTCAGGAATTTTTTTGAGACATATTGTTCGTAGTCTTAGTTCAAGTTCGAATTACTCTCAAGAAGCATGTAGAAATTCACTTAAATACAATTAAATAGTTACCGAACTCAAAAATTTATGAAAATTCTAGGCAGCGACACTCATGCACTATATGATATGTAGAAATTGTACCAAAAGATTTATCCAACGTTCACACACAGATTATTCTGAAATGAAATTTCATAAGACCAAAATTTGTAAAAACTTATCCCAAGCGGACTGGAAGGAAAAAGCGGTTGGGAAGGAAAAGCATATCGCAAGCGGTTTCACAAGCGGTCGGGAAGGAAAAAGCGCTTGTGATGTTCCACATCACAAGCGGTCGTGAAGGAAGAAGCGCTTGTGATGTTCTACATCACAGGCGGTCGTCAAGGAGAAAGCGCTTGTGAAGTTCTACAACTCAAAATTTCCGTGTATCTCAAGCGGATTTTGGTTTATATCCGCTTGTGGTGTGTGTACATATGTAAACTAGTTGGAATCGAGGTGCAGAGGAACCCTTTCGACTTTCTACCGTTGCCTAACAGCGCCGCCAAGGCTGCCGTTGGCGAGCTGCCGCCGTCCCTGCCCCGAGCGCCGCGACGTGGGACGAGCTGCCGCCGCCGTCCACGAGCGCCGCGGCCCCGAGCGCCGTGCCATCCACGGGCTGGCGCCGCGGGCCCCGAGCGTCGATTCGCGTCCACGAGCTGCCGCCGCTGGCCCAGAGCGCCACGCCGTACGTCCACGAGCTGCCGCCGTCCCAGAGCATCGCGCCGTCCAGGAGCTGCCGCCGTCCCCGAGCGTCGCGCCGTGTACGAGCTGCTGTCCCCGAGCAGAGCGCCGCGCGTCCACGAGCTGATGAACCGACCCCAAGCCGCAAGGTATCCTCATCAAAATTGTCTGTTGCTTTAGTTTATGCACATTCGTTCATGATTTAGTGATCGAATTCAATTAATTAGGGGTTTTTGTAGTTCATGGCATAGAATTTTGAAGATTGAGACTTCTGTCATGTACCTATCGATATGTTCTTGTTTCACTGTCATGTACCTATCGTCATATGGTCTTGAATTCAATTTACGTTAATCAATATAGGGATAGGCAATGGACCGAGGTTGGATGTACAATGTGCCAAGACCACATCCGTCGTACATTCAAAATGTCAGAAGCTTTATTGAAGCGGCCAACAAGCATGCGAATATGCGAAAAAGTAAGGAGATATTGTGCCCATGCATCGATTGTGATAATAAGGTAGCTTGGAGAGATACAGGAGCAATCCAATCATATCTGCTCAAAAGAGGGTTCAAAAACAATTACACGATATGGACAGAACATGGTGAGCTGGATCCGTGTGAAGTGCTTGGTAATGACGAAAGTGCTGTGGGAATGTTAGCTAAAAAGGATGGTAAAGTGGATTCTGTGGATGCCAATCAAGATTTTGTAGAATTTGATTGTGAAGACATGTTGCGCCATATGGATCCAGAAATGTTGAGTTCTATGGGATCACAGAAGAAAGATCTACCTAAATTGGAGGGTTTGGAAAGTGCCTCAAAAGAACCTTTATATGATGAATCAAAGGGCTGTGACAAAGAGTTTACTACACTGCGTACAGTTCTTGAACTTCTTAAGTTGAAGGCTAGCGCCGGATGGTCTGATAGTAGCTTCACAGATCTTTTAAAATTTCTGTCCCAACTCCTACCAAAACCCAACAAACTACCAACCAGCACTTATAAAGCGAAGAAGCTTATATCTCCCGTAGCTCTGGGTGTGCAAAAAATTCATGCATGTCCGAACCATTGTATTCTGTATCATGGTGAGTTTGAGAACGCAACAAGATGCCCAGTTTGCAATGTCAGTCGATACAAGAAGAGCTACAATCAAGAGTGTGTGAGCAAAATCGCGAAGATAAATAGAAACAAGAAAGCCGCTATCGGACCTGAAATTGATGATGACACTTTTGATGACATGGATGGCAACAGGAGGTCAAAGATCCCAGCTTTGGTGATGTGGTATCTTCCAGTAATTGATCGCTTGAAGCGTTTGTTCTCGAACCCTAGGGAGGCTGAGCTTATGCGCTGGCATGCTGAAAGTCGCAAGCAGAATAACAAACAGATTCGACACCCTGCTGATGCATCACAGTGGAAAACTTTTGATCATATGTATCCTGAGTTTGCCAAAGAAATCAGAAATGTAAGATTTGCTTTGGGTACAGACGGAATGAATCCATTTGGTGAAAAAAGAAGTATACATAGCACCTGGCCCGTGACTCTGACGATGTACAACCTTCCGTCATGGTTGTGTCACAAAAGGAAGTACATTATGTTGACTATTCTTATTCAAGGTCCGAAAGCAGCTGGTGTTGATATTGATGTGTTCCTGGAACCTTTTATGGAAGATATGGCGAAGCTCTGGAATGAAGGAGTTCGAATATGGGATGAGTATCGCCAGGAGTATTTCAACCTAAGAGCAATTATATTTGTTACCATCCATGATTCTCCCGGGGGCGCCACACTTTCAGGGCAAAAGACCAAAGGAAAGAATGGTTGTGTAGTGTGCGTGGATGGAACTGCTTCCTTATACCTTAAATCATCCAAGAAGTTGGTGTTCATGGGACACAGACAGTTCTTGATGAAGCAGCATAAGTACCGAAAGATGAAAGAGGAATTTAACAATGAACTGGAAAGTGAAGGTGCACCGAAGCCTTATAGCGGGAAACTCATTTTTGAAATTGTAAAAAACATTCAGGTTGTATTCGGAAAGGGGAAAAAACAAAGGAGAAAAGAGAAAGAGAACTGACCCTTCAACTGACACAACTTTCAAGAAGCAATCGATTTTTTTCAAGTACCTCCCATACTGGAAGGATATGGAAATTTGCCACAGCATTGATTTGATGCATGTAACAAAGAATGTTTTTGATAGCATCATTGCAACCTTACTGGGCATGCCGAGTAAGACAAAGGATGGACTTAAGTCACGCCAGGACCTAGTAGATCTTCAAATCAGATCGGAACTTCATCCAGTGGATAGTGGCAAAGGGAAGCCTTACCTTCCCCCAGCTAGCTACAACTTGACAGTTGAGGAGAAAACAAAAATTTGCAAATGTTTGCGTGGGATCAAAGTGCCCACAGGTTTCTCATCCAATATCAGCAAACTAGTTAGGATGAAGGACTTGTCTCTATTTGGTTACAACTCTCATGACTGCCATATGATGATGACGGTGTTCCTCCCAATTGCGGTAAGAGCCCTCGAAACAGAGCATGTCAAAGTTGTCATCACACGTTTGTGTTACTTTTTCAATGCAGTGTCACAAAAAGTAATAGCTTTAGAAGACTTGGACTATCTGAAGGCATACATCATCGAGACTATGTGCAAGCTTGAAATGTGTTTTCCTCCATCATTTTTTGATATGCAAGTACACCTTGTCATACATCTCGTGGATCAGATAAAAATATTAGGGCCACTATATTTACATCATATGTTTCAGTTGGAGCGGTACTTGGCAGTGTTAAAAGGTTATGTGCGAAATCGCGCTCACCCAGAGGGTTCAATCATGGAGGGATACACTACAGAAGAAGTGATTGAGAGCTGTATAGATTACATCAGAGATGGAACAATGATAGGTGTGCCTGTACCTAAACATGAGGGTAAACTATGTGGGAGAGGGAGAATGGGCAGGAAAACTTTCCGCGTCGAGGATTACAAGATAGTACATTGTGCTCATGGTAGTGTACTACAACATCTCGCGATAGCCGAGCCTTACATTGAGGAACACCTAGATGAGCTTCGTAAAGAAAATTAGAACCGTACAGAGGACTGGATCATGAGGGAGCACAAACATCGTTTTAGCGAATGGTTAATGGACAAAAACATCCCATCCGGAGACTCTTTGGAAGAGAAAACAATGAGGAATTTGGCTTCTGGACCATCGTGTTTAGTGACATCATGGCAAGCATATGACATCAATGGGTACACATTCCACACTAAATCAAAAGACATGAAAAGTGTTGTGCAAAATAGCGGTGTTCGTATTGATGCTTTTGACCTACAGGGACAGAAGACCACATATTTTGGATTCATAGAGGAAATATGGGAACTTGATTATGGTCCGAGCTTGAAAATACCATTATTTAGGTGCCAATGGGTACAACATCCGGGGGGGGTGACAGTGGACAACTATGGACTCACATTGGTAGACTTAAAGAAAGTAGGATATAAAGATGACCCGTGGGTTCTCGCCGAATGTGTTGCACAAGTGTTCTATGTACTCGATCCATCAAATGAGAAGTGCCATGTAGTTATTTCTGGAAAGCAAAAAATTGTTGGAGTTGAGAATGTGGGAGACGGAGATGAGGAATACAATAAGTATGAAGAGATGTCCGTCTTTAATGGTCCTGAGAGAATCAAGCGTGTGGAAAAGAAAATTGATAAGAACTTGAAGCCATACATGCGGAAAAATGGTAGTTCATGAAAAATTGTATAAATCAAATTGTATTTGTCATGTGTCCGATCGACTATGTATTGTGGTTACCAATGAATTTAAAATCTCTCAAGTTCTCTATGTGTGCTATTTAAATTCATTCACATATATATATGGTGGTTTTCTACTAACAATATAAATGCTCATGTTGATGCTAAAGGTCACGGTGAACTGATTTGTTTTGCCTGTATGTGCAGCAATGCCCAGGAGAGGTCTCAGCTAGAAGGATCATTTGTTGGAGCTCATTATAGTGTTACATATTAATTTGTTACTTGTAGATTATAGAAATTTCCCTTCTGTGATTCTGTATTTATCTATATTGGACTTGAAAGAATATCGATTCTGTGATTCTGTATTGATCTATATTGGACTTGAGTATATTTCATTCTGTGATTCTGGACGAAGGGCCTCTGTCTATGCAATTTTACTCGGTTTGGTATTCACATACAAGCGGTTCTATTTAGCTTGACCGCTTGTGATACGTATCCAGCGTCACAAGCGTTCCCTGTTACAGACCGCTTGAGATATGAATCCATCACAAGCGGTTAAGATTCTAAAACCGCTTGTGACACATGTCCCGCATTACAAGCGTTTCGTATTACTGACCGTTTGTGATTTCAAAATTATATCACAGCCGGTCAGGTTAAAAACCGCCTGTGATGGTGATAAACTCACAAGCGGGTTGTCTTATAAACCGCCTGTGATGTTGACGCGGATATCACATGCGTTTTTTAATTTCGGACCGCTTGTGATACTTAAACATCACAAGCGGTTTGAATGGCCTGGCACATCTCAAGCGGTTTTACAACCTAGCCGCTTGTGATGGAAAAAGGCTACCGCTTGTGTAGAGCCATATTGTACTAGTGGACGCACCCGTTGAGCCCATCGAGTTCATTGAGACCGAGCCGGGAACCGAGTGTGTTGTTGAACAAGAAGAGAACCAAGGCAAGCAGCTAAGCATGATCCCTTGACCTACTTAACTTGCTTAAATTTAGTTATTTCACTTGGGGTATCTATTCTTATGTTAAATATTTATCTATTGCATCGTTGGTCCTATTTTCATGCAATGTCCTCTCTTGATTTTGTATATCCATGCCCTTGGCACACGTAGCTAGTTGCAACCCAATTAACTAAATGCTTAGTCGTGCCTAGAGTTGGTAGATATCTTGTAGGGAAAATTGGAATAGGATCACTTGTTTCACCCACTTTTTATTATCTTAGACATGTTGTCCGGTGTCGGGTTGTTGGTTTGGATCGGTCTAGTTGGAAGTGTGGTTTTGAGGTTTGAGTGGAAGGTAGGGCCTAGAGAAAGGAGTCTCGGAGGTTTAGTCCGCTTGAACCGATTAAGGACCGTCCGTGGATGATCTTGGAAATTGAGCACTTATCGTACTACCACATATCCATTCATGGGGTGGATAAACCGAATACCCTCTAGTTCTAATCGTTGATGCACGGTCCTAGATGCGTGGCCGTAGGGCTTTGTAGAGAGACTTAGGGGTGTCCCCGGTGGACCTAGGTAACTCTCCGCGCAAGCTAGGCGTGATGTTCAATGGTTACAACTTGTCGGGAAAGGTTGATGCGAGTACCCCCCTCACCCCACGTGATCGGTTGGGTGAGTCGCATGGTCCTTGTGTCGTGTGGGTAAAGATGTACACCCTTGCAAGATTAATGAATCAATTCGAATTGCCGCGCTCTCGGTTATGAGCAAGCTCTTTATCCTACGAAATCTTCGTAGAAGTTTTGGTCGAATGGTTGGTTGCATGTTACGTTCCCTCTTGTTGATGCTTAGGAATTGAGTTATCTAATTAACTAAAATTTGAGGTGGGTTGGGCAAGTTAATTAAAATGCTAGGAGGCTAGATGGTGGAATTAGGGAGCTCATGCTTATTTAATTTACTTAACCCTAAAGCCTTTTTGTGAGCCTTCATATGCATTTTCCTTGATCTATTTATTTGCGTAAGTCTTGCGAGTACCTTTGTACTCATGTTGCTTTATTATACTAAGTTGCAGGTGAGCCGGAAGTGGTGTTTGGCCATTTCTACCCCGCCGAACCCGGAGCGGGCGAGGAATAGGCCAATATGATCAATGGTGTCCTTGAGCAAGACGCCATTAATATTATCTATCGTTATATTTTCCGCTGCGTATCGTACTTGGGGTTATCATGATAAACATTAAACTTTATGATTTTTATCTCTTCTATGTTATTGTGAGCCCGAGGCTTGTATCCTTTATTGAACCTTAAATTTTAGATTTGGAACCTTCCCTTATGTCAATGTTGTAATGGTTAATGGCTTAACTTTGCATTAAAATTTGCTCTTTTTGGATCAATGGTGATGTATGAGCTTGTGACGGTATGTGCATATGCGTGATCTTGGGCATATGTTGGAGCACATACCGCGACTACTGGGTTTAATATTATTTTTGGCAAAAAGTTAAGATGGTTCTTGGGAGTTTAGATGTGGGTTAACCCTTGGCGCGCCATTGGTGCGAGCGTGAGTTAACTCTCATCTTCATGATAAGGACAGACGGTTTCGCTTAAAATAATATTAAATTGGGCGGTTCTCACAATAAACAAGCTCTTTATTCCAAAAAAGGGAACTTTACACCAATGTGAGAAGGCGGATCTACACACACAATGTTAGCGGTGGCTGTCAAGAGGTACAAATACATAAAGACGGATGTCATTATTGAAAGAGAACACAAAGGGTAAGGAGATGGTCTTGATCCGACTCCTTTCCTGACGGGAGGAGGGAGGGACATGAACTCCCATCAACCCACCACCCTGGTCATTCAGGAAGGCGGTGGATAGAAGCCCATATAGGAGGAGCGTGAGCAATGAAGAAGATGAGAGTGCCCATCTTGCTGCAGTCCAGCGAGAACGCCACCCCAGACGGCTGGCAAGATGGCCAATAGTTATTGACCCAACACCACTGGCTAGTTGCCGACTTAAGACAACCTCCTCACAGAAACTCTTCTAGCACCGGAGAATAGTAAGGGCCTCTCTAAGCACAAGGAGGCGATGCCTAGCATGCTCTGGCCTATGCTGGAATTGGATGAGGAGAAACATCCTATAAGAAAGGAGAGCTAGGGCATGATAATACACCTCCTCGAAGGGGTGCAGGCCTATTTATAAGCACCACAAGATCACACTACTTGGGGAGAGGGGGTCTCAATCAACCGATCGGAATCCAATGGCCCGCAACGAGCAGCGAAAATGGACATGGAGCCACAGGAGCCTCGTGAGCCCAGACACGGTAAACGAGACGGTACAGATTCGCTTCAGGCTGACAGAAGAGAGCTAGGCAGCGAGAGCCTACGTGACCCTTTTCGTGCGAAACAAGACGAAGTAGAGCCCACGTGAAGAACCAAAGACCTTCGCGAACGATCCTTGTAGAACCATTTATGGAAATCCCAGAATCTGCACCACACGAGATAACGGCAAAAATCCTCCAAGCCATTCTTCGAATTGCTCGGAGGCTTGGGGCTAACCCATCGGTGTTCGCTCACACAACCCTGAAAGAAGGAAAAAAGGATTCCAAGACGATGATAGAGTCTGTTTATGATCTTGCTGGATACGTATAAATACCTAGGCTACTGTCGAGGGTCTAGATATAGGACCAAGACCAAAAAGGAAAAAGTCAAATGCCTCCTAATGCGCTGCCTGACAGCCAAAGAGGGTGTTGGATGTGCTACGAGCCAAAGCAAGAGGACTCAGAACCATTGCGTGGGCCTCCCCGACCAGGTATTTGTCCGGGAGTGCTACCCTCTCGACTGAGGGCAGCCCTAGTCTAGGGATGGTCCCGGGAGAGGGGGGGGGGGAGGGGAGGGGAGGGACTCGGGAACTTCCTAACCTAGAGCCACCAAGGTCGGAGTCCTGAGCCCACTAAAGACCGCTGCCCCCGCCATGTGAGGTCAGGCGTGTGTGAACGTATCCCTGGAGACTATCCCGCCTACCGTATCACTGATAGGGACGCGTGCCCCCGCCCCCCACCCACTCCTCTGCATTGGCCTGGGGATGTGACAGGATGAAGCCTAACTCTAAAGCGCTCGCAGGGGTAGACCGTGGCACCCTAGCACACGCCATCCCACGTGACCGCTCGCCATCATGATCGTGGCAGGCGATCCTTCCAAACAACAACGAGCTAACTGGACAGTGCCTTGAAGACAAGAAGATTTGCATCTTGAGACTGAGGAGTAGGACCCCTTCAGTTTCCTCCCCTTTTATCTCCTCTCCCCCATGATTCATATAAAGGGGGAACAAGACTTTCTCTCATTCTCGCTCTCTCTCACCCTAAACACACACAAGCATTGACCAATAGCACTCATTTTCAAACTCTCGCCATCCATCTCTTGTCTGTAACCCCTACTGCTAACTTTGGACTCTTGCGCTTAGGAACACAATTCCATTTCAACTGGATGCAGGGCAACACTGTGTAAACCGGTATAAATCCTGAGTCTGTAAGTGCAAAGCTATGCGAACGATGCGTGACGTCAATTTCACTAGTCGACTCTATGTAATGTCAACATTTGGCCTCTCATGGATGTACTATTTAATACAAGATTGGCTACTAAGCCTCTTACATAGGCTTAGGATATCAAAAAATGAAAATATGGGTCGAGAAATACCATTGCCCATTGTGCTTTGATACACTTTTGAATAGGGTGTGCATTCTTGTCTTAAAAAAGATATGGTGTACATTCATGTATGTAAAGCAAGCATATGCATCACGACTATAAACCTACTTTCCCACTTATATTTCTTTATAGGGTAAGTACATTGGAGCCATCTAATAGGCAATCTCATGTAATGACACGTCATCTTGAGATGACTTAACAAATAATAAGTTATCTTTTTTATCTTATAGTAGTACCATATCCCTTAACATGTAGAATAAAAAAAATAAAATGTTGTTAGTTCCATGGCAACATCAACTTATACAATGGTAAGAAAGCGGTTTTATAGTTTTTAATTTTAGCATATGAGGTGGCGGCTGTTTCACGAAACAACTACCTCGTTCTCTCTCCTCCTTCTTTCTCCTCCTCATCATCAAAAGTTCTACGTGGAACTACATAAGACAACTTATAAGATTGCTGATGTGTAGCAATATATTTTGCCAATACGTGGGAAGACCAAGACATACGGAGATGGTACTATCGTACGTGCCCTCACTTCGCTACTGTACAAGATTCTACCTCTAGTTAGTTACCCGTTACCCCCATCATTTTTCTTGAAAGGAAAAATCATTTGTTTTGTACGGATTAGAAGAGCCTGCCGAATAAAAAGAACGGTGAGAGGGATGGGGCGGGCTAGACGACTGGCACTAAAATATTTTCACCTTCTAAATCCGAAACCCTTGGGCCGGCATTGGTTACAAATATCCCTGCATCATTAAGTTCAATTTGTGTGCCATCCCATATGGAGCTGAGAATATACTTTAATATACTATCTACGCAACTTTGTTTATTATATAACTTCTCCAGTTTGGTAAACTACAATAAGAGATAAGACTCTTATCCTTGACGATTCCCTAATAGTTTGAAAAGACAGCGTGATCCTGACATAGCGTATAGTACTGAATTATCATTTCGATTTGATTTGAATCCCTACATGGATTAAATAATATTTATTGGGTTGCTGAATGTATTCTATGAAACCATTAATGTGATATCAAGCACAAAGTACCCTACTGGTAACTTGTACCTTCATGAGTTGCTGAAAGTGAAATTAACATTGGAGAAGCAGCCTTTTGAGGAAGAATCTGGGATGGACTCTATGATCAAATACATGGAGAAAAAGTTTGACAAGTATTGGAAGGTATCATGGTTGGATCTCTGTATTCCAGTCATTTTAGACCTCCAGTTCAAGTTGAAATACCTTGAGTTTCGATTTGGCTTAGAATTTAGGTATGATGCCATAGGAATGATTAGTAAAGTAAAAAAAATGTTGCATGGTCTATTCAAAGAATACCTCAAATTGAATGCTAACAGTTCAGATCCCATGTCAGAAGGAGAAGGTGGTTTTGAAATGGGTGTAAATGACCATGATCCTTTGGCAAGTTGGGACTAGCATGTTGTTGACGCTTATTACGAACCACTTTTAGAGCGTTAATTCCTGCATAATACATATAAAATTAGTGAGATAATATTAGCATAGGTATATTATCTAATGAATTCCACAGGTGCTGGTCTAAATATGTGTGCAAGTGAATTTGGGCTGAAATGGAGGGAAAACACATCTTTGAATTCAAGGCACAAAACACTGACCATTCAGAACGCTCCGTTCAGCCTCACATGGATCAAAGGACCCACCAGAGCAAGCATAATCCAAGTGACAAACATCCGGCGAATCACACACAAGCACACGGATCAAAAGACCCACAAACAACACTTAACCACCTCAAAAACAACCGGGCCACCGGAAACCGACGTAAGGGCCCACATACCAGTGACTCAGGCAAAGGCGGTTGCGAGAGGTGGTGGCCAGGGGTCAGCCGAACCCCTAGTTTGGCCGAAGTGCCACTAGGCTCCCTCGCCTCCATCTTTCACATGGCGACTCCTAGTGAACTCCTGAAGTCGGTGCTGCATGCCTCCACGGGATTGCAAGCTAGGACCCCCCTCGTTCACCCCTATATGAGACACACAATCACATTGCTCTCTCAAGCTCATACATGAGCTTTAGGCTCATTCTAGAGGTGTAGAGCTGCCTAGGTGGTGTTAGAAAATAGGGAGAGAGTAAGGGGAAGTCAGGGAAGTACCGGATCTGTCGGCACTCTTCTCCAGCTTGTAACTCGACGGAAGTAAGTGTTCGTGACTTCTTTTGTGCTTTAGTTTCTTAGTTAAGTAATAGTTCTAGTTCATTAGTTGTTTACGGGGATCAATAGTTCACTAGTTTAGTGGATGCTTTAGTCTAAAGCTAAGGCTAGAGTTAGTAAAAGACAATATAAATGTGGTGTCTACACTAGACTTTACCTGTTGGTTGTGGTATATCCCGTGGTTAGATAAGGTAGGTGGAAGATGGTGACAGCGCTGTCCGTCCAGCGTAACCCTCCCTGTTCGGATATATCCAAGTGCCGTATTATTGGAGTAAATATGGTCTTACCCAGAAGAACCAGTAGCCCGAAGTAAACAATTAGGACAATTTCTATCTTATCTTTGACTCTAAGCCTTAGGAATCCTCTCTACCCCTTTCCTCTAGCAAGTGTGGTGTCCTTGGATGAATCTGAACCTTAGAGAATTGTCGGAGAAAATCTCCAGCCGGGTCGCGGTAAGCACCCGTCTAATCCTAGTTAAGAATAGGTTTGGAGGAGACTTAGGAGCGCTCGATCGATATGCGGATGACCACAGGAAGGACGCAAGGAATTAGAGTGGTTCGGACTGCCGGAGCGTAATACCCTACGTCCACTTTAGTGTTGTATTAACTATGCAAGCCTGAACGGAGAGCAGCGTGAACGCGTGTGTGTAAGAACTTGTCCTCTAATGAGTGCACACTCCCTTTTATAGTTCAAGGGAGGTGCTTACACTGTGCGGGACCCTGACAGGTGGGCCCGGCCAACAGGGGCCTACTCTATGTGATATGGAGATCTCCTTCTCCAGCCCCTTGTCGCTGCCTTCACAGTTGGGAAGGTAACGTGCGTATCTACAACCCGGATGCGGTCGAGTGCTGTCTTGCAGGCACAGTGACCGCTGTCAGTGTTACCCAACAGTGGTACTGTGCTGCCACTGTTGGGTGCGATTCTGACAGGCGCGGGGGCAGAGCTGACCCGCCGCGTCGTTGCCTCCGCGCGCACTGTAGTAGCGCACGCCTGGGCTCTCTTGTTATAGCCCATCATTACGCCGTGCGCGGCGCCGTGATGGGACTGCACGCCGCTGGCGCACAGTACACGGTGACACGACGTGCCGCCTTGAAAACAGGCGGGCTTACCGTGGTGTCAGCCTACCTTCCCCGTGTGTCAGTGGCAGACCACTCTTTTTGACTTGGGGGCGCCCGGCTCAGCTACCGCATTAAATGCTGGTTGGTGGGCTGGAGACCCGCGAAGGGCCTCTTGCCACACACACGTAGCAAGGCCAGCCCCGCTCCCTCCACAGGGGCGGCACGTGGCGGCACCGGACCCCTCCTCGGGGGAGGGGGTCCGGGCCCCCGAGGCCGGTTGGAGCGGTCAGGCCCGTGATGGTCCGGCCATCACACGCGGTGGCCCTGGACCTCCCTGGGGAGTCCGGGTCCACGGGAGCTACCCGAGAGCTCCCTTGCCTTCCGTGGCATGCGGAGGTCTCGGACCTTACGGAGCTCGGGGAGGGTCCGGAGACCTCGGTCCCAACTGTCAGGCCCGGGCCGTACGCCACGTCACCCAGAAGGTAAGGGGGAGATCACGTATGGTGATATGCTAAGGGCCTGGATATCCTAACAGGAGGTACCCCTGTCTGTAGGTACCGACAGAGGCCCCCGGGCCCACCCCGGGTGAAGAACGAACCCGCAGGTGGGGCCAGTTTCACAGCATTGCGCCGGGTGGACAGCTCGTTCCCCCCGGGGGAGGGCATGGATGTCCTTTCCCCCAAAGCGGGATCCCCGAGGGGCCCGTCCCCCGCTCGCGCCGTGCGCGTCAGGCGGTTCAGATTCTTGTCTCATTCGAGCCCGTCCCGCGGCTCGGGCGGTTCGGATTCCGCCTTTCCCCCTTCCATCCCGTAGTCACGCCTCTGACCGGTGGGCCCGGGCCCACCGGTCATTGGGTGTGAGAGGAGGGGGCCTGGTGTAGGCAACCGTTCGACTTCTTCCCGGTCGCCGCGGTGCGCAAGACGGGAACAGCTTTTTGCATAAAAGGTAAGAGCCGAAGGGAATGGCTACCTTTTCACTCTTGCCATCAACAGACGCCATAGCGCCCCTTCGCCTTCACAATCTTGCGATCAGCCTCCTTGCGCTCGGCTTCCTTCTCCTCCCTGCTCCCTTGCGATCCATCCTTAGCGACCTCAACATCCATCGCGATGTCTTCGCTTCCTTTCCCGCGCCTCTTCCAGAGCCAGGCTCAATTGAACTCAGTGCGCCGCCTTCTGGGGTGGTCAGCGCCGGCGCTAGCCGGGAAGATTAGGGCCGGCAAGATTCCCCTCCGCGACCTTGCCGCGGGGGAGTTCGTTCTCTTTAACTCGTACATTATGTGCGGGTTGGTTCCTCCGATCTCCTCCTTCTTCCTCCTACTCCTGGAGGAGTTCAGCCTCCAACTTCAACATCTCACCCCCCACTCCGTCCTCCTCGTGGCGGTCTTCGCCCACTTTATGGAGATGTTCGTGGGGGTACGCCCCTGCACCACCATCTTCCGACATTTCTATGCCTTGGTCGGGACCGGGAGGTGCAAGCGCGAGATCGGCGCTTACTACTTCCAGCTCCGGCAAGAGATGGCGAACTTCTACATCGCCGCCTTCTCCAGCTCCAAGTGGGAGGACTGGCGCGAAGGCTGGGTCATCGCGACGGCTGACCCACACGACCGCCTGGAGCTGCCAACAGATGCACCCCAGGGCGATCGGAGCACCTAGAAGGCCAAGCCGACGATTCCGAAGGAGCTCGACCCGGTCCTTTATTGGGTCAAGAATCTCTAGAGGAGCGGCCTGACATCCATGATGGTGCTAGGCGACTTTCTGAAGCGGCGAATCGCCCCCTGCAGCAGCGGTCCCGGATGGCCTACATGTACACAGGGCTAAATGACTGCTGCAGGATCGCGCGCGGGCCCGGCGCCGACTTCACCAGAGCGGAGCTGGAGGCGGTGGTCCGCACTATGACCGGCGAGGTGTTCAACCCAGAGTCCCTGGTCCTCTCGAGCGGGGTCAAGGCCCTGTGCGAGGACCAGGCGTTGCGGTCATCAGTCCTGGCGTCGATGCCGACCCTGGACGAGGGCGGCCTGGAGGTCCGGCAACTGGGAGGCGATCCCAACCGCGGACTCCAGATCCCTGGCGCCACACCGGACCACCAACAACGCGCCAGCGAAGGTCCCGGGGAGCCGAGACCCGGAGGTCCGGCCCTCGGTGGGAAAGGGAAGGAGAAGGTGCCGGTGTCGGAGCACCGGCACAAGGACAATGCGGGTGCTGCCTCGGCCCAAAGGAGCGACGAGGCCCAGGGGGCGGGGCCGGCACAGGGCAGCCAAACCGAAGGGAGCAAGTCCCGGAGGCTCCAGCATGGCGACGGCTCCTTAGTCGGGGAGCCGACGCCCAAGCGTCAGAAGACGGCGGGGGCGGAGGAGCGGAGCGGAGCTCCACCTCCTCCGCCGCAGCGCCAACAGCCGGAGAGGAGATCGGAGGAGGCGCGGCGGCTTCCTCCGAGGTAGCAGACTCCTCCACCACCACCACCGACACGGCGTCCGGCGACGCCACCACCACCATCCGAGCCCAGGCCACAGACCCCACCACCGCCGCCAGAAGCACCGGTGGCCGGGGACACCCGCCAAAGGTCCGGGGGGTCCTCGGCAGGGAAGAAGGTCCCACCAGCCGCCCGGGGCAGATGGGAGTGGTTCGACTTCATGTAAGTAGTCTTCTTAGAGTTCTTCATTATCCCTCTTAACTTCTGGACCTTAACCATATCGGTAATACGACAGGCCCCAACCTTCAGAGGCACCAATCGGGGGATCCGGCCCCCAGCTTGCGCCGGAATCCTCGGCGTCGGCTCCAGCAGGGCCCCCGTCCGAGACAGCTCCAGAAGGCCCCGGACCTAGAGGTCCGGAGCCAGAGGCCACCACACTGCCACGACCCGAAGCCGCCCCCCAGGAAGAGGCCGCCAGACCCGCTGCGGCAATCGAGGCACCGGCAGCTGAGCTAGGTGCCAAGGTCGGGCCCTCTCCAGCTGAGCCGGCAGCAGAGGGGGCCGCTGCCACGGCAGAGGCTGTAGCGCCGGAGACAGTGGAGGCGGCGGAGACAGCGGCACCGGAGGCCGTTGAGGTTACCAGCGCCGCCGCCCCACCAGCGGAGGAGGAGGAACCGGAGGTGGTGCTGGGAAGGCCCCTCCTCCCGAGCGCAGCGGAGATCCCCCTCCCCCGGCTCTTTGCCAAATGCCAGCAGGCTCAGGAGGAGCTGGAGGCTGGCATCCGCAGAGAATGGGAGAAGCTGGGGGCGGAGCACTTCCGGCTCTCCAACTGGGAGCGCCGCCTGGGGGACCACATCAAGTCCGCTTCCGCTTGCCACGCTGAAGAGCGCGCCAAGCTCGTGCTGGAGCGCGAGCTCCTGCAAGAGCAACTGCAGGAGGCTCGCTATCGGGAGGCGGTGGCGCTCCAACGGGAGAAGGCGGCCACGCGGCGGGAAGCGGAAGCCCTTGAGCGGCAGATCACGGCAGAGGAGAAGATGCTGGCGGCAGCAGACAGGAAAAATTTCCTCTCAACTAGGTCCTAGGGATAGAACTTACGGAGGTGCTCAATGTTCCATGGGTTGGGTAGTTGCATACCATCCTCCGCAGCCAAATGAACAGATCCGGGTCGGCACACCTTTGTCACCTTGAAGGGCCCCTCCCAGCTGGGGGAGAGCTTGTGCAGGCCCTCTTGGTTTAGGATTCGCCTTAAGACTAGGTCCCCGACCCGAAGCTCCCTACTATGCACAAAATGTTGGTGGTAGCATCGGAGCGCTTGGTTGTACCGTGCATTTCAGACTGCTGCTCGCCATCTGCGTTCATCGACAAGGTCCACGTCTTGGCGACGCTGCTGTTCCTGCAAGTCCTCATCAAAAGCCTGGACTCGTAGAGAGCCCATGGTGATCTCCGGGGGAAGGCACGCTTCGGCCCCGTAGACCAAGAAGAAAGGGGTTTCCCCTGTTGCCCGGCTGGGTGTGGTCCGGTTCCCCCATAACACACTCGGAAGCTCATCAATCCATCTTGCGCCATGTTTCTCAAGATCACAATAGGTCCGGATCTTCAGCCCTCTGAGGATCTCAGCGTTAGCCCGCTCAACTTGGCCATTGCTCCTGGGATGCGCCACCGAGGCGAAATAGAACTAGATGCCAATGTCCTCGCAGTACTCCTGGAAGTATTGGCTCGTGAACTGAGTCCCATTGTCGGTGATGACCCGGTTCAGGACCCCGAACTGGCACACAATTGACCTGAGGAAAGCAGTTGCTGACGCCTTGGTGATGTTGACCACTCGGGTCGCCTCCGGCCACTTGGTGAATTTGTCAATGGCGACATAGAGGTACCGGTACCCGTCGACGACCCTAGGGAAAGGTCCCAAGATATCCAACCCCCATACGGCAAAGGGCCAAGAGGGAGGAATCATCTGCAGTGCCTGAGCTGGAGTGTGTATCTGCTTTGCATGGAACTGGCACGCTTTGCAGGACCTTACCAGCTCAGCTGCATCCTGGAGCGCTGTCGGCCAGTAAAAGCCATGCCGGAAGGCTTTACCGACCAGCGTGCGGGATGAAGAATGACTTCCGCACTCGCCTCCATGGATCTCCGCGAGCAAGTCGCGGCCCTCTTCCTGGGTGATGCACCGCATGAGGATGCCGCTGGCGCCACGGCGGTAGAGATCCCCTTCTACCACCGTGTACCGCTTAGCCAACCGGACAATACGCTCAGCAGATGCTTGGTCTTCAGGAAGAAAATTATCTTTCAGGTAGTCCCGGACCTTAGAGATTCATGCATTGGGATCTTCCTGAGAATTTGGGTGTGGCCCCCTGAGGTCTTCGGGACCCTCGAGGGAGCACACGACCCTTGGCGGGCTCCACGGATGGAGCGCCGCCGGGACCGCTAGCTTCGAGGTGCTAGTCCGACCCCCTTCACCCAGGCCGGCAGGCTGGACAAAAGGCTTCAGCAGGCGTCTCTAGAAGACGCCCTCAGGCACGGGTGCCTGAGTTGATGCGCTCGCAGAGAGTGCATCAGCTGCTGAGTTGGCCTCGCGTGGAACATGTTGCAGTTCCAGCACATGGAAGTCCTTCTCCAGCCTCTTCACATGAATGAGGTAGGCTGCAAGCTGGGGATTGTTACAGCAACATTGCCCCCGGACTTGCCTGATGAAGAGTTGGGAGTCTCCTTTGACCAGGAGTTCCCGGACTCCCAGGGATAGAGCCACCGTGAGTCCAAAGATTAAGGCCTCATACTCCGCCATGTTGTTGGTGGCCTCAAAATCGAGGTGCACCATGTACTTCAACTGTTCGCCATGTAGGTCGATGAGGACCACGCCAGCCCCTGCCCTCTTGCTGCGGGCAGACCCGTCAAAGAAGAGGGTCCAGTGGGGCCCGGTGAACACCGGAGCCCTGACCTCCTGACGTGGGGGGTCCGAGCCATCTTCCGGACCCCCAGGGACACTTGGTGCCGGTGTCCACTCCGCGATGAAGTCAGCAAGGATCTGGCTCTTGACGGCGTGGCGTGGCTGGAAGTCGAGCTGGAATCCGGCGAGCTCAGCTGCCCACTTGGCGATGTTGCCTGTGGCATTGGAATTGTGGAGGATGGCCCTCAATGGGTAGGAGGTCACCACCACAATCTTATGAGCCTGAAAGTAGTGGCGGAGTTTCCTGGATGCAACGAGTATAGCATAAAGAAGTTTATGCGTCTCAGGATACCTGGCCTTTACCTCATGAAGGACTTCACTGCCGTAGTAGACCGGCTTCTGGACGGTTCTGACTCTGCCAGCCGGAGCGGATCCTTCTGCTTGAACTGGGGACCCATCGGACCCCATGCGGCTTGGTACTTCTCCGGGTCGGAACCTGGCCGGACCCCCCGAAATAGGGCCGGTTGCTGGAGTGGTGGAGGCCAGACCTCCTTCTCCTGCAGGGGGGTCCGCGGGGGCCCCCTGCGGGAGATGCTCGGCCCTCTCAGTGATTAGCACCATGCTGATCACTTCGGCCGTTGCTGCAAGATAAAAAAACAGTGTCTCACCTGGGTCCGGTGCAACCAAGACCGGCAAGGAGGTAAGGTACTGCTTCATCTCCTGGAAGGCACGTTCTGCCTCTTCAGTCCATGCGAATGGACCGAACCCCCTCATCAACTTGAAAAAGGGGAGCGCCCTCTCCGCCAGCCTTGAAATGAAACGGCTGAGGGCTGCAAGGGACCCCGTCAACCTCTGCACATCTTTGAGGCGCGCAGGGGGTCTCATTGCCTCGATCGCCCGGACCTTATCCGGGTTGGCTTCGATCCCCCGGTGGGAGACCAGGAAACCAAGGAGCTTCCCCGCCGATACGCCGAAGACGCATTTCTCAGGGTTAAGCTTGGTGGAGGTCGCCCGTAACTTGTCGAAGACTTGAGCTAAATTTTCTAGGAGAGAATTTGATTCTCTAGTCTTAACAACGATGTCATCAACATACACCTCAACTATTTCTCTAACCAAATCACCTAAAGTGATGTTCATTGCACGAGCAAAGGTGGGTAGAGCATTGAGCAATCCATAAGGCATTACTATATAATAATAAAGACCATCCACTCTTACAAAAGCCGTATGCTTCCTATCATCCTCAGCCATTTTGATCTGGTGAAAACCAGAATAGGCATCTATGAAGGACAGCAAATCACACCCAGAGGTGGAGTCTACAATTTGGTCTATGCGTGGAAGTGGATAAGGGTCTTTTGGACATGCCTTATTAAGATTGGTGTAGTCGATACACATCCGAAGCTTCCCGTTTGCCTTCGAGACCACGACAGGGTTGGCCAACCACACTGGGTGGTAGACCTCCTCAATGAAGCCAGCCTGCAGCAGCTTGCGGACCTCTTCATGGATGAAGTTTTGCCGCTCGATGGACTGCTTGTGTGGCTTCTGCCGGACCGGCCTAGCGTCAGGGTGGATCTTCAGATGGTGCTCAATCACCTCCCTAGGGATCCCGGGCATCTGTGACGGTTCCCAGGCGAACACGTCGACATTTGCTCGGAGGAAGGCGATGAGCGCGCTTTCCTATTTCTCTCCCAGATTCCCCCCAATGCGGGTGGTCTGGGAGGTCTCCGCTCCGACCTGGACGGACTTCACGGGTACATCGTCCGTGTCGGACGGACGGACCTTAGGCGCCTTGGCCAGAGCCTTGGCACGCAAGGTGGAGGGGTCGGACCCCTGAGCGCCAGCTGCAGGGGCAAGCCCTGGTGCTAGCGCATGGAGCTTCTCGACCGCTACGACGGCAGCGGCCCGGTCGCTCTGGACGGTGAGAATGCCTACCGGAGAAGGCATCTTCAGGACCAAATACCCGTAATGGGCAATGGCCATGAACCGGTACAGTGCCGATCTGCCAATGATGGCGTTGAAGGGGCGATTAACCTTCGCCACCTCGAACTGCACGTTCTCGGTACGGAAGTTGTCCTCCGTCCCGAACGTAACCGGTAGGGTGATGGTCCCTACCGGGTACACTGGGTCCGGGCCCACTTCGGAGAATGGGCATGAAGGAGTCAGCTTGGACTCCGGGATCTGCAGATGCTTGAACGCTGCATAGCTGATGACGCTGAGGCCTGCACCCCCGTCGATCACCACGTGGTGGAGGCGGACGTTGGAGATGGTAGGTGCCGTGACAAGCGGCAGCACACCAGCTCCCGCCATGTTCTCCGGGCAGTCTAACGGCCCGAAGGTGATGGTAGTGTTCCTCCGCCGCTGGTGCGGCGCCGCCTTCAGCGTCGCCGGCTTCACCGAGAGGACTTCTCAGCGAAGGGTCTTGACGTCCCGCCGGGAGATGAGCTTTGAACTACCGCCGTACATCACGTACAGCTTCTTGCAGCGCTCGTCACCACCGGACTCAGAGTCGGACTGGTGGAAGAGACCCTTGAGGTCCTTGTTGGGGGTTTGGTATCCCAACTCCCTCTCCGCGGCGGCCGCACTGGCATCGGAGACCCTTTCCTTTCCGGACCACCGTGGAGGGGAGGAGCCTTCCCTTGAGGCTTGGTCGCACCTCTGGCTGAGGCGCTCCGCGAGTTTTTGGATCTCGCAGCACTCGGTGGCGCTGTGGCGAGCCCCAGGATGAACAGGGCACGACCCGGGGTCGGTGCGCTGTTGCCGTGGGCGCTTGCTGCGGGGGTTCTGAACCCACTTGTCTGAACGGGTCCTGCCTGGGTTGCAGAGTGCCATGCACGGCCTTCTGCTGCCCTGGCTCATTTGTCCGCCAAAGCGAACAAGGTGGTAACGGTTTCCACCTGGTGGGTCGCCAGCTTCTCCAGCATCTTCTCATCACGGACCCCCTATCGGAAAGCCGTGATAATAGACGCGTCAGAGATACGCGGAATCGTTCCACGTACCTTGGTGAAGCAGGAGATGAAAGCCCGGAGGGTTTCTCCGGGTTGCTGCCTCATGGCGTGGAGGTGGGCCTCCACACCGTGCTGCTGATATGCACTGGCAAAGTTTGCCGTGAACTGTGCACACAGCTCCCCCCAGGATCGGATGGATCCCGGAGTAAGGTTCATGAGCCAGGTCCGGGTTGGTCCGGTCAAGGCTACATGAAAGTAACTTGCCATAACGGCATCGTTACCTCCAGCCGCCGTGATGGTGGTGATGTAGACCTGCAGGAATTCTGACGGGTCAGAGGACCCATCATACTTTTCCGGCAGATGTGGCCGAAACTTGGACGGCTAGGCGACGGCGCGAAGGTGATCTGCGAGCGCGGCGCATCCCACCCCAGACACCGGTGCCTGGGCAGGTCCCTGCGGGGCCGGAACCACCGCAGCGAATTCGGCATCGAGGTCACGACCCTCGATACTGAGCCGGCGACCACACGCCCGCTCGATGGAGACACGGGCGTCCTCTCCCGCATGTCTGCGGTTGAGCTCCACCCGGAGGTCCTCGGTTCGTGCACTCCTCACTGATGGTGAGTGCACAGAACCGGATGCGCCGCCCTGATGACGGCGTTGCCTGGAGGCAGACCCCCCCGCTGAACATGGGGAAGCCTGTGCCAGGTTGAGGAGGCGGTCGACATCGTTACGCCATTTCCTCTGGGCGTCGGGCGAGGCCGCCTCACCACGGGGATTGCGGAGCAACTCCCTGGCTGCCATGAGCGGCCCATTCGGTGCGGGCGCCGATTGGACCACTGAGGCCCGCGCCGCAGCGCGTTGCGGAGCTGCTCGCGCCGCCCTGGACGTTGGACGACGGGAAACATGTGGCGTCGTGGACGCCACTTCTTCGCCCAACTGGAGCTCGTGGTGACCATCTTCCTGCACCATTGCGGTCTTGAAGGTTGACCGAGCGCAAACCAAACCTAAAGCCCCTACCTGGCGCGCTAAATGTCGGAGGAAATCTCCAGCCGGGTGGCGGTAAGCACCCGCCTAATCCTAGTTAAGGATGGGTTTGGAGGAGACTTAGAAGCGCTCGATCGATATGCGGATGACCATAGGAAGGACGCAAGGAATTAGAGTGGTTCGAGCCGCCGGAGCGTAATACCCTACGTCCACTTTAATGTTGTATTGACTATGCAAGCCTGAACGGAGAGCAGCGTGAACGCGTGTGTGTAAGAACTTGTCCTCTAACGAGTGCACACTCCCTTTTATAGTTCAAGCGAGGTGCTTACACTGTGCGGGACCCCGACAGGTGGGCCCGGCCAACAGGGGCCTACTCTATGTGATATGGAGATCTCCTTCTCCAGCCCCTTGTCGCTGCCTTCACGGTTGGGAAGGTAATGTGCGTATCTACAATCCGGATGCGGTCGTGTGCTGTCTTGCAGGCACAGTGACCGCTGTCAGTGTTACCCAACAGTGGTGCTGTGCTGCCACTGTTGGGTGCAATTCTGACAGGCGCGGGGGCAGAGCTGACCCGCCGCGTCGTTGCCTCCGCGCGCACTGTAGTAGCACACGCCTGGGCTCTCTTGTTACAGCCCATCATTACACCGCGCGCGGCGCCGTGACGGGACTGCACGCCACTGGCGCATAGTACACGGTGACACGACGCGCCGCCTTGAAAACAGGCGGGCTTACCATGGTGTCAGCCTACCTGCCCCGTGTGTCAGTGGCAGACCACTCTTTTTGACTTGGGGGCGCCCGGCTCAGCTACCGCATTAAATGCTGGTTGGTGGGCTGGAGACCCGCGAAGGGCCTCTTGCCACACGCACGTAGCAGGGCCAGCCCCGCTCCCTCCGCAGGGGCGGCACGTGGCGGCACCGGACCCCTCCCCGGGGGAGGGGGTCCGGGCCCCCGAGGCCGGTTGGAGCGGTCAGGCCCGTGATGGTCCGGTCATCACACGCGGTGGCCCTGGACCTCCCTGGGGAGTCCGGGTCCGCGGGAGCTACCTGAGAGCTCCCCTGCCTTCCGTGGCATGCGAAGGCCCCGGACCTCAGGGAGCTCGGAGAGGGTCCGGAGACCTCGGTCCCAGCTGTCAGGCCGGACCGTACGCCACGTCACCCAGAAGGCAAGGGGGAGATCACGTATGGTGATACGCTAAGGGCCTGGACACCCTAGCAGGAGATACCCCTGTCTGTATGTACCGACAAGAATATACACACGTTCCTTAGTGGATACGATACCCTGAAATACTCTTAGATGAAGTTACAACGGTATCTGTACGCTTACAGATTTATTTATGATCATTAAAATACCCGGTACATGTTACCCTTAGTGCTCAATCTACAAATGAGGCTTCCACAGAGCTTGAGTCATATTTATCAAAGGTACCAATTCGTTGAAGTGAACAGTTCAATATACTTGCATAGTGGCAGATGAGCTCGGCTGAATACCCTGCATTGAGTCGTATGGCGAGAGGTATGGAATAACATGCTTCTACAGTTGCATCATAATCTGCATTCAATACTGGGTCAAGAGTACTATCTGATTTTTGAAGTCGAATGACTGCTGCTGCTGGTGAAGCTCTAGTGTGCCTATAAGGGCTACAGGTACAATCATAAGACACATGTTACTTGTATTTCTCACTAATGCTTTAAGTTAACAAAGTCATGAAAGCGGCCCTTGTTTTGTGCAGCTAATACTTAACACCACATGGAATCGTGTTCATGACATTATCTTGGCTTTGGAAGGCATTGTTGTTTGTAGAGTTTTCAGCTTACACCAGATGCTATTATATTAATTTTGATATCTTGCAATCTAGCTTGCTCTTGGTTGCACTAATTGCCTCAAATTGCCTTAGGCAACATCAGTTATGCTGCAGTACGATTCCTTGTATTTGGTTCAGAACTGCCTTAGTGACTCCTGTTTTATTACGTTACATTGGTATTCATTAGTTAATGTGTAGGTTACTTCAGCAAATGGATGACAGCTTTCATGGTGCTTAAGATTTAGCCTTCTCTGATCTGATGTACTAATGAACACGCAGGTGAGGAGGCTGCAGAAGCAAGCTAATAGAGCAGGAGGTGAGGAGTTGCTTGATTCAGTAACATCCATCAGGCATGCGATTCAGTAGCATTCAGCAGTAAAGTAGTGAAAAAACTAAATGAAATGTTATTTTTTAACAATACCATCCTGATTGTTGCTGTAATAACATTTGTTGATGATGATCAACAACTAAATTAAATATTATATTTTAGTAACATCTTCACTGAATGATTATTGCTATCAAATTCAGCATCTGTTATGTTTGAATGGGCCAACCTGTCATGCCCGTTGGGCCATTGAGACCACACGCAAACGAGGGATAGGGCCGCCCCGTGGCCTCAGAAATTGGCTCCTTTGAATTTTTTTTAAAAAAGGGATAAAAAAAATTAAAATTCGAAAAAGGGGTGGCCGTTGGGAAAATTTAGAGAAATGGGTGCCTCCCGCCCGCTGAACGGGCGGGACGCGTGGGGCCCGGGACATCCCGCCCACCCAGAGGGCGGGATGTCACCCGAGGGCCTCTTCGCAAATAAATTATTTGCGAAGAGGTCCCTGGGAGGGCATCCCGCCCAACCAAAGGGCGGGATGTCCCGGGCCCCACGCGTCCCGCCCGTTCAGCGGGCGGGAGGCATCCCGCCCTTTGGTCGGGCGGGAGGTCCCCCCCACCGGCTATTTAAGCCCCAACCTGCCCCAAAAATGCCATTTTATCCAGCAAAAATCAGAAAAAAGAGAAAGAGAGAAGAGGAAGAGAGAAGAGGAAGCGGCGAAGCCCTGTCCACGCGTCGATTTTAAGGTATATTCTCGTTCTAGCCATATAAGTACTTGAAAATAACTATAATTTAGGAAATATTTGTTAGAGTAGTTATGTTTTGAATAGTTTTAGTATTTTCATTTGTTTTTAGTATAATTTATAATCTGAATAGTTTAGAATCTGTAAAATATAATCTGAGAGTCGCTGAAATTTAGGATCGTCGTTCGTTGTGTATTAATATGTAGTATAACTAGTTTATTAATGATTGACAGATATGTCTTCCGAGAAGGGTATTTTCAGTATATATTACGGAGAAGGAAATGTGATTTATGGGCCGAATGGGGTAGATTTAAGTGAATTCAACTGTGCGGTCAGAGGAATTACCAGACCGCACGAGAGGACATTTGAATCCCTATGCAACTGGTTAATGAGGGGACTAAGGATTAATCAGGAGACACACACTGTGAGTGTTCAATGCGTCATAAATCGTACCACTCACGCTTTGATCTGGGAGCTTATGCCACTTGCAAGCAACGAGGACTGGCTAACTTATCTGCAAAATGCAAGTCATTGGCAGTGGCCACTGGTACTCCTTGTCAGTGTGCACCAAAACCCTCCTTTGATAAACATTGAAGCTGGTCCGGGGGATGAAAATATTGATGAAGAAGTCGAGGAGGCAAACATTGAGGCAGGTGGCACCGCAGCACCTCAATGCGTGGCTGATGAGGGGGAGAACATACCCTTTATTGTTGAACAGCTGCAAGACGAAGAACGTGAATTGGATGAAGCAATGAATGCCGATTCGTCTGATGATGACGATGATGTGCCTCAAGATTGGGTAAGCAGCGACTTCAGTCATCTTGTCGTAGATGACGGATGTAGCTGGCCTTCGGATTGCAGGGAGAATGAAATTATCCAGGGTGCAAGGTACCACTCAATTGAAGAGGTGAAGGAAGCTGTTAAGTGCTGGTCTCTCTCTCTTATGCGAGAGTTTAAGACAGTCGAGTGCAAATCTCGTAAGTACGATGTGGTATGTGTGAAGGATGGCTGTCCATGGCGGGTGCATGCCTACAAGGGTAAATGGAAAGATTATT